>NC_091631.1:79074983-79399625 GCF_027580195.1 Bos mutus | reverse complement strand
TCCTAAGCACTTTCTTGGGAGTTTTCATTCTATAAATTTCCTGATGTTTTCAGAGTAGAATGGAAGACTGAGCAGATGTTCAGACCTAGGACCAGGGATATTCTCTATATGAATGGGGCATGGTGGAGTCCTAGAGAAATAATATACCAAAGACATGAACCTGGGTATTGATGATCAGTTCTATTTACTGTAGATTTTATGCTTGTCATCGAACTTACCAGAACCTGTTAAACAGCTTAAATACAGCTTAAATAAATAGGGGTTATTGGGAGGAACACCAAAAAATATCATATACAATTACCCATTAGTGCTTTATGCATAAAAATATTTCCTGAAAATTTTGCATTTCTCCACAACTATAATACTGTTGATCATCATTTATTGAATCCTGGCTAAGCTGTGTAATCTTGGGTTAGTTATTCAACTTCTCTGTGCCTCAGTTTCCTCTATCTTATAAAGAGAGATAATAACAGTACCTCATAGGTTGATTAGAATCAAATTAGGTACTTAGGTACTATCTTGGGATATGGGATTAAAGATGGTTGTTTTTCAAAACGGGAGAAAGTTGGTCGTGTCTAAATACCAATGGAATAGCTTAAAAAGAGAGGAGATGAGGGAGGGTGAGAAATTGGGAGAGAAGAAAAGAAGAGGAAGAGGCAGAGGAAGGAGGAGGGGAAGGGAAATGGAGGGGGCAGGGAAGGAGTAATAAAGTTATAGATACAGGAGTGAGAAGGAGTAATCAGTAGAGGCTTATTAGGTATGGCAGACAGTTGTCCACAGAGTAGCTATTTCTCATCTTCTTTCTTTCAACCAAAGCTTCATTTGTTCTGGTGCCAGGTGACCATGTGTTCAGGGGAAACTGTGGTCCATCTCCAGACCATAGTGTGACTTTGAATTAGTTTAAGTAACTATGACTATGTTTTTCTCCTTTCTAGTGATAAACTTAGGAATAGGCATGTGACACAATTCTAGCTAAGGAAAAAAAAAACAAAACAAAACTCTGGGTATTACTTTTAAAAAAATTTGATTGAAATATAGTTGATTTACAATATTCTGTTAATTTCTTCTGTACAGCAAAGTGACTTAGAATATATATTATTTCCCATTATGATTTGTCACAAGATATTAAATATAGTTCCTGGTGCTAAATAATATGACCTTGTTTATCCATCCTGTATATACTAGTTTGCCTCTGCTAATCCTAAACTCCCATTCCATTCCTTCCCTCCCCTACCCAATCTCCCCCTTAGCAACTGCAACTCTGTTCTCTATGTCTGTGAGTCTGTTTCTGTTTTGTAGATATGTTCATTTGTGTCATATTTTATTTATTTATTAAAATTTTTATTGGCATATCATTGATTTACAATGTTGTGTCAGCTTCAGGTGTATAGCAAAGTGAAGTAATTATACATATACATATACATATACATATACATATACATATACCCACACATTTTTTGGTGTCATATTTTAGATTCCACATGTAAGTGATATCATATGGTATTTATGTTTCTCTTTCTGACTTACTTTGCTTAGTATTATAATCTCTAGTCCATCCATGTTCTGCAAATGCATTGATTCATTCTTTTGATGGTTGAATAATATTCTACTGTATATATGTACCACATCTTTCTTTACCCATTCTTCTGTTCATGGACATTTAGGCTGTTTCCTTGTATTGGCTATTGTAAATAGTGTTGCTATGAATGTAGGAATGGTATCTTTTCAAATTAGTTTTGTCTGAGTATATGCTCAGAAGTGGAATTGCTGGGTCATATGGCAACTCTGGGTTTTTTTGTTTTGTTTTGTTTTGTTTTGAGGAACCTCCATCCTATTTTCCATAGGAGCATTCCCTTTTCTCCACATGTGGGTGCACTTCTGAGTGATGCTTCTCTGTTCCTAAAAAGAGTTATAAAACAATTTTTTTCTTTTCTGAATAATGCTTTTTTGCGAGGGGATGCCAGAATTGCCACTTATTGTTAATCAGTGGGATTTTGGACTGAGAATTTACCTGAAACACTTAAAGAGAACACACTGAATGATGATTTTCTAGCTTGTAATTGAACTTTACCTGAAACTGCTTTTTATTACTAGAGGACATACATTATTGAGATCTAAACTACCCTGAATTATGTCAGATAATCATTCTAGTATGTAGGAAAATGAACAGAAGAGTTATTTTATCAAATAGGAAATCAAATTTAAGAATATGTGAATACAGTAATCATTGCATGTATGAACAATGGCTGCTTTGCCTTCAAGCCCTATACTAGATCCTCCTGAAGACTATCAAAACCTCATGGCTGAAGGAGTCCCTCCCTATGATCAGTTATTGGAAGATGCCTAAAATCAGTATTATTTACAAATGGTGGCTCAAGAGTGAAAAGCTATTTCTCAATCTGGTAAGTAGCAGCATAGAAACTAATTCACTGAAGAGGAAAATGTAAATCCATTCAGTGAGTAGAATGAAGAGTGGCGTTCCTTGTGGAATGAGAAATGGATTATAATGGTAGTGGCATCAGATGGACTACTGATTCTCACTAAGTATCCAATGGATTCATAATAGAGTCTGCAAAATGGGCCTTAGATAACTGGAAGATAAGCGGAACCCTGGATTATATCAAATAGGGGAATCTGAGTGAAAATTAATTCAAATAATAGAAAGAAATAATTGTTGCTAAAAAGGGAGCCAATAAATAAATAAATAATAGTGTACCTTTTTGGGGGATTAATACAGGTATAACTGGTAGGATTAATTTTATTTCAATGAAATCTGTGATAATACTGATATTGATGATCAAACATATTAGGAAATTGAATTAAAATCTCCCCATGATATTCATTAGATGAAAGCTGATGTGTTAGAGGAGGAACTAGAGTTAGTTAACAATCAATGAATTGTTATATAATCAATACATTGATACTTTTCTTTAAGTTTAAATTTTAGTGGTCAGAGGAGATAAAACGGTTATCAAAGTCGTGCATCCTTATGAACAAGTTTGTGGTGAAATATTTGGTTAAATGAAATGCTTCTTTTAAAAATGCCCACACCTCATTTGATGATACAAGGCATTAGCAGCTTGGCAGATGTCATTCTATTCTTTTCTGTTTTATAAGTGATATATGCAGGAGATGAATAATTATGACTGATTTTTATTTAATGACTTGACCAGGAGTCAAAAGATAGAATCTGTGGATTTCTGGAAAATTGTTTTCTGAAAAGACTCAGAAATTTAATATAACATTGGATATATTATATTTAATATAATATTGGAGGTCTTATCCAATATATTGTGCTAAGTCACTTCAGTTGCAGCCCTATGGACTGTAGCCCACCAGGCTCCTCTGTCCACAGGATTCTCCAGGCAGGAATACTGGAGTGGCTTGCCATGCCCTCCTCCAGGGGATCTTCTCGACCCAGGGATAGAACCTGTATCTCTTATGTCTCCTGCATTGGTAGATGGGTTCTCTAGCACAATCTGGGAAGCTTATTCAATACAATACAATAGGAAAATAAAATGAAAGGTATCAAGATGGGAAAATAAAATATAAGACCATTGTTATTCACAGATATCATAATTTTATATATAGACTCAAGGGCTCAGCTGAGAGGAAAAGAGAACTGAATTGTCAGATGACAGAGGAATGAATAAATTAATAAGTCACAAATGAAAGCAATCATTTGCTGACATAGTATAAGTGACAGGTCAAAAGTAGAGTAAGTATCAACTTCCCCCTGTTCCATTATCCCTCATGAAACATTGCACAGCCAGGAGTCAGGTGGATTAGCACAGATATGCGAATCATCTCATTGCTGAGGGAGCCCTGAATAAAAGGTTTCCATAATTTTATAGACCTGCACAGGGGAAAGGATGAAGGAGTGGAAAGGGGAAAGAACTAGCAGGAGTGGATGTAAGATGTAAATCCTATCTTATCAATAATTATATAAAGTAGAATTGGTTTAGCACTCCAATTAATAGGCAGAGATTAGCAGAATGGACAAAAAACATGACTCATATATATTTTATCTACAAGGTTCATAATCCAAAGACACAGTGGAAAGTGAAAATGTCAAGAAGTATATATTATGGAAATAGTAACAAAAAGAGAGGTGAAAGAACGGACAATGCAAATATAGGACAAAATAAACTTTAGGCCATAAATTGTTGCTATAGACCAAGAAAGACATTTTATAATGATTAAATAAATAGTCAGTTACTCAAGATATAATAATCATGAACCTATATGTATCTCAGCCTCCTCTGGTGACATCAGTCAGTGAGTACATTTTCTCAGGGATATTCCACCTGGATGAAACACCATGGTTCCATCATTTAGAGTCCTTCGTGCCTCAGCTTTACCACATAATTTTCCAGACCAAGAATGTAGGCTGTTATAGTGCAGGGAAAGAACCAATAAGGTGATAATGTGTTGCTCATGGATGAATTCTCCCGAATATCTGCTTCTGGCAAAATATTACAAAACAGAGGTAATTAATTCCAGGGAGGATAAAACTTTAGATAGAAAGATTGGTTCTTTGATGTTCTCAGTATTCTCTCTAAATACTAGCATTCATGGAGAAGATGTTTCCTAATTTTAAGAGAAAACTTAAGAAAAGCTTATTAGGTAACAGAAATATTTGTGTCTCTTGTTCTATTAGCCATAGACTAGGTTCTAAAGATCAGAAGATTCCCCTTAGTACCTAAGACTTTGGGTTTCAACAGAGCATTTTCTTTTATTTTGACTTGGTTTTCCAAGGCATTGGAGGATGCTGAATCCATTTAAATAAATTTGTGTCATCTTTACATCTCTGCTTCCTCTAGAATTGTCCAGGCAGTGGGGACTTGAGAAATATGTATGATTTGACATTACAAGTAATGGTTATTTCTTATTACTAAATGCCTTGGGCATTCTCTTTAACTACAGAGTCAACCATGGTAAGTGAATTAGAATTGCTATTTTTTGTTGTTGTTGTTTTTCTCGAGTTTTTACAATTCTGTTTTCTTCCAAGGGATTTTTACAATGAAAATCATTAAAGATTTACTTCCTAATATTTTATGGATTACTTTTATATACCCTGGGATCTTTTGCAGAAATATTTGTTCTCCTCCATATATATGGATTTATCTGTAATTTATCCAGAATAGGATTATAATTTGTGGATTCTGAAGTCAATTTTTAAGTCAGCCTGGGACTAAAGGGAAGGTCAGCATTTAGATTTTGTTCTTTGAAGGAAATCTTCAGCTCAAATATTGAATTCCAAGTGGAAAATGCATTAATATATGGCATCTACAAGAATGCTATAATGAACGTACCCTTTGCTGTAGTTGGGAATATACATTAAATCCCAAGCTCTGGGTAACTTTTTATTCTGATTATATTTAAACATTCTTGGATATTCTAACCAGGTAAGATCTTATTTCTGCTGGAAATAGATGTGCTCTTTGCAATATGACTGAATTTCTGCATCCCTGACCTCAGACTTAGACTTTGATCTTAGAGAGGCAAGATGCATATTGCTGAAGATAAAAGATGAAAGTTAATTTTCTTTGTCACCATAAGGTGTTTTTTTGTTTTTTGTTTTTTTTTTTTTGCCCTTGTATACACTGGACTTTAGTCATCTTAAGGAAGGTAAGGTGTGGTGGTGGGAAAAAAAAAAAATCATTAGAAAACTTGGATTCTTATCTGCTACTAATCAGCTGTGTTTCTTCTCTGACCTCAGCTCCTTCATCTTTAAAGAGAATATGAGTTGATAAAATACAAGTCCTAGAAAAAAAAAATTTAACTTTTAATTTTGTACTGGGGTATAGCCAATTAACAATGACTCAGCCATACACACATATGTGTATCTATTTTCCCCCAAACTCCCCTCCTCTCCTCAGTGCCACATAACATTGATCAGAGTTCCATGTGCTATACAGTAGGTCCTTGTTGGTTATCCATTTTAAATCTAGCAATGTGTACATGTCCATCCAAAACTCCCGAACTATTCCTTAGTACCGGAAGAATTTTAGGGCACAAAAACTCTGCAATTGTTAAATAGATCCTGAACTCATTAACATCTAACTGTACATCTCACAGCTTAGCCAAATAGCTGCCATGGATTACATATGGTCACAGGTGGTAGCTTTGTCAGAACTCTGACATTGCTGATTCCCAGTAGTAAACTGGATCTACACTAGAGAGCTAAATTCCAAAGAGCTAGAGCCAGACATCCTGGTTTTTAATACAGACTTTATTTTTTTATTTTTTTTTTATCATTTTGACTTGGACAAATTGTTTACCTTCTCACCACATTTACTTTTCTTTAGACTACAGATACTAGTGTTGTTAAATGGAATAGTGTATATAAAGCTTGTAGTATAGTGATCTTGCCTGGAGAATCCCAGGGACAGGGGAGCCTGGTGGGCTGCCATCTATGGGGTCGCACAGAGTTGGACACGACTGAAACTACTTAGCAGCAGCAGCAGCAGCAGTATAATGATAGCACATAGCAAAAACTCAACAACATTTTAAGATTATTATAAGAACAATGTGTGATAAGTTGCTTCGGTCATGTCCGGCTCTTTGCAGCCCTATGCACTATCACTGACCAGGCTCCTCTATCCTTGGGGATTCTCCAGTTAAAAGTACTAGAGTGGGTTGCCATGACCTCCTCTGGGGATCATCCTGACCCAGGGATTGAACCTGTGTCTCTTATGTCTCCTGTACTGGCAGGCAGGTTCTTTACCTCTAGTGCCACCTGGGAAGCCCTTAAGAACCACATGGTGGAAATTTAATCTCTGCATTCTATTAAAAATGAGAAAAAGCAGATTGATAGTAAAAGTTTATATCTTATAATGTTAGAGTATATGGAATTTAAACAAGTACCTAGATGTCCATCAGCAGATGAATGGATAAGAAAGCTATGGTACATATACACAATGGAGTATTACTCAGCCATTAAAAAGAATACATTTGAATCAGTTCTAATGAGGTGGATGAAACTGGAGCCTATTATACAGAGTGAAGTAAGCCAGAAGGAAAAACATAAATACAGTATACTAACGCATATATATGGAATTTAGAAAGATGGTAACAATAATCCGGTGTACGAGACAGCAAAAGAGACACTGATGTATAGAACAGTCTTATGGACTCTGTGGGAGAGGGAGAGGGTGGGAAGATTTGGGAGAATGACATTGAAACATGTAAAATATCATGTAAGACACGAGTTGCCAGTCCAGGTTCGATGCACGATACTGGATGCTTGGGGCTAGTGCACTGGGACGACCCAGAGGGATGGTATGGGGAGGGAGGAGGGAGGAGGGTTCAGGATGGGGAACACATGTATACCTGTGGTGGATTCATTTTGATATTTGGCAAAACTAATACAATTATGTAAAGTTTAAAAATAAAATAAAATTTAAAAAAAATAACTAAAGGAAGAAAGAGCTGTGGACTTAAAAAAAAATAAACAAGTAATAAAGGTTTCTCTGATTGGAAGGAAGTTTATCTGCTTAAGTTATTGCCTCTCAATTGTAGTATTAATGCCTTTATGAGAGATAAGAATTACTCTGTGAGATTAACATTATTTCTCATTTCCCCAAACATATGTATCATAGAGGATTTGAGTGTTAATAGGCAATGATGACACCCCACTCCAGTATTCTTGCCTGAAAAATCCCAGGGACAGAGGAGCCTGGTGGGCTGCCGTCTATGGGGTCGCACAGAGTCGGACACGACTGAAGCAACTTAGCAGCAGCAGCAGCACCAGCAGGCATAGTTAAGTCTAGTACGTAAGAAGAAAATGATCATGTGTTTGAGTCTGTCAGTTAATAGAGGATATCAAAGACATTGATAAGATAGAATTATTTTAAACATAGTTCTAATTACTTTAAGGTTTTCAAGAAACTGAAGCAATAAGTGAAATAATGAGAACAGGTGGGTCATGTTTGGAATTTTCTATGTGATTTTGATCATGAAATCCAACCTTTGATACAGACCCTCAGGAAATTATAAAAACATATTATTTGTTTCTTGGTTCTCCCAAAGGCCATCTTCTCTAGGGAAGAGAAGCAATTAGAAGTATATTCAACTTGTTCCTCAGGTGTTCCCTTCTCTGGAAGGATTCTGTGATACACTGGGCTATCCAGAAGGGAGACCACTATCCTGGGGCTTGGAACACTAAAACTAGCTTCTCAGTGAAGAATATGTGGGATCATCTGGAAGATATTTCCTTTCCACATAACTCATTATTCAACTTGGCCATGTGTAACTGGGAGAAATCATTTTACTATTCACTGCCTTTTTGCTTTAAGAATACCTAAAGAGAATAAGAGAATCTGAGATCCAGGAAAAAAGTGAACATTAATAATGCCATTATTAATGTCCTATAAAACTTAGTTTTATATGCTACCTTAAAGTTTATTTGAATAATGTGTGTATTACTATTACAAGTAAGTTGAAATAGACTTTGCTTTAAACTGATATGGTTGATTATTCAGAGGACTTATTGGCTATATGTATAAATGGTATAAGTTAAAAGCAGAGGCCAAAATTTTTGCTTGGTAGAATAAAGATGGGATTTAGGGTAATTATAAGTGACCCATGGGGCAGCCGTGGAAGCCTCACACTTCATCCTAATTTTCAAGTCAAAGAGTGCCAGTTGTGTCCTCACTCTATGTCTAGTTGGTGAATTGATAACAATTTCAAGTACCTTAAAGCAGTTAACTAAAATTATATTTAGATATTTCTTGGGGTCCCATGATTTACAAAAGTACAATTCCCTATGTCTGTTTTCTCATGCATATTCCAATCAATTTAAAATAACATAGTTTCAACATCACAACTCTAAGACAAAACATGAAAATTATATTTATTTTCTCATGATATAATTAGTAATGTAAGCTGTAGAAATTTAGAAAATACTGAAAAACATGAGAAATAAAATATCAACCATAATCTCACATTCAGGAGGAAATGTCCTCAATGCATTAAATTGTTTTTCTTATAAATCTTCTATACATATGTTTTAACATAGATTAAAAAAGTATATATAATTTTATAAGTTAAATTTTTGAATTTGAACCTTATTTTTAAAAGATGTATATAAAACTTATAATCTTTAAATGTTAATTCAATAAGTATATTCACTAAATTTTTACCTGTTTTTACATAATTTGTAAAAATAGACTTGTGATTTTTTGATCCATGGTATTTTATACATAAACTTTTAGGTTATCCTCCAAAATTGTTATATCTAATGGCCCAATTTTTCCATTATATTGATGTTCCATTGAAATATTTCAGACACTATGGCCAAGGAAATTGAATTTATTTCTTCTGGTTATTCTATGTCTTAGAAAAATAGCTCGATCAGAAGAAAAATAGAACCACTACACACCTATTAGAATGGCCAAAATCCAGAACACTGACAATACACAATACCAAATATTGACAAGGATGTGGAGCAACAGGAAATCTCATTCACTGCAGGTGGAAATTCAAGATGGCGGTCACTTTGCAGGCAGCTAGGACTTTTTCACCATGTGATTCAGTAAATGTGTTCATTGGCACTTCACCTACAAGAACTGAAAACTTCTGTCCACACAAAAACTTGCACATAATGTGTATAGCAGCTTTATTCATATTTTCCAAAACTTGGAAGCAACCAGGATGTCCTTCAATAGGTGAATAGATAAACTGTGATACATCCAGATGATGGAATATCCAGTGATAAAAAGAGATGAACTGTCAAGCCATGAAAACTAAGTCAACTAAAAGAAGTTTTAAGATACTACTCCTACAGAGTTTTGGGAAAAGTAAGACTCATGTGTGGCAATGGCACCCCACTCCAGTACTCCTGCCTGGAAAATCCCATGGATGGAGGAGCCTGGAAGGCTGCAGTCCATGGGATCTCTGAGGGTCAGACACGACTGAGCGACTTCACTTTCACTTTTTCACTTCCATGCATTGGAGAAGGAAATGGCAACCCACTCCAGTGTTCTTGCCTGAAGAATCCCAGGGACGGGGGAGCACAGAGTTGGACATGACTGCAGTGACTTAGCAGTAGCAGTGACATTATTAGAGAACTGCTAAAAGGCAGAGTTTTGGTGTGTTTGACTGTTTTATGGTTCTTTTTTATTTTCTTTTTAAGGTAAAGCATTCTTTCCCTGAGTTTTTATTACCACACCACATAGATGAAGAATGAAAGGAATGTGACTGTATTCATTCTATTAGGTCTTACATAGAACCCCCAAATGCAAAAAATAGTGTTTGTCAGTTTTTTGGTCTTATACATGGTAACCCTCTCAGGCAACCTGCTCATTGTGGTTACCATAACTACCAGGCAGTCTCTGAACTCCCCCATGTACTTCTTTCTGACCCACCTTTCCTTGATAGGCACAATTTACTCTTCTTCTTCAGCTCCTAAGTTGATTGTGGACTCCCTTCGGGAGATCAAAACAATCTCCTTTAATGGGTGTATGGCTCAAGTCTATGCAGAACACATTTTTGGTGCTACTGAGATCATCCTGCTCACAGAGATGGCCTGTGACTGCTATGTGGCAGTCTGCAAACCTCTGCACTACACGGCCATCATGAGCCACAGGCTGTGCCTCCTCCTGCTGGGGGTGGCCTGGACTGGAGGATTTCTCCACGCAACCCTTCAGGTCCTCTTTACAGTCTGGCTGCCCTTCTGTGGCCCCAGTGTCATAGACCACTTCATGTGTGACTTGTACCCTTTGTTAAAGCTTGTCTGCATGGACACTCACATTCTTGATCTCTTTGCTGCTGCCAACAGTGGGTTCATCTGCCTGTTAAACTTCCTCCTCCTGTTGGTCTCCTATGTGGTCTTCTTGTGCTCCTTAAGGACTTACAGTTTGGAGGGGAGGAACAAAGCCCTTTCTACGTGTGTTTCTCACATCACAGTAGTTGCTTTGTCTTTGTGTCCTGCATATCTGTGTATCTTCTTCCAGTCACAACTCTGCCCATTGATAAAGCTGTTGCTGTCTTTTACACTATGGTGGCCCCTATGTTACATCCTTTAATCTATACCCTCAGAAATGCTGAGATAAAAAATGCTATGAAGAAACACTGGAAGAAGAAGTGACTTCAGATAGTACTTAAGTATAATCATTAAATATTACAGATAGAAATAACAGAGGTACTCTTGTCTAATCCTCTTGATCAATATACCAAATCTAACAATGGGTTGAATATACTTGCAGATAGACACTTAAGCACGGATCTAACGCTCGGGCTGGAATCCTGACTTACTCTCTCCCATCGCACACTCTCCTTGTCACAACCTTGTATGTATGCTTATTAATCATACATATTTGTCTATTAACAGGATATCTGGAATATCTTCAAAAACTAAAAAGTATGAATCTTGTTTTTGATGGATATTAAAGTTGTCTTATTATATAACATTGAGATGCTGGTTACTACCAATTATTAAAAAAATGTTTAATGATATTCCTTTACTATGGACTCAGGCCTCAGTATAGATTATTTTGTGAATTTTCTTGTTCATTAAATCTTTGTTGTATAGTGTAAAAAATACTATCCATGAAACACCTATAAGATTAGCATTGTATTACATATTTTCCATATTGTATATTGTCACCTTGCTTATTTAACTTATGTGCAGAGTACATCATGTGAAAAGCCAGGCTGGATGAGTCATAAGCTGGAATCAAGATTGCCAGGAGAAATATCAACAACCTCAGATATGCAGATGACACCACTCTAATGGCCCAAAGTGAAGAGAAACTAAACAGCCTCTTGATGAGGGTGAAAGAGGAGAGTGAAAAAGGTGGCTTAAAATTTAACATTTCAAAAACTAAGATCATGGCATCCAGTCCCATCATTTCATGGTAAATGGAAGGAGAAAATGTAGAAGCAGTGACCAGTTTTCTTTTCTGGGCTCCAAAATCACTGTGGACGGTAACTGCAGCCATGAAATTAAAATATGCTTGCTTCTTGGAAGGAAAGCTATGGCAAACCTAGACAGCTTATTAAACAGTAGAGACATCACATTGCCCACAATGGTCTGTATAGTCAAAGCTATGGTTTTTCCAGTAGACATGTATGAATGTTAGAGTTGGGCCATAAAAAAAGGCTGAGTGCTGAAGAATTGATGATTTCAAATGATGGTGCTGGAGAAGACTCTTGAGAATTCCTTGGACAGCAAGGAGATAAAACTACTCAATCCTAAAGGAAATCAACCCTGAATATTTATTGGAAGGACTGATGCTGAAGCTGAAGTTCTAATACTTTGACCAGCTGATGTGAAGAGCTGACTTATTAAAAAAGACCCTGATTCTGGGAAAGATTGAGGGCAGGAGGAGAAGGGGATGACAGGATGAGATGGTTGGGTGGCATCACTGACTCAATAGGCATGAGTTTGAGCGAAGTCTGGGAGATAGTAAAGGACAGGGAGGCCTGGCTTGCTGCAGTCCTTAGGATCACAGAGTCGGACACGATTGAGCCACTGAACAATGACAACAGCAACTGATTATTAAAATGCTTAATGATTTTCCTCCTCTTTGGACTCTGACCTCAATATAGACATTTTTTTGTGAATGTTCTTGTTGATTAAATCTTGGTTGTACAAAAGAAATACTACGTATTGCATGCCTATTAGACTGGCATTGTATAACATATTTTCAGTATTTTATTAGGCAGGGTCTTATCAGGGAACTGAACAGAGTAATTTGAACCAAAAAAGTTCATATACAATTATTAATTGTATCAGCATATTAACTATAAAGGGGGTAACAAGCTCTCTAAAAAAAGCCATGGAACTGAGAAATGAGTATCCAAGCAAAGAGTTCATTTAGAATGTAGATTTCCTTCCCAGGCTGGGATTCCAATCTTTTTGAGAAAGTTTAGCTTTTGCCCATGGATGAATTAATGGCATGATTCGATCAAACTTGAAATTTGTAATAGAACTGAGATACATACTGAGATATGATTCTTTGTCCACATACCTTTTACTCATTAAACACAACTCTAGGGTGTCTTTTTCAGACAGTTCAGACAGAAATGAGGTAATGAAGCTGGAGATATTTATTAAAAAAAAAAAAAAAAAAACTTCACATACTTTCCCATTGAACATGATCAGATGGTCCCAGAGATGATCATTAGTTCGTCAGCTGTAACAGTGATCTCTACTCACATTGCACTTCATTGCTTATACTACTTTAACTTTTTTCTCTTGAAGTTCTAGTTCTTATATCACAAGACAATTTTAATTCTCATTAAAACAGTTAAAAAGCTGTTATTTTATCAACTCTAATTCACTCTTCCTCTGCATCCATGTACCCATGTTCCTCAGACCAGTCTGCTGCCACCACAAACTCATTCCAGTATGTTTTTGTGCTTTGTTCTGTTGCTAGTCACTACTGTCAACAGTTGTGGTTATGCCAAACTACACTCACGTTAACAATTTTTATGAACAGTTTTGATTTATGAAAATAATAATTAAAAACATTGGTATCTTTATGTTAAAATACCAACATATTATATAATAAATATTTCATATAATTTGTCTTCCAATCTTTAAAGTAAAAACTTTTTCATATGTGAATAAATCTGTATAACACTTTGTTTTATTATTTTAAAATTAAACTTGGCACTTGCATTTCTGCAAATTCTCATAGTTCTTTTTAAAAATTAATTTTAATCAGAGTATAGTTGCTTTGCAATGTTTCTTAGTTTCTAGCTGAACAGCAAAATGAATCAGTCATACATGTACATATATCCCCTCCTTTTTGGATTTTCTTTCCATTTAGAGTTCTCTGTGCTATAGGGTAGGTTTTTATTATTTATCTGTTTTATACATAGTAGAGTATATATGTAAGTCCTAATCTCCCAATTCATTCTGCTCCCTCTCCCCCAAGCCTTGGTAACCGTAAGTCCATAAGTTTGTTCTCTATGTCTGTGACTCTACTTATGCTTTGCAAATAAGTCCATCTGTACCATTTTCTAGATCCATATGTAAGTGATATTATACAATATTTGTTTTTCTCTTTCTGACTTACTTCAGTAAGTATGAAAGTCTCTAGTTCTGTTTGCTGTGAAGTCACTTCAGTTGTTTCCAACTCTGTGTGACCCCATAGACGGCAGCCCACCAGGCTCCCCCGTCCCTGGGATTCTCCAGGCAAGAACACTGGAGTAGGTTGCCATTGCCTTCTCCAATGCAAGAAAGTGAAAAGTGAAAGTGAAGTCTCTCAGTTATGTCCGACTCTTAGCGACCTCATGGACTGCAGCCTACCAGGCTCCTCCATCCATGGGATTTTCCAGGCAAGAGTACTGGAGTGGGGTGCCATTGCCTTCTCCGCTAGTTCTGTCTATATCTCTGTAAATAGCATTATTTCATTTTTTACAGCTGAGTAATATTTCATTACATATATGTACTACATATTCTTTATCCATTCCTTTGTTGATGGACATTTAGTTTGATTTTATGTCCTGGCTATTGTAAATAGTGCTATAATGAACATTGGGGTGCATGGATCTCCTCAAATTCTCTGGATATATGCCTAGGAGTGGAATCACTGAATCATATGGCAATTCTATTTTTAATTATTTAAGAAATCTCCATACTATTCTCCATAGTGACTGTACAAATTTATATTCCCTACAAATTTCATGGTTACCCTGTGCTTCCACTATCAAACCCAGGTCCTTTGCATTGCCTGTAGATTCTTTATCATCTGAGCCACCACGGAAGCCCAGGAATACTGGAAGGGTATCCTATTCCTTCTCCAGGGGAACTTCCTGACCCAGGAATCTAACCAGAGTCTTCTATATTGCAGTAGATTCTTTATCAACTGAGCTACCAGGGAAGCCTGTAATTGACAACACCATGTTGTAAAGTTTTACTCCCTCTTGGGAGTCATTCAGTGGATCCTAAACTTTGTAAAGGCAGAATCTAGTTCTCTCTCTCTCTCTTTATTTTTTTCACCATTGAAATCCCAGCAATGATAAACATGATTGATACATTCTTTGTGCTCAAAATGTTTATTAATGAATTAAAACACAAAGAATAAAAGGAGTGCATTTATCCTGAAATCGGTTTCTATGTAGCCAGAGCCATGTATTTTTAAAAACAGCTGTTAATAATGAAATGTTAATTGAAAGTAAACAGGTTAACAAAAGAATATTACTTAAAGAGCTCACATTAATAAGATAAAAAGTCTTACTAAGAGCAAACTATTCACTCATATGCTGATAATTATAGTTTCAATTTATTTCTTATCCTTAGTTTAAACAGGAATAAAAACAAATTGTACTTCCCCCTGAGGTTAGGCCAGAATGTTCCTTAAACTTGAATCACTTAAAGTAGAAAGGAATTCCCTAGTCTCTAGTACTATCTTTGGACTTCACTTTAGTAAATTTGATTATATATATACACACACACACACACACACACACACACATATATCCCAACACATTAAATATTTATTATGCATATAATACTGTGCTATCTTTTAGAAAATATTCAGTTCAGTTCAGTTGCTCAGTCGTATCTGACTCTTTGCGACCCCATGAATCACAGCACTCCAGGCCTCCCTGTCCATCACCAACTCCCGAAGTTCACCCAGACTCACGTCCATCGAGTCCGTGATGCCATCCAGCCATCTCATCCTCTGTCGTCCCCTTCTCCTCCTGCCCCCAATCCCTCCCAGCATTAGAGTCTTTTCCAATGAGTCAACTCTTCGCATGAGGTGGCCAAAGTACTGGAGTTTCAGCTTTAGCATCATTCCTTCCAAAGAAATCCCAGGGCTGATCTCCTTCAGAATGGACTGTTTGGATCTCCTTGCAAATATTAGTTCAGTTCAGTTGCTCAGTCATGTCTGACTCTCTGTGACCCCATGGACTATGGCACCCCAGGCTTCCCTGTCCATCACCAACACCTGAAGCTTGCTCAAACTCATGTCCATAAAGTCAGTGATGCCATCCAACCATCTCATCCTCTGTCTTTCCCTTCTCCTCCTGCCTTCAACTTTTCCTAGCATAAGGGTATTTTCCAATGAGTCAGTTCTTCACAGCAGGTGGTCAGAGTATTGGAGCTTCAGCTTCAGCATTTTCTTTTAAAAAATTATTATTATTATATTTACTTTACAATATTGTATTGGATTTGCCATACATCAACATGAATGTGCCATGGGTGTACATGTGTTCCCCATCTTGAACCCCTATTCCACCTCCCACCCCATCCCATCCCTCTGGTTCATCTCAGTGCTCCAGCCCTGAGCATCCTGTATGATGCATCAAAACTGGACTGGTGATCCATTTCACATATGATAATTGACATGTTTCAATGCCATTCTCCCAAATCACCCTACCCTTGCCCTCTCCCACAGTGTCCAAAAGACTGTTCTATACATCTGTGTCTCTTTTGCTGTGTCACATACAGGGTTATCATTACCATCTTTCTAAATTCCATATATATGTGTTAGTATACTGTATTGGTGTTTTTCTTTCTGGCTGACTTCACTCTGTATAATAGGCTCCAGTTTCATCCACCTCATTAGAACTGATTCAAATGTATTCTTTTTAATGGCTGAGTAATACTCCATTATGTATATGTACCACAGCTTTCTTATCCATTCATCTGCTGATGGACATCTAGGTTGCTTCCATGTCCTGGCTATTGTAAACAGTGCTGTGATGAACATTGGAGTACACATGTCTCTTTCAGTTCTGGTCTCCTCGGTATGTATGCCCAGCAGTGGGATTGCTGGGTCGTATGGCAGTTCTATTTCCAGTTTTCTAAGGAATCTCCACACTGTTCTCCATAGTGGCTATATGAGTTTACATTCCCATCAACAATGTAAGAGGGTTCCCTTTTCTCCACACCCTCTCCAGAATTTATTGCTTATAGACTTTTGGATAGCAGCCATTCTGACTGGCATGAAATGGTACCTCATTGTGGTTTTGATTCGCATTTCTCTGATAATGACTGATATTGAGCATCTTTTCATGTTTGTTAGCCATTTGTATGTCTTCTTTGGAGAAATGTCTGTTTAGTTCCTTCGACCACTTTTTGATTGGGTTATTTATTTTTCTGGAATGAGTCTTTACCAACACCACAGTTCAAAGGCATCAATACTTGTCACTCAGCTTTCTTTATGGTCCAACTCTCACATCCAAACATGACCACTGGAAAAACCATAGCTTTGACTAAATGGACCTTTGCTGGCAAAGTAATGTCTCTGCTTTCTAATACGCTGTCTAGGTTGGTCATAGCTTTTCCTCCAAGGAGTCAGAGTCTTTTAATTTCATAGCTGAAGTCATCATCAGCAGTTATTTTGGAGTCCAATAAAATAAACTCTGTCACTGTTTCCTCTTTTTCCCCTTCTATTTGCCATGAAGTGATGGGAGTGAATGCCATGATCTTCATTTTTTTTAATGTTGAGTTTTAAGCCAGCTTTTTTTACTCTTCTCTTTCACCTTCATCAAGAGGCTCTTTAATTCCTCTTCATTTTCTGCCTTAAGGGTAGTGTCCTCTATGTATCTGAGGTTAATGATATTTCTTCTGGCAACCTTGATTCCAGCTTGTGCTTCATCCAGTCCGGCATTTCACATGATGTAATCTGCATATAAGTTAAATAACCAAAGTGACAATATACAGCCTTGACATACTCCATTCCCAATTTGGAATCAGTCTGTTGTTCCATGTCCAGTTCTAACTGTTGCTTCTTGACCTGCATACAGATTTCTCAAGAAGTAGGTAAGGAGGTCTGGTGTTCCCATCTCTTGAAGAATTTTCCATAGCTTGTTCTGATACACAAAGTCAAAGACTTTAGCATAGTCAATGAAACAGAAGTAGATATTGTTCTGGAATACTCTCGTTTTTTCAATGATCCAACCAATGTTGGCAAATTGATCTCTGGTTCCTCTGCCTTTTCTTAATCCAGCTTGAATATCTGTCATGGTTCACATACTGTTGAAGCCTAAGTTGGAGAATTTTCCTTATTACTTTGCTAGCATGTGAGGTGAGTGCAATTGGACAGTAGTTTGAGCATTCTTTGGCATTGCCTTTCTTTGGGATTGGAATGAAAACTGACCTTTCCAGTCCTGTGCCCACTGCTGAGTTTTCCAAATTTGCTGGCATATTGAGTGTATCACTTTCACAGCATCATCTTTTAAGAATTGAAATAGCTCAGCTTGAATTCCATCACCTCCACTGGCTTTGTTCATAGTGATGTTTCCTAAGGCCCACTTGACTTTGGACTCCAGGATGTCTGGCTCTAGGTGAGTGATCGCACCATAATGGTTATACAGGTCATTAAGATCTTTTTTTTTTTTATAGTTCTCTGTATTCTTGCCACCTCTTTTTAATATCTTCTGCTTCTGTTAGGTCCATACATTTTCAGTCCTTTACTGTGTCTGTCTTTGCTTGAAATGTTTCCTTGGTACCTCTGATTTTCTTGAAGAGATCTCTAGTCTTTCCTATTCTACTGTTTTCCTCTATTTCTTTGCACTGATCACTTAGGAAGGCTTTGCTATCTCTCATTGGTATTCCTTGGAACTTTATTTTCATATGGATTTATTTTTCCTCTTCTCCTTTGCCTTTAGCTCTCTTCTTTTTTCAGCGATTTGTAAGGCCTCCTCAGACAACCATTTTGCCTTTTTTGCATTTCTTCTTCTTGGGGTGAGACTTTATAAGTGAGAGGCTAAAACTAGAGTATCAACTTCCCTCTGTTCCATTATCACTCATGGAACATTGCACAGTCAAGAGTCAAGTGGATTAACACAGATGTGGAAGTCAACTCATTGTTGAGGGAGCCCTGAACAAAGGTTCCTATAGTCTTATGAACCTGGAACAGGGAAAAGGATGAAGGAGTGGAAAGGGGAAAGGATTAGCAGAAGTGGGTGTAAGATGTAAACCCTATCTTTCTGTGCTGTGCTTAGTCACTCAGTCCCTTCCAACTCTTTTTCACCCCATGGACTATAGCCCACCAGGCTCCTCTGTCCATGGGGATTCTCGAGGCAAGAATACTGGAGTAGATTGCCATGCCCTCCTCCAGGGGATCTTCCCAACCCAAGGTTCAAATTCAGGTCTCCCATATTGGAAACAGATTCTTTACCATCTATGCCACCAGGGCCTGGTGGCTCAGATGGTAAATCCTGTCTTATCAACAATTATATAAAATATAAATGGTTTAGCACTCCAGTTAATAGGCAGAAACTGGAAGAATGGACAGAAACCATGATTCATATATATTTTATCTAGAATATTCATAATTTATATTCAAAGACACAGATAAGTGGAAAGTGAAAATGTCAAGAAATATATATTTTGGAAATAGTAACAAAAGAAGTAGTGAAAGAACAGATAAAGCCAATATAGAAGAAAATAAACTTCAGGCCACAAATTATTGCTAGAGACCAAGAAAGACATTTTATAATGGTTAAATAGTCAGTTCCTTGAAATATAATAATCATGAACCTGTATGTATCTCAGCCTCCACTGGTGATCTCATTCAGTGAGTAAATGTTCTTAGGGATATATTCCACCCAGGAGAAACCCCATGGTTCCATCATTTAGAGTCCTTCATGCCTCAGTTCACGAAACCCAAGGGCTTGTGTGAATAGTTTTTTATCACATAATGTTCCAGACCAAGAATGCAGGCTGTTAATGTGCAGGGAAAGGATCAGTCAGGTGAAAATGCTTTGTTCATGGATGAATTCTCCCAAATATCTACTTCTAGGCAAAATCTTTAAAAAAAAAACAGAGATAATTAATTCCTGGGAGCATTATGTCTTAGATAGAAAAGTTGGTTCTTTGTCATTTTTAGTATCCTCTCTAAACACTAAGATTCATGGAATAGATATTTTCTCATTTTAGGAGAATAAGAAAAGCTTATTAGGTAATATATTTGTGGCTCTTATTCTATAGCGATAGACTAGGTACTGAAGATCAGAAGATTCATTTTAGCACCTAGGTCATTGGGTTTCAAATTCAACATAGGGTTTTCTTTTGACTTGATTTTCAAAGGCATTGGAGCATGCTGAATCCATTTAAATAAATTTGTTGCATCTTGACATCTTTGCTTCCTGTAGAATTGTCCACCAGTGGGGACTTGAGACATATACATGATTTGACATTGCAAGTAATGTTTATTTCTTATTTCTAAATACTTTGAGCATTCTCCTTAACTACAGGGGAAACCACAGTAAGTGAACTAGAATTTCTCTCTCTCTCGTTTTTTTTTTTTTTTTTTTTGATCAAGTTTTTATTGTTCTGTTTTATTTCAAGGGATTTTTACAATTAAAATCATTAAAAATTTACTTTCTGATATTTTATGGGGATTAATTTTAGATGCCCTGGGATCTTTTGCAGAAATATTTGTCCTCCTCCCTGTATACGGATTTATCAATAATTTTTCCAGAATACGATTACAATTTAAATGGCAACCCACTCCAGTGTTCTTGCCTGGAGAATCCCAGGGGCGGGGGAGCCTGGTGGGCTGCCGTCTATGGGGTCACACAGAGTCGGACGCGACTGAAGTGACTTAACAGTAGCAAAGACAATTTTAAGTCTGCATGGGACTGAGGGGAAGGTCAACAATTAGATTCTGCTTTTTTGAAGGAATTTGTCAGCTCATATTGAATTACAAATTGAGAATGTATTAGTTTATAGCATTTACAAAGGAAAACGTACCCTTTGCTGTGGTTGGGAATATACATTAAGCCCCAAGCTCTGGGGCACTTTTTATTCTGATTATTTTCAAACTTTCTTAGATCTTCTAACCAGGCAAGATCTTATTTCTGCTGAAGTGGATGTGGTCCCTGCAGTGTGACTGAACTTCTGCATCCCTGACCTAAGACTTAGACCTTTCTCTTAGAGAGTCAGGACACATGTTGCTGAAAATAAGAGATGAAAGTTAATTGTCTTCATCAGTTTAAGGTGATTTACACCTCTGCCTCCTTGTACACACTGAACTTAAGTCATCTTATGAGAGGTAAGTTGTGGTGGGGAAAAAAAAAAATCACTGCATTGGGCATTAAAAGACTTGGATTCTTATTTACCACTAATCAGCCATGTTTCCTCTCTGGGCCTCAGCTTCCTTATCTTTAAAGAGCATATAAATTGAAAAATGCAAGGTCCTGGTAGAATTTTCTTTTAAACTTTTTATTTTGTATTGGGGTATAGCCAATTAACAATGTTGTGATAGTTTCAGGTGACTCAGCCACACATATACACGTGTCCATTCTCCCCCAACTTCCCTCCCCTCCTGGGTGCCATGTAACATTGAGCAGAGTTCCATGGCTATACAGTTCCATGTATTGATCCACCAGCAGTGTGTACATGTCCATCTCAAACTCTCTAACTAACCCTTGGTACTGGAGGAATTTTAGGGCACAAAAATTCTGAACTTATTAAATAGATCCTGAACTCATTAACATCTGACTGTACATCACACAGTTTAGCCAAATAACTGCCATGGATTACATATGGTCATAGGTGGAGGCTTTGTCCAAAATCTGACATTGCTGATTCTAAGAAGTAAACTAGATCTACACTGGAAAGCTAAATTCCAAAGAGCTAGAGCCAGACATCCTGATTTTTAATACAGACTGTTCTATTTTATTTTTGTATCATGGTTCGGGCAAGTTATTTACCTTCTAACCACATTTCCTTATTTTTAAAGTAGGTAATAGTCTATCAACCTCATAGGATTGTTATGAAGGTACTGTAAATGGAATAGTGAATGTAAAGCTGTTAGTATAGTGTGAACACAGCAAAAACCCAAAAACATTTAATGATTATTATAAGAATAATATGGTGAAAATTAATCTCTGCATTCTATTAAGAATGAGAAAAAGCAGATTTATAGTAAAAGTTTGTATTTAATACTGTGTGAGTATATGGAATTTAAACAAGTAATAAAGGTTTCTCTGCTTGGAAGGAAGTTTGTCTGTTTAAGTTCTTGCCTATCAACTGCAGTATGAATGCCCTTATGAGAGATAAGAATTACTCTGTGAGATTAACACTCTATTTCTCATTTCTCCAAAAATATGTATTATAGAGGATTTGAATGTTAATAGGCAAAGCTAAGTTTAAGTTCTTACCTATCAACTGCAGTATGAATGCCCTTATGAGAGATAAGAATTACTCTGTGAGATTAACACTCTATTTCTCATTTCTCCAAAAATATGTATTATAGAGGATTTGAATGTTAATAGGCAAAGCTAAGTCTAGTACAGAGGAAGAAAATGATCATGTGATTGAGTCTGTCTGTTAATACAGGATATCAAAGACACTGATAAGATAGAACTATTTTTAACTTATGTCCTGATTACTTCAAGGTTTGCAAGAAGCTGAAACAATTAGTAAAATAATAAAAATGAATACTGGATGCTTGGGGCTAGTGCACTGGGATGACCCAGAGGGATGGTATGGGGAGGGAGGAGGGAGGAGGGTTCAGGATGAGGAACACATGTATACCTGTGGCGGATTCATTTTGATATTTGGCAAAACTAATACAATTATGTAAAGTTTAAAAATAAAATAAAATTTAAAAAAAAAGAAAAAAAAATGAATGAGTCACGTTTGAGATTTTCTATGCAATTTTGATCATAAAATCCAGCCTTGGGTACAGGTCTTCAGGAAATTATAGGTTCTTGGTTCTCCCAAAGGCCACCTTCTTTAGAGAAGAATTGACAATTAGATGTACCTTCCACTTGTTCCTCAGGTGTTCCCTTCCCTGAAAGGATTCTTTGATGCCCTGGGCTATCCATAAAGGAAACCACTACTCTGGGGCTTGGAACTCTAAAGCTAGCTTCTCAATGAAGAGTTTATGGGATCATCTGTAAGAGGTTTCCTTTCCACATACCTCTTTATTCAACTTGACGATGTATAACAGGGATAACTCATTTTACTTTTCACTGCTTTTTTGCTTTAAGAATATATAAAGCAAATGAAGCAACTGACAAATAACTAATCTCAAAAATATACAAGCAACTCCTACAGCTCAACTCCAGAAAAATAAATGACCCAATCAAAAAATGGGCCAAAGAACTAAATAGACATTTCTCCAAAGAAGACATACAGATGGCTAACAAACACATGAAAAGATGCTCAACATCACTCATTATCAGAGAAATGCAAATCAAAACCACTATGAGGACCATTTCACACCAGTCAGAATGGCTGCAATCCATAAGTCTACAAGCAATAAATGCTGGAGAGGGTGTGGAGAGAAGGGAACTCTCTTGCACTGTTGGTGGGAATGCAAAGTAGTACAGCCACTATGGAGAACAGTGTGGAGATTCCTTTAAAAACTGGAAACAGAACTGCCTTATGATCCAGCAATCCCACTGCTGGGCATACACACTGAGGAAACCAGAATTTAAAGAGACAAGTGTACCCCAATGTTCATTGCAGCACTGTTTATAATAGCCAGGACATGGAAGCAACCTAGATGCCCATCAGCAGATGAATGGATAAGAAAGCTGTGGTACATATACATAATGGAGTATTACTCAGCCATTAAAAAGAATACATTTGAATCAGTTCTAATGAGGTGGATGAAACTGGAACCTATTATACAGAGTGAAGTCAGCCAGAAAGAAAAACACCAATACAGTATACTAACACATATATATGGAATTTAGAAAGATGGTAACAATAACCCTGTGAACGAGACAGCAAAAGAGACACCGATGTATAGATCAGTCTTATGGACTCTGTGGAAGAGGGAGAGGGTGGGGAGATTTGGGAAAATAGCATTGAAACATGTATAATATCATGTATGAAACGAGTCGCCAGTCCAGGTTCGATGCACGGTACTGGATGCTTGGGGCTGGTGCACTGGGACGACCCAGAGGGAAGGGAGGGGAGGGAGGAGGGTGGAGGGTTCAGGATGGGGAACGCGGGTATACCTGTGGTGGATTCATTTCGATATTTGGCAAAACTAATACAATATTGTAAAGTTTAAAAATAAAATAAAACTAAAAAAAAAAGAATATGTAAAGAGAATAATGGAGTCTGAGATACAGGAAAAAGTGAACATTAATAATGTCATTATTAATGTCATATAAAACTTAGTTTTATATGCTTCCTTAAAGTTTAATTTAATAATATGCATATTCCCCATCAAGTGAAATGAGGAATGAAAATGAAAATTGAAAAAGATTTTGTATTAAACTAATCGGTTTGTGATGCCGGGAGCCGGCATATTGCATATTGAGTGCATAGTGCATATTGCATATTGAGTGCAGCACTTTCCACAGCATCATCTTTCAGGATCTGGAATAGCTCAACTGGAATTCTATCACTGCTGGGAGCCAGTGAGGAACTCCGCCCATGACAAAGGTCATGAGGAAGGAGGCTTGGCATACGCAAAGGCGGGATTGAGCCTCAGGAGTCCCCCATCTACCCCCAAAACCAGAGTCTGCCTACTTTCTGCTTTGTGCTTTCACCTACACCTCTGACTTTACGGGGGGCTGTCCCCCACTACCTCTCTCTGAAAAAAGAGTTAGCTTACAGTGCCAGTTAATAATTCCTGGGTGTGACAGTGTTTAACCTACAAACTCCTTTGGAAATCCTCTAGCCTGCCTGAATAGGTTTTTCCGGCCACATGTGATTGTTCAGAGCCTCCCAACTGTGAGAGGCATGAGATGTTCTAAACTGTCTAAACACAGATTCTTTTGAGTAGTTAAAAGATTGATTAGAAATCATATTGGTGAAGGGATTTTCACTTGTTGGGCCAATGTTTGCTGCTAAGTTTCCATATCCCTTACCTGCTGTGTTCCTGGCAGTGTATTGATTAATATAATTGGTGTAAGTAGTAGCTTTAATGTTTGTAACCTGGGACGCTTGAGTTAATTCTTTTCTTGATTGAGCCCACCTCACCTTTGCCCTATAGGAATGCAACTCTATCCAATGCTTTTTGGAGGCTGGTGCCTGACTTTAGAATAATCGCCTGACTTTGGAATAATCACCTTTAGAGAAAAATAAGTTTCTTAAAATGTTAACAGGCCTCCTGGCCAGAAGATGATGTAAATCACCTGAACTTTTGCATATGATAAGTTTGAAAGCCTGGCTTCGATTAGAATCAGGAACTGCTGTCCTTGCATGACTCCACCCCTTCCCCCATTATCCTCTATGCACAACTTAAGGTATAAACTACTTTGAAAAATAAAGTACACTCCTTTTTTGTTCACTGAAATTTGGTCTCCCCATGTCGTTCTTTCTTTCACCTTCTGGCTGAATTTTTCCTCTGAGGCGGGGAAGCTCGTCAAGCCTACTAATTTTGCCTGGGCTTCTAAGATCCAACTGGGGAGGCCTTATTGTTTCCTCTCCTTCAGGAGAACGGGAGGACACCTGCGACCTTCGTAGGTGACGTTAATTCCCTGCTTTGGAATTTTATTCAGCCTCTTTTCTTCACTGAATTTTCCTACTGAGCTATCCTTATTTCAGCCGCTTTTCTCCACTAAATTTCCTCACTGAGCTATCCTCATTCTATTACTCTTTATATCCTTAATTAACGTTTAATTAAGCAATTGTTTCCTGATCTTCACCTATACCGTCTCTCCTTTGAATACCCTGGATCAGCCGGGGCTGGTCCCCGGCAGGTTTGATTATTCAGAGAACTTATTGGCTACAAGCATAAATGGTATAAGTTAAATGCAGAGGTCAATAATTTTTGCTTGGTAGGATAAAGGCAATGGCACCCCACTCCAGTACTCTTGCCTGGAAAATTCCATGGACGGAGGAGCCTGGTAGGCTACAGTCCATGGGGTCGCTAAGAGTCAGACACGACTGAGCGACTTCACTTTTACTTTTCACTTTCATGCATTGGAAAAGGAAATGGCAACCCACTCCAATGTTCTTGCCTGGAGAATCCCAGGGATGGGGAGCCTGGTGGGCTACCATCTATGGGGTCGCACAGAGTTGGATACGACTGAAGCAACTTAGCAGCAGCAGCAGCAGCAGAAGCAGGATAAAGATGGGATTTAGGGTAATTATAAGTGACCCATAACGCAGTCACAGAAGCCTCACCTGTCACAGTAATTTTCTCAAAGCAGTGAGCACCCAGTCCTGCCCCTACTCTAAGTGTAGCTGGTGAATTGATAACAATTTTGAATACGTTAGAGCAGTTACTTTAATGACATTCAGATATTTCTTGGGGTCCCATGATGTGTCAAAATACAATTCCTTATGTCTGTTTTCTCATGTATATTCCAATCAATTTAAAACCACATAGTTACAGCTTTAGAGCTCTAAGACAAAACATGAAGGTTATATTAATTTCTAGTCATAGAATTAGTTATGTAAGCTGTAGAAATTTGGAAAATACAGAAAAATATGGGAAATAAAATATCAACCATAATCTCACATTCAAAAGCAAATGTCCTCAATGTATTAAATTATTTTTCTTACCAATCTTCTATACATCAGTTCAGTTCAGTCACTCAGTCATGTCCGACTGTTTGCAACCCCATGAACTGCAGCATGCCAGGCCTCCCTGTCCAACACCAACTGCCTGAGTCTACCCAAACCCATGTCCATTGAGTCGATGATGCATCCAACCATCTCATCCTCTGTCATCCCCTTCTCCTCCTGCCCTCAATCTTTTCCAGCATCAGGGTCTTTTCAAATGAGTCAGCTCTTTACATCAGGTGGCCAAAATACTGGAGTTTCAGCTTCAGCATCAGTCCTTCCAATGAACACCCAGGACTGATCTCCTTTAGGATGAACTGGTTGGATCTCCTTGCAGTCCAAGGGACTCTCAAGAGCCTTCTCCAACACCACAGTTAAAAAGCATCAATTCTTCGGCCCTCAGTTTTCTTTATAGTCCAACTCTCAAATCCATACATGACTACTGGAAAAACCATAGCCTTGACTAGATGTACCTTTGTGGATGAAGTAATGTTTCTGCTTTTTAATATGCTGTCTAGGTTGGTCATAACTTTCCTTGCAAGGAGTAAGTGTCTTTTAATTTCATGGCTGCAGTCACCATCTGCAGTGATTTTGGAGCCCCCCAAAATAGTCAAAAACTGATTCCACAGTTTCCCCATCTTTTTGCATTGAAATGATGTTTTAACATAGATTAACACAAATAATATTTTTTTAACATAGATTTAAAAAGTATATTGGAGAAGGAAATGGCAACCCACTCCAGTATTCTTGCCTGGAGACTCCCAGGGATGGAGGAGCCTGGTGGCCTGCGGTCTATGGGGTCACACAGAGTTGGACATGACTGAATCAACTTAGCAGTAGCAGCAGAAAAGTATATAACATTTTATAAGTGAAATTTTTGAATTTGAACTTTATTTTAAAAGATGCATATAAAATCTGTAATCTTTAAATATTAATTCAATAAGTATATTCACTAAATTTCCCCTATTTTTATATAATTTGTAAAAATAGACCATTTTGTGATTTTTTATTCATGTTATTTTGTACATAGACTTTTAGATTATCCTCCAAAATTGTTACTTCTAATGTCCAAATTATTCCAAAAAATTGATGTTCCATTAAAATATTTCAGACACTATGTCCAGGGAAATTTAATTTCTTTCTTCTGGTTACTCTATATCTTATAAAAATAGTTTGAGATCAGAATAAAAAAAGACTAGGTCAGCTAAAAGAACTTTAAGATACCATTCCTACAGAGTTTTGGGAAAAGCAAGACTCATCTGTGACTTTATGAGTACTGTTAAAAGGCAGAATTTCAGTGTATTTCACTTTTTTATGATTCTTTTTTCTTTTCTTTTTAAGGCATTCTTTCCTGGAGTTTTTATTACCCACACCACATAGATGGAAAATGAAAGGAATGTGACTGTATTCATTCTACTATGTCTTACATAGAACCCCCAAATGCAAAAACAAAAAAAAATACTGTTTGTCATGTTTTTGGTCTTGTTAACCCTCTCAGGCAACCTGCTCATTGTGGTTGCCATAACTACCAGCCAGTCTCTGAACTCCTCCCTGTACTTCTTCCTGACCCACCTTTCCTTGATGGATGCAATTTACTCTTCTTCTTCAGCTCCTAAGTTGATTGTGGACTCACTTTGGGAGATCAAAACAATCTCCTTTAATGGGTGTATGGCTCAAGTCTATACATAACACATTTTTGGTGCTAATGAGATCATCCTTCTCACAGAGATGGCCTGTGACTGCTACATGACCATCTGCAAACCTCTGCACTACACGGCCATCATGAGCCACAGGCTGTGCCTCCTCCTGCTGGGGGTGGCCTGGACTGGAGGATTTCTCCACGCAACCCTTCAGGTCCTCTTTACAGTCTGACTGCCCTTCTGTGGCCCCAGTGTCATACCACTTCATGTGTGACTTGTACCCTTTGTTAAAGCTTGTCTGCATGGACACTCACATTCTTGATCTCTTTGTTGCTGCCAATAGCGGGTTCATCTGCTTGTTAAACTTCCTCCTCCTGTTGGTCTCCTTTGTGTTCCTCTTATGCTCCCTAAGGACTTACAGTTTGGAGGGGAGGCACAAAGCTCTTTCTACGCGTGTTTCTCACATCACAGTAGTTGCTTAGTCTTTGTGGCCTGCATATTTGTGTATCTTCGCCCAATTACCACTCTGCCCATTGATAAAGCTGTTGCTGTCTTTTATACTATGGTGGCCCCTATGTTAAATTCTTTAATCTATACCCTCAGAAATGCTGAGGTAAAAAATGCTATGAAGAAACACTGGAAGAAAAAACTGACTTCAGAAAATAGTTAAATAGAATCATTAAACATTACAGATAGAAGTAATAGTGGTACTCTAATCCAAGCCTCTTGATTAATATATCGAATCTAACAATGGAATGAATAATACTTGCTGATAGCCACTTAAGCAGAAGAACTAAAGCTTGGGTTGGAATCCAGACTTACTGTCTCCTATCTCTCACTCTCCTTATCACAACTTAATACTTCTCAATCAATAAATACTTATCTATTAACAGGAAATCTGGAAATATCTTCAGAAGCTAAAAAGCACAAATCTAGAGTTTTGAATTGGTCTTATGTAATGAAGGAAATTTATGACCAACCTAAATAGCATATTCAAAAGCAAAGACATTACTTTGCCAACAAAGATCCGTCTAGTCAAGGCTATGGTTTTTCCAGTGGTCATGTATGGATGTGAGAGTTGGACTGTGAAGAAGGCTGAGCATGGAAGAATTGATGATTTTGAACTGTAGTGTTGGAGAAGACTCTTGAGAGTCCCTTGGACTGCAAGAAGATCCAACCAGTCCATTCTAAAGGAAATCAGTCCTGGGTGTTCTTTGAAAGGAATGATGCTAAAGCTGAAACTCCAGTACTTTGGCCACCTCATGCGAAGAGTTGACTCATTGGAAAAGACTCTGATGCTGGGAGGGATTGGGGGCAGGAGGAGAAGGGGACGACAGAGGATGAGATGGCTGGATGTCATCACCGACTCGATGGATGTGAGTTTAAGTGAACTCCGGGAGTTGGTGATGGACAGGGAAGCCTGGTGTGCTGCAGTTCATGGGGTCGCAAAGAGTCGGACACCACTGAGCAACTGAACTGAACTAACATGGAGATGTGTCAGTTACTACTGATTATTAAAAAAAAAAAAAAAGTGCCTAATGATATTCCTTTACTTTGGACTCTGGCCTCAATATAGATATTTTTGTGTGAATTTTCTTGTTCATTAAATCTTGGTTGTACAGTAAAAGAAATACTATTTATGACATGCTTATAAGACTAGCATTGTATTATGTATTTTCCATATTGTGTTAGGTGGGTTTCAGTCAGAAAACAGAGCAGTGATTTGAACTGAAAAAGTTCACATGCAATCATTAATTATGTCAGGGTGCTAACTACAAAAAGGGTAATGAGCTCTGTAAAAAAAAGCCCTTTGACTGAGAAATGAGTATCCAAGGAAGGAATTCATTTAGAATGTGGACTTCCTTCTCAGGCCAGGACTTCACTCTTTGGAGAAAGTGTAGATTTTGCCCATGGATGACCAAACTTCAAGTTAGTGGTAGAACTGAGACACATACTGAGATATGACTCTTTGTCCACATATGTTTACTCATTACACACAACTCTAGGGTGTCTTTTCCAGACAGTCTGGACAGAAATGAGGTAATTAAACTGGTGATATTTATTAAAAAAAAAAAAAAAAAACAACTTCACATAGTTTCCCATTGAGCATGATCAGATGGTCCCAGAGATGACCATTAGTTCATCAGCTGTAACAGTGATCTCTACTCACATTGCACTTCATTGCTTATGCTACTTTAACTTTTTTCTCTTAAAGTTGTAGTTCTTATATCACAAGACAATTTTAATTATCCTTAAAACAGTTAAAAAACTATTCTTTTACCAGTTCTTTTTCACTCTTCCTTTGCATCCATGTACCCATATTCCTCAGACCGGTATGTTTTTGTGCTTTGTTCTGTTGCTAGTCATTGCTGTCAACAGTTGTGGTTATGCAAAACTACACTCACATTTACAATTTTTATGAACAGTTTTGATTTATGAAAATAATAATTGAAAACTTTGGTATCTTTACGTTAAGGTGCCAGCAACATATTATGTAATACTTACATCATATAATTTGGCTTCTAATTTTTAAAATAAATCTGTATAACACTTTATTTTATTAGTTTTTAAAAATTAAAGTTGGCACAAACATTTCTACAAATCCTCATAATTCTTTTTTTTTTTTTTTTTTAAACAATTTTTTTTATTTAAATAATGATAATAGTAAAAATATATCTAGGACTTTCTCTGGTGGTGGTGTGGACAGTGTGGGGTCAGTTCATTTTCAGATAGTTCCTTGATCCAGCTTATACATGTCAAAATCTATAGGCCCCTTCCTATGTAGTCAGTGCTAACTACAGGGTTTTAATCTATTGCACATGTCATTCCAAGGCAGTTCACTCTATTTGTTTTAGCTTCTTCTGTTTGCTGGTCTCTTCAGTGTCTAATTTCCACCCTGACACAAGAGGGTGGTGGTGGACACTTTTTTAGGCTTACTTGTTCATTCGTGCTGTGGGGAGGGAGGAACACTGCAAACAAATAACACTGGTGTGTGCTCGCACTGTCTTGGCCACACTGGGTTTGGCCCCGCTCACGGCGTGTGTGCTTTCCCTGTCTACACTGCTTAGGCTCTAGGTTGCTCTGCTGGGAATTGTCTGAGGCCAGCCCTGGGTTTTATGCACTTCCCAGGTCTAAGCCGCTCAGGTTCAGGTACTTGGGTTCTCCACAAATGTGCAGACTCGGTTGGGCCTGCGTTTTGTGTCCTTCCCACGTCTGAGCAGCTCAAGTGACCAGGTGGTTGGCGAGCGCAGATGCTGCGACTTATCGCCTCACTCGTCCCGGCCGCTCAGTTTTCTGGGTGTAAAACCAGTGCACGTTCTCAGGTGTGCTGTGTGTCTCTTCTGGGGAGCTGATCTCTGGTTATGACCCTCCTGAGGGATGTTGACCATCCAGAATCCCAAGAAGTCTTGGTTAGCAATGAAGCCTGCTTGCAGTTTGGTAGATGATGCCTCTCACCGGCTGCTGCAATTGCCCCCTTCCGGCTCTGGCTGCCTTCCCCTGCCTGTCTCTGGCAGGGGATGGGCTGGTCCACAGTGGACTAGCTCTGATCAGTCTGTTGTTATGTGAGTGGGCCTTGGAGGTAGTTCAGTTCAGTTCAGTCACTCAGTCATGTACGACTCTTTGCAACCCCATGAATTGCAGCATGCCAGGCCTCCCTGTCCATCACCAACTCCCGGAGTTTACTCAGACTCATGTCCATTGAGTTGATGATCCCATCCAGTCATCTCATTCTCTGTCATCCCCTTCTCCTCCTGTTCCAAATCCCTCCCAGCATCAGAGACTTCCCTGGTGGTCTAGTGGTTAGGATTCGGCGCTCTCATAATTCTTTTTTAAAATTAATTTTAATCAGAGTATAGTTGCTCTACAATATTGTGTTAGTTTCTTGCTCTACAGAAAAATGAATCAATCATACATATACGTATATCCCTTCCTTTTTGGATTTCCTTTCCAAACTAAATAGAGTTCTCTGAGTTATACAGTGGGTTCTTATTATTTGTTTTATGCATAGTAGAGTGTATATGTCAGTCCCAATCTCCCAATTCTTTCCACTCCCCCTTCCCCACTTTGTAACCATAATTTTGTTCTCTATATGTGTGACTCTATTTTTGCTTTGCAAATAAGTTCATCTGTACCATTTTTTAAATTAGACATGTAAGTGATATTATTCAGTTTGTTTTCCTCTTTCTGACTTCACTCTGTATGAGAGTCTCTAGGTGCATCCACATCTCTGTGAATGGCACTATTTCATTTTTTATAATATTCCATTGTATATATATATACCACGTATTCTTTATCCATTCCTCTGTTGATAGATGTTTAGGTTGCTTCTATGTCCTGGCTATTGTAAATAGTGCTGTAATGAACACTGGGGTGCATGCATCCCTTCAAATTGTGGTTTTCTCTGGATATATTCCTTGGAGTTGGAACACTGAATCATATGGTAGTTTTAGTTTTTTTAAGGGACCTCATACTGATTTTCATAGCAGCTGTACAAATTTCTATTCCCCACACATTTCATGGTACCTTGTCCTTCCACTATTTTATAATTTATAACACCTTGTTGTAATTTTTTACTCCCTCTTGGGAGTTTCTCAATGAATCTTAAGCTTTTTGAAGGCAGAATCCAGGTCTCTCTCTCTCTTTTTTTTTTTTTTTTTAACCCTTGAAACCCTAGCAATTATCAATGTCTGATACATTCTGTGTGCCCCAAATGTTTGTTACCTAATGAATTAAGACAAAAAAGAATAAAAGGAGTGCATTTATCTTGAAATTGCTTTGTACGTAGACAGAGCCATGTATTTTTAAAAACAGATTGTAATAATGAAATGTTACTGAAAAGTAAATAGGTTAACTGAAGAATATAGCTTAAAGAGCTCGTATTAATAAGATAAAAACGTCTTGCTCAGAGCAGGAAGAATATTAAGGTAAACTATTCATCCATATGCTGAGAAGTGTAGTTTAAATTTCTTTCTCATCCTCAGTTTAAACAGGAATTAAGCAAATTGTAGTTCCCCCTGAGGTCAAGCAAGACTTTTCCTTGAAGGTGAATCAACTTAAAGTATAAATGAATTCCCTAGCCTCTAGTACTACTTTTTGGACTTCATTTTAGCTAATTTAATTGTTTCCTTTATATATTTACCCACACATTCAATATTTATCATGCATATGATATTGTGCTATCTTGTACAAACTATTGCTATATAGTAGGCATGTACTTTATGGTACTTTACAGAGTGTGACTGTATATGTCAAAAATAGAAATTCTTTTCTGACATCAAAATGTTATTTTATTTGAGTCATTACTCTTCCTGATGTGTTACCAGCAGAGCATGGGTTATATGAGCAATACTACATGGTGTTGAAGGCTACAAGGAAATTTGGAAATGGTGTAATATTCCTTATCTACCCCTCAGAGGTAGACAGGGCCAGTGCATTTATAGCATTAAATAGTTACATACTATAATATTGCAGGTACCATGTGACTATCAATTGTGATATATAAAAACAAGCACAGTTATTAATGACAAATTATTAGATTTTTAGTGATAATGATCTAAAATATACACTATTAAGCACAGGTCCTGGCTCAGTACATGGTTAGTAGTACAGTTATCTAAACATTCTGTCTTCATTGCCTGGAAGTTAATTGATGTTCAGTGCCTGACCTAGGAAATTAGTCAATTTTGATTACTGGCTTGCCAATACATCTGCTTTGATGCTTTCCTCTTTTTGACACTTTTTAATACTTTCCTTTTTCTGCTTCCCAGGTGGTGCCAGTGGTAAAGAATCTGCCTGACAATGCAGGATATTCAAGAGACACAGTTTCAATCCCTGGGTCAGGAAGATTCCCCTGGAGTAGGAATGGCAACCCACTCCACTATTCTTGTTTGGGAATCACATGGACAGAGAGGGACCTACACTCCATGGGGTTACAAAGAATTGTACAGGATTGAGCATGTATGTATGCACACAAATCTTTATGCATACCTCCTTTGGTTTATTATAGAGAATATTTGTTATTGTTCAGTCACCCAGTTATGTCCAACTCTTTGCAATGCCATGGACTGCAGCACACCAGGCCTCCCTGTCCCTCATCATAACCCAGAGTTTGCTCAAGTTGATGTTTATTGAATCAGTGATGCCACACAGCCATCACATCCTCTGATGCCCTCTTCTTCTTTGCCCTCAATCTCTCCCATCATCAGGGACTTTTCCAATGAGTTGTCTCGAGTTTCAGCTTCAGTATCAGTCCTTCAAGTGAATATTCATGATTGATCTCTCTTAAGAATGACTGGTTTGATCTCCTTTCTGTCCAAGGGACTTTTAGGAGTCTGGAGTCTTCTCCAGAACCACAGCTTGAAGACATCGATTCTTTGGCATCCTGCCTTCTTTATGGTACAGATCTCACAATCGTATGTGACCACTGGGAAGACCATAGCCTTGACTCTCTGGACGTTTGTTGGCAGAGTAATGTCTCTGCTTTTTAATACACTGTCTAGTTAGTCATAGCTTTTCTTCCAAGAATCAAGTGTCTTTTAATTTCATGGCTGAAGTCACCAACTGCAGTGATTTTGGAACCCAAGAAAATAAAGTCTGTCACTGTTTTCATTGTTTCCCCTCGTATTTGCCATGAAGTGATGGGACCAGATGCCATGATCTTAGTTTTCTGAATGTTGAGTTTTAAGATGACTTTTTCAGTCTCTTCTTTCAATTTCATCAAGAGGATCTTCAGTTCTTCTTCACTTTCTGCCATAAGGGTGGTGTCATCTGCATATCTGAGGTTATTGATATTTCTCCCAGCAATCTTAATTCCAGCTTGTGCTTCATCGAGCCTAGCATTTCATGTGATTTACTCTGCATAGAAGTTAAATAAGCAGGGTGACAATATACAGCCTTGACCTACTCCTTTCTGAATTTGGAACCAGTCCATTGTTCCATGCCAGTTCTAACTGTTGCTTCTTGATCTGCATACATATTTCTCAGAAAGCAGTTAAGGTAGTCTGGTATTCCCACATCTTGATGATTATTATATGTCAGGCAAATACTTTGTATAATATAACTACATATATAATAAATAAAATTCCTGTTTAATATCAAAATGTTCTTTTGAGTCATCATTTTTTATGATTGTTTTTCAACCTAAGGTGGTGTCATGAGCAGTACTAGACATTCTGAAACCTACAATAAAATAGGGAAAAATTGTGCAATCTTCATTCAACTGTTAGAGAAGTTCAATGATGCATTGCCTTTATAGCTATGAAATAAGTATATACTATATAATGTGACAGTCAACATACCACTGTCAACAATGGTATATAGAGTTACTAGTGAAAATTAATGCAAAAAGAAAAATAATTAAATCTTGCCATTTGTGACAATAGGAATGGATCTAGAGGGTATTATACTGGTATATTGTGGCCAGAATACTGGATTGGGTAGCCATTCCCTTCTCCAGGGTATCTTCTCAACCCAGTGATTGAACCCAGGTCTCTCACATTTCAGACAGATTCTCTACCAGCTGAGCAACTATTAATTATATTACCTTTCCATCATAATTACAGGAGAGTGCAATTAAGATTATGGTCTGGAAAATCAATCATATTCTTATTACTGTCTCTTCAGTATGTCTGTTTTAATATCTTACCCTTTCTGCATATTTCCTCACTTTCCTGCTTCTTAGGATTCCTGTAAAGATTACTGCTCAAAACCAAACTACTTAGCATTTTAAAAATTTTATTAGAAAGAAAGTCTATGAATTCACATTCATGGTTGCTGTTGTAAAACTTAATGTCAATTTGGTAGAATTTTCTATGTATGAAATAAATAGTACTGGGTTATATTTTTCTCCTTTTGTGCAGCTATTTCTGTTCCATTCAATGAAAAATACTATAATTTTATGTAGTTAATTTCTTTATCCCTTAAGTAGTTCTTACTGAGCTCATCCAACATGTCATTTTGACATTTGCCTGGTGGGCTACATAGTCCGTGGTGTCACAAAGAGTCAGACACAACTGAGCGACTAACACTAATCAGTGTTGAGTTCTAGGTACATTTATCTGTCAGCTGAAATAACTTTCCTACTGCATAATTTCTTAATGGCATTTTTCATCTGGTCATTTCTCAAGGTATAAATTAAGGGATTTAACATGGGAGTTATCGTAGTGTGGAATACAGCAACTGCTTTATCAATAGGTAAAGTAGCTGCAGGTCTCATGTACACAAATGTGCAGGGCACAAAGAATAAGACAACCACTGTGACGTGGGAGATGCAGGTGGAGAGGGCTTTGTGTCCTGCCTCCAAACTGTAGGTCTTTAGGGAGTAAAGGATGGCCACATAGGAGACAAGCAAGAGAAAGAAGTTTAACAGACAGATTAAACCACTGTTGGCAGCAACAAAGAGCCCTAGAGTGTTTGTATCAGTGCAAGCAAGTTTGAGCAAAGGGTTCAGATCACACATAAAGTGATTTATGACATTTGAGCCACAGAAGGGTAAGTGGAAAATAAAGAGGATCTGTATGAATCCATGAAGAAAGCCTCCCACCCATGCCACTCCCACTAGGAGCCCACACACCCACCAGTTCATGATGGTTGTATAGTGCAAGGGCTTGTAGATGGCCACATAGCAGTCATAGGCCATCACAGTGAGCAGGATTATCTCAGCACCTCCAAAGAAATGTTCCCCAAAGATTTGGGTCATGCAACCATTAAATAGGATAGTCTTCTTTTCATACCGTGAATCTGCAATCAGTTTGGGGGTACTTACAGAGGAATAGCAGGCATCAACAAAGGAGAGATGGGCCAGGACAAAGTACATGGGAGACCTCAGTGATGAACTGACATTTATGGCGACCACAATGAGCACATTTGCTACCACAGTGGTGAGGTAGATGACCAGAAACATAGCAAATACAATTTTCTGCATCTTTGGATTCTCTGTGAGCCCCAGTAGAACAAACTCTGTCATGTTCCTGTTCTCCATGTGTTTCATAACGGTTCATTTCATTACCTTAAAGAAAACCGCAATTTTCATTCATGCAACTTTGAATTTATTACACTCCATTCCAATAAGTGATAAATGCCCAGGATACAATGAGTGTGGATTCTTTTGAGTTTATTTGACAAATAAAACATTCTAAGATTTTAAGATTACTCCTGTAACCACATGAGGGAGAGCTTTATCTTCTGAGATATCTCAAGTTACTACTAAACTGAAGTAGATTTCCCAAATAATGGCAGATATGTCTGAAAGGAGTCAGAAAATGGACATAAAACCCATGAATAGAAAGTTTAGGAAGTTTCTTTTTACTCTCTAATAAACGGGAAATTTTGAAAGGTTGTTAATATGAGTAGAGGGATGGAAGGAATTTGATCAAGAGGGAATCTTGTATGTTATTCTAGTAAAGATCTTTATGTATCTTAGATGAAGCTGGCTGAGTTTCACTAAAGGGATGAAAGATGGAGACAGAAACAACAGAAGCTTCTTATAAGAGTTGGAAAAGGAGTAACAGGAAGATGGTGATGGGAATATAAAAAAAAATGAATACAAGATCTAATTAAAAGTATTTATAATGCATGTTGACTAAATCTAATCACTTAGCAATAATATAAGTCTTATAAGTTAGTCACTCAGTCATGTCCAACTCTTTGCAAACCCATGGACTGTAGCCTGCCAGGCTCCTCTGTTCTTGAAATTCTCTACTCAAGAATACCGGGGTGGGTTGAAATTTCCTTCTCCAGGGGAATCTTCCCAAACCAAGTACCAAACCCAGGTCTCCTGCATTGCAGGCAGATACTCAACCACTGAGCCACCAGCGAAGCCCATGAATGATTGGGTAGCTTAGTAGGTTAGTGGTAAAAAATCTTCCTGCTAATGAAGGAGACTCCCATGTTCAGTCCCTGGGAAGATTTAGAAAGATCTCCTAGAGAAGGAAATGGCAACCCATTCTCATATTCTTACCTGTAAATCACCTGGACAGATGAAACTTTCAGGCTACAGACCATGGGGTTGTAAAGAGTGACTAAACAGCAACAAGAATGAATGATTTCTGTGTGCATGGTGTAGTAGCACATGTTTCATACCCTCACTTCCTTTTCTTAGCAATAACAACCTGTGCAGTTGATATCGTATCATCCATTCTGCAGGTGAAGAAGCAATGTCATAGACTAATGTTAGCAGTTGTAATAACAATGCTTACACTAAAACTGCACACTTACTGTGGTTTTAAGTGCTTATGCAGACATGTAACCCTCAGTCCAAACTTAAAAGATCCTCACTACTATCATTTTTATACTGATTTTATACATTAGGAAAGAGAAGCATAGAGAAATTTAGGATTCTGTCCACCACCAAGTGGTTAACAATGGGCAGGGCCAACATTAAGTCTCAGGTTAATCTTATTTATTAATTTTCTCTTCAAAATTTTAACCTATACCCAACATTGTTAAGTTATGATAGACAATGTTGAGCTAGTAATCTCATTTTGATAATAATTCAAATTACTTTAATACTACTTCAGAAGCAAGTTTATACAGAATGATTTCATTAGCTCACACACACACACACGATGACATCTTTGAACTCTCAAAAAATAAGTAAAATGTGATATTGCATTCATTGAATGGTCCTTCCATATTGACTTTTCCCTCAGGCCTAACTCTCCATTCTTCCACTTCAAAGACTGGGACCCCAGATTTCTCTGTGAAATGTTAAAAAATAAATATTGTTTGAGCATCAGAAAAACCTGATTCAAATCCTGGTTCTTCTGAATGCAACCTCTTTCATCTAAGGTACATTTCTTTGTCACCTTGTTTTTCTCAGCTAGAAATTTATAATAATGATACCCACCTCATAGATCATCATGATGATTGAGGGAATATGTATGAACATGTCCACAGATGCAATGGTGCATGGATGCAAAAAAAGAGCTTTTAGTTACTTCTGTAACTGTGTATGCACCTGTGGGATAGGAAGAATTAACAATTGGAGAAATAATGCAGAGAACTGTTTAACTGTGCAATGAGCTCCAGAAGAATCACCGCCAATTTTACTCTCAAAGACACAATGGAGACTCATCTCATCCTTAGCAATTTTTCTCACGAGAACCTCCATATTTGTGTTTGATGAAACTGATGATGATTTATGTCACTAATATTTGTAATTTACTCTTTTATATATGTGAAATGTATTTAAATTTTGTTTTAATCCTCATCAATAGTTTTGCTTACTAAAAGAGAAGTCTCATGACAAAGCCTAGATCACAATGCCAGAGAGCTGGGAGCCTACAATTTGTTTAACCTCTAAAATATCCAGCTTTCAAATTAAGTTAATAATATCACAAGCTACCTTTTGAAAAATTGGAATGAAGATGAAATATTCTATGACCATATCTGAAAAGTGCTGAAAAATAATGAATATTATACATGGCAAGTAATAATCTATAATAAATATTGGTACTATTGAAAAACTTACCTCAGCACTCTTAGATGATTTTAGTGATGTTTGAGGTGCCCAGAAAAAAAATCCTATATTAAACTGACTGATTCGTATAATAAGTAACTTTCATTATGAAAAATGTCACACTTGAGCAGAGCCTATTCACACAACTGTGAAATGAGCAATTGTTAAGAAATTGTATATCTTCAATATATGTACTTTTTTAGGAATATTGATTATACCTCAATAAATCTGTTTAAAAAATGGAAGCCTTCTTAGAAATCAAAACATTTCCACCTAGCTTAAAGCCTCAAAATTTATTCAAGATCTGTTGAAATCTGTTCACTTGTTTGAATTTAGAAGAGATTCAGTTAAAACACTATGGAAAAGTGATCTTAAACAAATCTCTCTGGTCCCACAGGGCAAGAGGCAGAGAGTGTGGAGAAAGCATATTCAAACAGTTCACTGTGCTCATGATGAATCTTGCTTTGGAGAAGTGAGCTACAAGACCAGTCATTTTCACCTTGTCCTTTATTGCTGTTTACAGAGATTTCCCTAAGGTTCAGGGACCTTGTCTTGCAGTTGTTGCTTTCTCTCTGAGGAATTATCTCTGATGGAAAGGCTTTGCCTTAGAAGCAGGTATTCAGGAGTGACATATTAGAGATTCACCCATTCTTTAGCAAACAATTAAATTCTCTACACCGGAAACTAAGTTTATGGGAGTCCCTTTGCCTGAACCTGGATTGTTAAGAAAAATGAGCATCATGTAATAACAAGGGGGCACAACCCCAGTGTGTGGACCTGTGATGTAATTTTCTCATTGAATCAAGTCATGGAAGAGTTCCTATTTTGTTGTGAATACTAAATCCTTATTGGAAACTACAGCCAATTCCTTGAGATCCAGATCAATGAGGGTACAAAATTAATGAGAATCATTTGAAGTTCTTGAATCTGAAAATGTTTTTCTCTCTCTGCCTCATTTTTTGAAGTATCACGGAGAAATAAAATTGTGTGTGTGAAGGTATATAATGATATTTTGATATAAGTATTCAAAGATGACTCGTAAGAGTCCCTTGGACAGCAAGGAAATCAAACCTGTCAGTACTAAAGGGAATCATCCCTGAATATTCATTGGAAGGACTACTGCTGAAGCTAAAGCTCCAATACTTTGGCCAACTGATATGAAGAGCCTACTTACTGGAAAAGACCCTCATGCTGGGAAAGACTGTGGGCAGGAGGAGATGGGGGTGACAGAGGATAAGATGGTTGCATAGCATCATCAACTTAATGGACATGAGTTTGAGCAAACTCCTGGACATAGTGAAGGGCACAGAAGCCTGGTGTGCTGCAGTCCTTGGGGCTGTAAAGAGTTGGACACGACTTAGCAACTGAACAGCAACAACAATATACCTTGTTAAGTAATTGCCACAATCAACTATTTTATATGTTCACGACTTATACTGTTACTAATTTACTTGGGGTTCTTCTATGTCTTGGCTATTATAAATAATGCTGCAATGAACATAGAGTGCATATGTGTTTCCTGATTGAACGTGAATGAATATGTCTTCTTTGGAAAAATGTCTATTCAGGTGCTCTCCTCATTTTGTAAAAACCGGAATGTTTGTTTTCTTGATGTATGAGTTGTATGAGTTTTTTTTTTTTTTATTGTGGATATTAACCTCTTATCAAATATATTGTTTGCAAATATATTCTCTCACTTAGTAGGCCTTTGGACTGCAAGGAGATCCAGCCAGTCCATTTTAAAGGAGATCAACCCTGGGTATTCTTTGGAAGGAATGAGGCTAAAGCTGAAACTCCAGTACTTTGGCCACTTCATGGGAAGAGTTGACTCATTGGAAAAGACTCTGATGCTGGGAGGGATTGGGGACAGGAGGAAAAGGGGACGATAGAGGATGAGCTGGCTGGATGGCATCACTGACTCGATGGATGTGAGTCTGAGTGTACTCTGGGAGTTGGTGATGGACAGGGAGGCCTGGCGTGCTGTGATTCATGGAGTCACAAAGAGTCGAACACGACTGAGCGACTGAAATGAACTGAACTGAACTGAGTAGGCCTTTTGATTTGTTGATAGTTTCCTTCACTGTGAAAAAGGTTTTTACTTTAATGTATCCTCATCTGTTTAACTTTCCTTTTGTTTCTTTTGCCAAAGGAAACATATCCAAAAATTATTGATAAGATCATTGTCAAATAGTGTACAGTTTATATTTTCTTCTAGGAGTTTTATCATTCCAGGTCTTATATCCAAGTATTTAATCCATTTAGAATTTATTTTTGTTCATGGTGTGAGAGAGTGGTTAATTTGATCCATCTTGTAGCTTTCCAGTTTTTCCAACATTATTTATTGAAGAGATTGTCTTTTCCCCTTGCCTCCTTTGTCATGGATTAACTGATCATATAACTGTAGGTCCTTTTTTGGGCTCTCTAGTTTGTTTCATTGATAATGGTATATGCTTTTATGTTTAAGTCATACTGTTTGATTACTATAGGTTTGTAGTATAATTTGAAATCAGGGAGTGTGCTACTTCTACATTGTTCTTTCTCAAGACTGTTCTGGCTATTCAGGGTATTTACATTTTCATATAAATTTTAAACTATTTATCCTAGTTCTGTGAAAAATAGCAGTGGTATTTAGGAAGACATTTCATTGAACCTGTAGATTGCCTTGAATAGTATTGTGATTTTAATAATATTAATTCTTCTAGTTCATGAACATGATATATATTTACATGTATCTGTATAGTTTGCAGTTTCTTTCATCAGTCTATTACAGCTTACCAAGTCCAGATCTTTTACCTCCTTAATTAAATTTATTCCTTGATATTTTATTCTTTATCAAGTAATTGTAAATTGGATTGTTCTCTTAATTTCTAATTCTGATGATTTGTTGCTAGTGTGTTGAAGAAATGCAACAGATTTCTGTATATTAATTTTGTATGCTGAAACTTGACCAAATTCATTGATGAGCTCTAGTAGGTTTTCAAAATTTTTCTATATATATTGTCATATCAGATTCAGTGACAGTTTTAGTTCTTCCTTTCTAATTTGGATTTCTTTTATTTCTTTTCTCTGATTGTTATGGGTAGAATTTCCAGCAAATAATAAATGTGGCAAGAGTGAACATCCTTGTCTCTTTTCCTTATCTTAGAGAAAATAATTTCTGTGTATAACATTATACATTGAGTATAATGTTAGCTGTGGGAATATCATGAATGGCCTGTATTACATTGAGATTTGTTTCCTCTGTTCCCACTTTCTGAAGAGTTTTTGTCACAAATGGGTGAAGAGCTTTGTCAAAAGCTTTCTTTGCCTATATTAAGGTGATTAAATGATTTTTAGTCCTCAATTTGTTAACATGGTATATCACATTGACTGCTTTGCTGATATTGAACAATCCTTATATCTCTGGGATAACTCCTATTTGATCATGGTGTATGATCCTTTAAACTTATATTGAATTTAGTTGCTGATATCTTGTTGAAGAATTTTGCATCTAGGTTCATCAGTATATTGGCCTGTAATTTTCTCCTTTTTTAGTGATATTTTTGTCTGGTTTTGGGTGATGTGGGCCTCATAGAGTGAATTCAGAACCACCCCTTTCTCTGTTAATTTTTTGAAATAGTTTCAGAAAGACAGGTACTAACTCTTCACTAAATATTTGGTACAACTTACCTGTGAAGTAATCTGGTCCTGGACTTTTTTACTTTTAATTGAAAGTGTGTGTTAGTTGCTCAGTTATGTCTGACTCTTGGTGACCCTATGAACTGTAGCCTCCCAGGCTCCTCTGTCCATGGAATTCTTCAGGCAAGAATACTGGAGTGGGTTGCCACTTTCTCCTTGAGGGGATATTCTCAACCCAATAATCAAACCCCAGTCTCTTTCTATGAAGGCAGATTCTTAACCACTGAAACACCAAAGCTTTAATTTTTTTAAATTACTGATTTAATTTAATTACTGGTAATTGATATTTTCATATTTCTTGTCTTTTTTCCTGGTTCAGTCTTGCAGGATTGTGCATTTCTAGGAATTTGTCCATTTCTTCTAAGTTGTTTATTTTATTGGCATAAAATTGTTTGTAGTAATCTCACCTAAAGATAGACATCCTGGAATGTGAAGTCAAGTGGGCCTTAGGAAGAATCACTGCAAACAAAGCTAGCGAAGGTGATGGCATTCCAGTTGAGCTATTTCAAATCTTAAAAGATGATGCTGTGAACGTGTTGCACTCAATATGTCAGCAAATTTGGAAAAGTCAGTAGTGGTAACAGGACTGGAAAAGATCAGTTTTCAATCCAATCCTGAAGAAAGGAAATGCCAAGGAATGCTCAAACTACCACACAATTGCACTCATCTCACACGCTAGTAAAATAATGCTCAAAATTCTCCAAGCCACGCTTCAGCAATACGTGAATCATGAACATCCAGATGTTCAAGCTGGTTTTAGATAAGGCAGAGGAACCAGAGATCAAATTGCCAACATCTGCTGGATCATCAAAAAAGCAAGAGAGTTCCAGTTTTGTTTTGTTTTTTTTTTTTTCAAAAAAAAAAAACATCTATTTTTGCTTTATTGACTATGCCAAAGCCTTTGACTGTGTGGATCACAATAAACTGTGCAAAATTCTGAAAGAGATGGGAATACCAGGCCACCTGACCTGTATCTTGAGAAACCTGTATGCAGGCCAGGAAGCAACAGTTAGAACTGAACATGGAACAACAGACTGTTTCCAAATAAGAAAACAAGTACATCAAGGCTGTACACAGTCACCCTGCTTATTAACTTCTATGCAGAGTACATCATGAGAAATGCTGGGCTGGAGGAAGCACAAGCTGGAATCAAGATTGATGGGAGAAATATCAATAAACTCAGATATGCAGGAGACACCACCCTTATAGCAGAAAGTGAAGAAGAACTAAAAAGCCTCTTGATGAATGTGAAAGAGGAGAGTGAAAAAGTTGGCTTAAACCTCAACATTCAGAAAACTATGATCATGGCCTCTGGTCTCATCACTTCATAGCAAATAGATGGGGAAACAGTGCAAATAGTGGCTGACTTTATTTTTGGGGGCTCCAAAATCACTGCAGATGGTGATTGCAGCCATGAAATTAAAAGGTGGTTATTCCTTGGCAGGAAAGTTATGACCAACCTAGACAGCATATAAAAAGCAGAGACATTACTTTGTCAAAAAAGGTCCATCTAGTCAAGGCTATGGTTTTTCCAGTAGTCATGTATGGATGTGAGAGTTGAACTATAAAGAAAGCTGAGCGCTGAAGAATTGATGCTTTTGAACTGTGGTGTTGGAGAAGACTCTTGAGCGTCCCTTGGACTGCAAGGAGATCCAACCAGTCCATTCTGAAGGAGATCAGCCCTGGGATTTCCTTGGAGGGAATGATGCTAAAGCTGAAACTCCAGTATTTTGGCCACCTCATGTGAAGAGTTGACTCATTGGAAAAGACTCTGATGCTGAGAGGGATTGGGGTCAGGAGGAGAAGGGGACGACAGAGGATGAGATGGCTGGATGGCATCACTGACTCGATGGATGTGAGTCTGAGTGAGCTCTGGCAGTTGGTGATGGACAGGGAGGCCTGGCGTGCTGCGATTCATGGGGTCGCAAAGAGTTGGACACGACTGAATGACTGAACTGAACTAAATGGGACTGGATGCCATGATCTAAGGTTTATAAGTGTTAAGTTTTAAATCAGTTTTTTATATACAAATACACTGTGATATGATTACAAAAATCAAGTTGATTTATGCAAACCATCACTTCACATGAATACCTAAGTATTTTATTCTTTCTGATGCTAGTGTATATGGGATTATATACAAAATTAAAATTATTTCTGATAATCATTGTTAGTATATGAAAATGTAGCTAATTTTTGTAGATTTTTTATCCTGCAAGCTTCTTGAATTTATCTATTAGTTCTAATAATTTTTGATGTAATTTTTGGATTTTCTATATGTGAGATCATTTCTAATATCTAGTTTTTTAAATATCTCTTCTTGTGCCCAGTAGAATGCATTTGAAATTTATACAGATTACTGTTTGTCAGTAGTTCATTTCATTACTGAGTAGCATTCCAAACTTATCACAGTCAGGGCCTCCCTGGTGGCTCGGATGGTAAAGAATCAGCTTGCAATGCAGGACACTGGGTTTCAATCCCTGGGTCAGGAAGATTCCCCTGTAGAGTGGAATGGTTCCCCTGAGTGTAAGAAATGAAGCTGAGGCTCTGACAAGACAAAGGCGGCTAGAACAGTGATGACAGAATATTGCAAATGATAGACCGATAGACCTGGGATACAGTGAGAGAGATTCAGAGAGACTGAGGAAGGAAATGCTGGAGATCTGGATAGCATTCCCTCAATTATTCATGCATTTGAGGAGACTACATCAGGCTGGGCAGAGACTTATCCAGATGGATTAGAGAGAAGATAGCTTGGTGCTCACATTGAACCAGAAAGAGCACTTATTTTCACCAGCTGGAAAACATCATAATGCACAGGGCCTGTGCAGTGGGTTGAATATGATGGAGGCTGTGCATCATGAATATGATCTTTCATGAATATGAAAGAAGTAGTAGGACAGAATTAGCCCAAGACTGAGCACTCCTCTGCAGTTGCCTCATAAACCATAACAGCAAAGAAAATAATCCAAAAAGAAAACATTCAAAAGAATCAAACTTATTATTATGTTCAGAATTCTGTTTCTGTGTTAATGTAAGATATTGATCTCACTATTTTCCTTGAGATGCCCTTGTTTCATTCTGGTGTAAGAGTGATGCTGCCTGCATGAAATAACTTGGGCAGTATAATTTCTGGTCATCTCTGAAAGTGTTAATATAGGATTGGTGCTATTTCTTGATTAATTTTAATATATAATTTATTTGCAAAGCTATATGAAAATAGAATTTCATTTTGGGAAGGGAAGGATTATAAGAATTAACTTTCTGGAAAGAAAGTGAAGTCGCTCAGTTGTGTCTGACTCTTTGTGACCCCATGGACTGGTAGCCTACCAGGCTCCTCTGTCCATGGGATTTTCCAGCAAGAATACTGGAGTGGGTTGCCATTTCCTTCTCCAGGAGATCTTCCCAACCCAGGGATTGAACCCAGGTCTCCCACATTGTAGGCAGATGCTTTACCATCTGAGCCACCAGGGAAATTTCATTTTTCTGGAGTATTAGATTATTCCTGTTTTTCATTATTTTTCTTACTGTTTTGAGAAAGTTGTGTTTTTCTTAGCAGTAGCCCATTTTCTTGGAGAAGGCAATGGCGCCCCACTCCAGTACTCTTGCCTGGAAAATCCCATGGATGGAGGAGCCTGGTGGGCTGCAGTCCATGGGGTCGCTGAGGGTCGGACATGACTGAGCGGCTTCACTTTCACTTTTCACTTTCATGCATTGGAGAAGGAGATGACAACTCACTCCAGTGTTCTTGCCTGGAGAATCCCAGGGATGGGGGAGCCTGGTGGGCTGCTGTCTATGGGGTCACACAGAGTCGGACACGACTTAAGCGGCTTAGCAGCAGCAGCCCGTTTTCTTTTAATTGGCAAGTATATTGTCGTAAGTTCATCTATCATATTTTCTCTCATCTTTCTAAGATTAGTAAAATCTGCAGTGAGGACAGTCTTTCGTTTTAAATTCAATTGATTGAATTTCAATTCAATTTCAAACAATTGATATTTTGCTTTTCCTATTATTTTTCTCTTAACTCATTTTGCTAGGAGCTTATCAATTTTATTAAACTTTCAAAGAAGCAATTTCTGCATTCACAGATTTCCCTATTTTTCAATTAATATTTATTTCAATGATTTCTGTCTAATGTTTACTATTTCCACTTTACCATATTATCCATGTATATTTTGCTTTTCTTTTTCTTATTTCCTGACAATGAAGCTTAGTTAATTTCTTAATATATCTTGTCTTCTAATACTTGCCTTTAAAGCTATAAATGTCTAACCACTTCTTTAGCTGCCTCCAGTCAATTCACATATATATATATATAAAAATACAGAATATAGTTTATATATTCTTCATAAATATCTTATATATATCTTTTATACATGTATGCCATTATATCCCTATTGAAATTTTATTTTTCAAAATTATACACTAGTAATTTGGATATGTTGTTTAATTCATAAGTATCTGGAAAATTTTATATTTTAGTTATAAACTTCCAATTGAATTTTATATATGTATATTTTCTGTGGCTTCCCAGGTGACACTAATGGTAAAGAACCTGCCTGCCATTGCAGGAGACATAAGAGAAATAGGTTCGATCCCTGGGCCAGGAAGATCCCCTGGAGAAAGACATGGCAACCCGCTCCAGTATTCTTGCCTGGAGAATCCCATGTACAGAGAGGAGCCTGATGGGCTATGGTCCAAAGGGTGGCAAAGAGTCACACACAACTGAGTGACTAAGCACTCATATGCTGTTTATATTGCTGAATTGAGTCTCCATGAGCCGCACTTTGAGATAAATAGAAGAGTCCCACAAATTTTTTTTCTTTCTTCACTCTCACACAAATACAGACTATCGACAATTTCATCTTCAACAGAAATAAGTTTTAAATGACTTGTTCTGAAGTTGCCATTCATCATTTCTGGAAATCAGATCAGATGTCATGTGCAAAGACAAAGAATGAACTTGAACAGATTTGCTGACTTTGATGGTCATTATTTAAAAGAGAAGTTTCTACATATTTCATTTCTATCTAGATTGGACTTTTCCCTTTTGGTGGTTTGACTTCAATTTTTTCTTTTATGCTTTTTCCCCAAAAGAGTTCTCTAAGTCTAGATCTGCTCGGTGATCTGGTGGCATCTCTGGAGGTAGAGTCTATTGTCAAAATTGTGATTAAGGTCCCAATGAATATAATTAGAAAAGAATCACTCTTGGAGATGCACCAATTGAATGCCTCAATTATATGTGGTGTAGTTTAAACGTAGATAAAGTGTTTACAGACATTTGCCCTTACCTCTGAGAGTATTAGCCTATACCAGTGCTCACATGACTGACTTCTTCATGAATTAAAATGATGGACTCAAAAAGATAATAAATACATATATATAAAGTATGTATATGAAATTATTCTCCATCTTTCACAAAACCCAAAATTCAGCAATACTGAATGAAGACAGAATAGTATAACTGATCGAGAATGAAAATGTGGTAAATACTATTTCTCTGTTTCACTTTTATTGTTATAAAACAAAAAGAGCAATTTTTGTTTGAGAATTCACACAGAACTTACAATTTTCTCTCTACTCAAAATGTTGATTTAACATTTGCTTTTTAAAAGGAGAAATTCTGCCAGCAATAAATATTTTAAATCTCTGCTTACAATCAAGAATAAAATTTCTTTGGGCAACAGGACATTTAGATTCATTCTGAAAATTCCAGCAATTTGAAGAGTAATATTTTTCTGAAAGACTGAAAATAAATCTGATTTTCTACAAACATGAAAAATGTTCAGTTCAAGGTGCAGTAATGCTGCATGTATCTTGCTCTCTGTGTTCCAAGAGATGGCATCAGTGCCTCAAGGACAAAGAAGAAGCCACCAGAGCCCAGAACATCAATTGAAAATCTTTCTCCTTATGCAGGTAACTCAGGAAGTGTATTGAGAAACAAGATTCTGAACTAGGCTTTCCATTTTGCAACAGTACACTGGTGGGGTGAGAATTCAGTCCTTTAAAAGTTCTCCTATCTGATTCTCATGATCAGCCAAATCAGGAGTCCTTTGCTATTGCTAAAATTTTTTGGAATCAGTTTTACTATGTAATACTTTTTTAGAATACTTTCAAATTTTAAAGATCCAGAACAGATTTATCTTCTCTAACATCAAGTGTACCTAGAAACTAACTTCAAGTGTATCCATCTGGGGGAATTTTAAAGGACAGATACTTCTAAATCTCATGATAAGTTCAAATGATAATGTTCTCTAAGCATTGATTGTTAACATGTTAAAAATTAGAAGATGATATAACATCTGTAGAACTTGATCAAGTGGCTTTAAAGAACCCAGAGTAATACTGTCGTAAGCAAGCTGTTACTTCAATTCCTATTTTTCTCTTCACAGGTGAGCTTCAGCATCTAACCATATGCGTGTTTGCCATTTAGATGTGTTCTTTTTTAATTGCTTGTTTTTAATTCATATATTTTATATTTAATTTATATTTTATTAGTTAATTCTTTAGAGATCTTTGTCTATTTTAGATACTATTTCCAATTATACCTTATAAGATGTAAATGATTTCCAGTAACTACCTATATCTATTGATGTTGTGGTATCTTTTCCTAAATCCTTAAAAATAATGGAAAAATTCTAAGACATCTGTTTGGAATTTCAGTGATTTGTTAAGAAGATTCTTCTACCGGAAGAATGGAGAAAATCATCTTCTTTACTAGCTGTAATGTAAATATGAAGTAAATCTTGCTTTACTTTTTTTTTATTGAGTCTTTAATCAATTTTTATTTTTGTGTAAGGTATTAGCTATATATACAATTTAATTAGCTTCCAAATTGAAAGCTAGTTCTAGTTGTGGAAATTCATTTATTTTGTAATGTGTCCTTTTTCCACATAGTTTAAAATTATAAAGATCCAGAATAGACTTACCTTCTCTAATATCAAGTGTTCCTGGAAACCAACTTCAAATATCTCTATCTGGGGATATTTTAAAGGGCAGGTATTTCTAAATGTCTAAATTGATAGGTTCAACTGATAATGTTCTCTAAGCATTGTTTTTTAATATGTTAAACATTAGAAGATGATGTAGTATCTGTAGAACTTCACTGACTTATCTAATCACTTGCCTCCTCCTTATAATATTGCTGAAGTTAGGGAGGATATTTTAATCAGGCTGGTATTATAATCTTTGAAAGTATTAGAATATAATAACCATACTGCCTATTGGTTCAATAAGTAAATGAATTATTTTAATTTTTCAGGCAGCCATGTGTAAGAATTATATTTACAGCTAATTCTGTTCTGAGCTCTGAAATATGATATATAGAAAAATCTATGGAACAAAGGAGAAATGTAACTGAGTTTGTCCTCTTGGGACTCACTCAGAGTGTCCAGGGTCAGAAAATATTATTTGCTGTGTTCTTGCTCATCCACATTGTGACCATGGTGGGCAAACTACTCATTGTCCTGACTGTGGTGTTCAATACAACCCTGGATGCCCCTATGTACTTTTTCTTGGCTACTTATCATTTATGGATGCTGTTACTACAGTCATGCCAAATATGATCACAGATTTACTCTATGAAAAGAAAACCATTTCCTTCCAAGCTTGCATAACACAACTTTTTATAGGACACTTATTTGGTGGTGCTGAGAATTTACTCCTGGTGGTCATGGCCTATGACCACTATGTGGCCATCTGCAAATGCTTGCATTATTTGACCATCATGAGTCAGCGAGTGTGTGTTATGTTTCTTCTCCTAGCCTGGGTTGGTGGGTTTTTACATGCTGTAGTTCAACTTCTCTTTGTTTACAGCCTTCCTTTCTGTGGCCCCAATGTAACTGACCACTTCATCTGTGACATGTACCCCTTGTTGAAACTTGCTTGCACTGACACCTACATTATTGGCCTCACAGTGGTTGCCAATGATGGGGCGATCTGTGTGGTCATCTTCATGCTCTTACTCATCTCCTATGGGGTCATCCTGCACTCCCTGAAGAATCTTAGTCAGGAAGGGAGGTGCAAAGACTTGTCCACCTGTGGTTCCCACATCATTGTGGTGGTCCTCTTTTTTGTGCCCTGTATTTTTATGTATGTGAGACCTCCTTCCACCTTCAGTTCAGTTCAGTTGCTCAGTCGTGTCCGACTCTTTGTGACCCCATGAATCGCAGCATGCCAGGCCTCCCTGTCCATCACCAACTCCTGGAGTTCACTTAAACTCACGTCCATCGAGTCAGTGATGCCATCCAGCCATCTCATCCTCTCTCGTCCCCTTTTCCTCCTACCCCCAATCCCTCTCAGCATCAGAGTCTTTTCCAATGAGTCAACTCTTCGCATGAGGTGGCCAAAGTATTGGAGTTTCAGCTTTAGCATCATTCCTTCCAAAGAAATCCCAGGGCTGATCTCCTTCAAAATGGACTAGTTGGATCTCCTTGCAGTCCAAGGGACTCTCAAGAGTCTTCTCCAATACCACAGTTCAAAAGCATCAATTCTTCGGCGCTCAGCCTTCTTCACAGTCCAACTCTCACATCTATATATGACCACAGGAAAAACCATAACCTTGACTAGACGGACCTTTTTTGGCAAAGTAATGTCTCTGCTTTTGAATATGCTATCTAGGTCGGTCATAACTTTCCTTCCAAGGAATAAGCATCTTTTAATTTCATGGCTGCAATCACCATCTGCAGTGATTTTGGAGCCCAAAAAAATAAAGTCTGACACTGTTTCCCCATCTATTCCCCATGAAGTGATGGGACTGGATGCCATGATCTTCGTTTCCTGAATGTTGAGTTTTAAGCCAACTTTTTCACTCCCCACTTTCACTTTCATCAAGAGGCTTTTTAGTTCCTCTTCACTTTCTGCCATAAGGGTGGCGTCATCTGCATATCTGAGGTTATTGATATTTCTCCCGGCAATCCTGATTCCAGCTTGTGTTTCTTCCAGTCCAGCATTTCTCATGATGTACTGTGCATAGAAGTTAAATTGATAAATCCTTGACTGTGTATTACACAATTATCACTCCTATGTTGAACTCTCTAATCAATACTCTGAGAAATGCTGAGATGAAAAATGCCATGAAAATGCTCTGGACTAATAAAAGAAAATGAGGCAACAGGAAAGTGTATCACCTATTTTCAATGAAACATTGCTCTTTCCATGAAAGCCTTGTATAATTTTTTAACTGTAGTAAATTTTTTGTTAGGTTTAATAACTTGCAATAATAAAAAATAAGACCTAACACCTTGATTTACATCTCTCCACTCAAAGACAGCCCACATAAATATTTGAAGTAGATATTTTGTTTGTATTGGTCAGATAATTTTCATATCTTATTTTTATATAGCTTAACATCTTAATATTGAAGAACAGTGATGTTTCAAACAGTATAATACTAAGCATAAAGAGGCTAAGAATACAAAAGTAATCTGAATGAAAAAGGTATATAGGCCGAAAATAATCAAATCATAGTTATTTTGCCAACTGGACAAATGTATTTTTGCATTAAGTGGAGAAGTTCTGTTTTGCAATTGACGTGATCAAAGACAGAAATTTAATCTTTTAATTTGTAGAGATATTTTAAATGATCAGTTAAAAATATTTGTTAATTACCTTTGTTCATTAGTCTGTTCGGTTCAATTCAGTTGATCAGTCATGTCCGACTCTTTGCGATCCCATGAACCTCAGCATTCCAGGCCTCCCTGTCCATCACCAACTCCTGAAGCCTAACCAAACTTCATGTCGGTTGAGTCAGTAATGACATCCAACCATCTCATCCTCTGTCATCCCCTTCTCCTTCCTTCAATCTTTCCCAGCATCTGGGTCTTTTCAAATGAGTCAGCTCTTTGCATCAGGTGGCCAAAGTATTGGAGTTTCAGCTTCAACATCAGACCTTCCAATGAACACTTGGACTGATCTCTTTTAGGATGGACTGGTTGGATCTCCTTGCAGTCCAAGGGACTCTCAAGAGTCTTCTGCAACACCACAGTTCAAAAGCATCAGTTCTTCAGTATTTAGCTTTCTTTATTTTTTTAATTTAAATTTATGTATTTTAATTGGAGGCTAATTACAATACTGTATTGGTTTTGCCATATATCAACATGAATCTGCTACGGGTGTACATGTGTTCCCCATGCTGAACCCCCCTCCCACCTCCCTCCCCATACCATCCCTCTGGGTCATCCCAGTGCACAAGCCCAAGCATCCTACATCCTGCATCAAACCTGAACTGGCAATTAGTTTCTTATATGATATTATACATGTTTCATTGCCATTCACCGAAATCATCCCACCCTCTCCCTCTCCCACAGAGTCCAAAAGACTGTTCTATACATCTGTGTCTCTTTTGCTGTCTCGCATACACAGTTATCGTTACCATCTTTCTAAATTCCATATATATGCGTTAGTATAATGTATTGGTGTTTTTCTTTCTGGCTTACTTCACTCTGTATAATGTCTATCAGCAGATGAATGGATAAAAAAGCTGTGGCACATTTACACAATGGAGTATTACTCAGCTATTAAAAAGAATGCATTTGAATCAGTTCTAATTGCACTCATCTCACATGCTAGTAAAATAATGCTCAAAATTCTCCAAGCCAGGCTTCAGCAATATGTGAACAGTGAACTCCCTGATGTTCAAGCTGGTTTTAGAAAAGGCAGAGGAACCAGAGATCAAATTGCCAACATCTGCTGGATCATGGAAAAAGCAAGAGAGTTCCAGAAAAACATCTATTTCTGCTTTATTGACTATGCCAAAGCCTTTGACTGTGTGGATCACAATAAACTGTGGAAAATTCTGAAAGAGATGGGAATACCAGACCACTTGACATGCCTTTTGAGAAATCTGTATGCAGGTCAGGAAGCAACAGTTAGAATTGGACATGGAACAGCAGACTGGTTCCAAACAGGAAAATGAGTACGTCAAGGCTGTATATTGTCACTCTGCTTATTTAACTTCTATGCAGAGTACATCAGGAGAAATCCTGGACTGGAAGAAACACAAGCTGGAATCAGGATTGCCGGGAGAAATATCAATAACCTCAGATATGCAGATGACACCACCCACCCTTATGGCAGAAAGTGAAGAGGAACTAAAAAGCCTCTTGATGAAAGTGAAAGTGAAGAGTGAAAAAGTTGGCTTAAAGCTCAACATTCAGAAAACGAAGATCATGGCATCCAGTCCCATCACTTCATGGGGAATAGATGGGGAAACAGTGTCAGACTTTATTTTTTTGGGCTCCAAAATCACTGCAGATGGTGACTGCAGCAGTGAAATTAAAAGACGCTTACTCCTTGGAAGGAAAGTAATGACCAACCTAGATCGCATATTCAAAAGCAGAGACATTACTTTGCCAACAAAGGTCCATCTAGTCAAGGCCATGGTTTTTCCTGTGGTCATGTATGGATGTGAGAGTTGGACTGTGAAGAAGGCTGAGCACTGAAGAATTGTTGCTTTTGAACTGTGGTATTGGAGAAGACTCTTGAGAGTCCCTTGGACTGCAAGGAGATCCAATCAGTCCATTCTGAAGGAGATCAGCCCTGGGATTTCTTTGGAGGGAATGATGCTGAAGCTGAAACTGCAGTACTTTGGCCACCTCATGCAAAGAGTTGACTCATTGGAAAAGACTCTGATGCTGGGAGGGATTGGGGGCAGGAGGAAAAGGGGATGAGAGAGGATGAGATGGCTGGATGGCATCACTGACTCAATGGACGTGAGTCTGAGTGAACTCCGGGAGCTGGTGATGAAGAGGAAGGCCTGGCGTGCTGTGATTCATGGGGTTGCAAAGAGTCAGACATGACTGAGCGACTGAACTGAACTGAATTGAATGAGGTGGATGAAACTGGAGCCTATTCTCAGCTTTCTTTATAGTTCAACTTTCACTTTCATACATGTCCACTGGAAAAACCATAGCCTTGACTAGAGGGACCTTTGTTGACAAAGTGATGTTTCTGCTTTTTAATATGCTGTCTAGGTTGGTCATAACTTTCTTCCAAGGAGTCAGTGTCTTCTAATTTCATGGCTGCAATCACCATGTTCACCAAGTCAGAAAAAGTTATTTAACTGTCTTTGTGTTCCCTGTTCCTTATACAATATATGGGAATAGAATCCACTTCATATAAAGTGTGTCAATTCCTTGAACTATGAATCTATTGGAGTGAGAATTTTTATTTATAAATTTGATTTGATTAACTCTTCTTATATTAACTACATATATTTTTACAACTAATTACTGTTCTTTGACACTTGATATATTTATTTATCATGTCATTAGTGCCATAATAGGAGAAGGCAATGGCAACCCACTCCAGTACTCTTGCCTGGAAAATACCATGGACGGAGGAGCCTGGCAGGCTGCAGTCCAGGGGGTCGCAAAGAGTCAGACACGACTGAGTGACTTCACTTTCACTTTTCACTTTCATGCATTGGAGAAGGAAATGGCAACCCACTCCAGTGTTCTTGCCTGGAGAATCCCAGGGGCAGGGGGAGCCTGGTGGGTTGCTGTCTATGGGGTCGCACAGAGTCAGACACGGCTGAAACGACTTAGCAGCAGCAGCAGCAGCAGAAGCACCATAATAATGGATGTTTTTAATATAATGATGCTATTTATATATAATTTTACTTTTTTCTTCCCTCTATCACATTACACTTGGAAAACTCCATTTCCTTCCATTGATTTTATAAATTTTAACCTCTTGCTTTTCTTGAAATAACTTTTCAAAATATTTTATTGTTCAGTTCAGTTCAGTGGCTCAGTCGTGTCCGACTCTTTGCAACCCCATGAATCACAGCATGCCAGGCCTCCCTGTCCATCACCAACTCCCGGAGTTCACTGAGACTCATGTCCACCCAGTCAGTGATGCCATCCAGTCATCTCATCCTCTGTTGTCCCCTTCTCCTCCCACCCCAACCCCTCCCCGCATTAGAGTCTTTTCCAATGAGTCAACTCTTTTGCATGAGGTGGCCAAAGTACTGCAGGTTCAGCTTTAGCATCATTCCTTCCAGATAAATCCCAGGGCTGATCTCCTTCAGAATGGACTGGTTGGATCTCCTTAAACCCATCAATAATTTATTTTTGCTTGTGATGAAGAAATATCTAAACCTAGTTTCCCCAAACAGGTGAAAATATCTGTCACCATAATTATTAAATCCTCTTCTTTGTCCTCCTACCTTACTTCTCCCTTCTCTTCTAAAATTTATGATTATTTACAAAGATGAAAAACATCCCATAAATACATATTTAGAATACTATGACTGCATTTTTATTTTGAGGAAAATTACATGCTTTAATATTTTGTTTTCCCATCTAGAAAAAGACACATATTGTGAAAAACTGATTGACATTTAATAAAAATTTACAATCATCTCCATGGAGTATATAAAATATTGCCTTTTAGTTTTCTTACTTATATCTGATTCACATTTTCAGTAAGCTGGTCAGAAAGGACTTAATGTCTTATTCTGCAATGAATTACAGCACAACCCCAAATTTACAGGTGTATGTCTGTATTCAAACACTAATAGGCCCAAATCCAAAAATGCATAATAAGTCCCATCATGGCTTCAGATCTGTATCCATCTCCTGTGAATTTGTAGGACCACAGTGTATGTACATCATCAATGATTTGTAGATCTGTAACTATATGCATGTATGTCTGTATACATGAAGGAGCTTTCCGGGTGGCTCAACAGTAAAGAATGTATTGTCAATGTAGGAGATGCAGAGAAACAGGTTTGATCCCTGAGTCAGGAAGATCCCTTGGGGAAGTAAATGGTAACCCAATCCAGTATTCTTGCTTGAAGAATCCCATGGAGAGAGGAGCCTGGCAAAACATGGTCCACAAGGTCGCAAAGAGTTGGGCATGACTAAACAACAACTGTATGTGGTGAACACACAACAGTCTGCATCTTAAAACCCATGAATGTGTTTTCATCCACAAGGTTTCACCAAAACCTCATGTGATCACACACAGACTTGATTTGTCTGCACATACAGGGCTCTATCTTGCCATTTACAGGTCTGTATTTAATCACACACAGGCCTGTATTTGTCCACACACCAGGCTAAAATTTGCTATACATTGGCCTGTATTTGAATGTATACAAATTTAGATAGAACTTGATGAACAATTGTTCTATCCCATTGGTATGGACTGAAGTCACTGTTAGTCAAAGCCAAATTTCTGGACTTTAAGGAAGGTTGAAAGTTTACTTATATGAATGATGTCTTGGTAAGGATGGATGGAAAATCAGTTCTTTCAGGTATCTTTCCTTCTCCATGTAGATACATGACTATGTAGAGTGTCTGCCCAGTGATGTTGTCAACCTTGTAAAATGTCAGCTCAGAGTTCCCAGAGGAAGGAGGCAAAAGCTAGACAGTCATTTAAGTCTGATCCTAGCATGATATCAGCCCAGAATCCAAGACCTAAGGTTCTTAATTCAGACTGATCTTCACATCAAAAGAACAATCAACACAATGGAAAGGTAACTCATGGGATGGGAGAAAATATTTGCAAAGCTAATTTCTAAATTATGTAAGGAACTCTACAATTCACTAACATACTTCCAAATAAGTCAATTTCAATTGGGCAACAAACTCAAGTAGATATTTGTTCAAAGAAGACATAGAAATGGCCAACAGGAACATTAGAAGGTGTTTAAGTGCTCAACATCACTAATCATCAGGGAAATGCAAACTGTAACAAAAATGAGATATCTGAGATATGTAGAAGTTAATAAATGTTTGTGGGATGTAGAGAAAGGGGAACCCCACTACTGTTGATGGGAATGTACATGTGTTAAGCCACTATGGAAAATATTATGAAGGTTTCTCAAAAAATTAAAAATAAAACTGCCATATGATTCAGGAATTTCACTTCTTTGATTATATCCAAGAATATGAAATCAGGAACCCTTTGAGATATTATTCAGAACACAGGAGATGTGTACACAACCTAAATGACAGTTGATTCATGAAAGGATAAAAAATACCCTATAATACATATATATATATATATATATATATATATATATATATATATACACACACACACACACACACACATTGTATGGAATGACACATTATATATAATAGGATAGTATATATATATATAATGCAGTATTATTAAATGATATAAAAGAGGGAAGTCCTGTCATTTGTGACAATATAGAATGAAGGGACTTTAAGTGCATTATGCTAAGTGAAATAAGCAGAAATAGAAAGACAATACTATTTGATCTCATTTATATGTGAAACTTAAAAGAAAACTCAGAAGCAGAGAGTAGAATGTTGACTGACAAGTGCTGATGGATGACGGAAATTGGAGGATGTTGTTCAAAGGGTAGATAATTCCACTGATAAGATAAACAAGATTTGGGCATCTGATGTACAGCATGGTGACAATAGTTAACAATATTGTAATATATACTGAAAGTTTCCTAGAGAGTAGATGTTAAATGCTTTCACCTCATGCACACAGACTATAATTATGTGAGGTGATGGATGCATTGCATGCGTGTGTGCTTAGTCACTTCAGTTGTGTCTGACTTTCTGCCACTCTATGGACCTTGGCCTGCCAGACTCCTCTGTCCATGGGATTCTCCAGGCAAGAATACTGGAGTGGCTTGCCATTTCCTTTTCCAGATGGATGCATTACCTAACTTTATAATGGCAATCTCTTCATAATACATATGTATATTGTATATATGTATATATACTGTTGTTATTGTGTTCAGTCATGTCTGACTCTTTGTGACCCCATGGACTTCAGTCTGCCAGGCTCCTCTGTTCATGTAATTTTCCAGGCAAGAGTACTGGAGTTGGTTGCTATTTCCTTCTCCAGGGGATCTTCCCAACCCAGGGATTGCACCAGCATTTCTTGCATCTCCTGCATTGGCAGGCAGATACTTTTTCCACTGTGCCAGCTGGGAATATACACATACATATATTTCACAATATGTATCTATATCAAATCATTATCAAGTTTGAAACAAACAACAGTGTGTGTGTTAGTCGCTCAGTGGTGCCTGACTCTTTGCAACCCCATGGACTGTAGCCCACCAGGCTTCTCTGTCCATGGAATTTTCCAAGCAAGAATATTGGAGGATGTTGCCATTTCCTCCTCCAGGGTCCTTAAACTTACACAATGTTACATGTCAATTGCATCTCAATAAAGCTGGAAAAAATATATATATATATATAATGAATTAAAAAGGGAAGACTTATGAGCTAAAGACATTCTATTTCTTCCACATAAACATACATATAATTTTTTTGCATGGGAGTAGGATAAAATGATATTCTTGTTCACAAAGTAAGTCTATGGTGCTTCTTTTAGTGTGAAAGTGAAAGTGAAGTCACTCAGTCATGTCTGACTCTTTGTGACCCCATGGACTGTAGCCTACCAGGCTCCTCAGTCCATGGACTTCTCCATGGACAGGAGTGGGCTGCCATTTCCTTCTCCAGAGGATCTTCCCAACCCAGGATCAAACCCAGGTCTCCAGCACTGCAGGCAGATGCTTTACTGTCTAAGCCACCAGGGAAGCCACTCTTTTAGTGTAGCCCTCTTAAAGACTTTGTAGACTTTTCAAAATTGAAGTTTACTTCATTAAACAAGGGCCACATCCACAAACATCTTGTGAATTACCCTTATCAGGTTTTGGTTAAAGTTTGTGTGCAGTAGGATAATAACCCTGAGCCTTTTAGAAATAATTTTATATAGTTAAACTGTTTATGAGACACACCTTAAGTCCTTCTGAAGTGAAGTGAAGTTGCTCAATCGTGTCTGACTCTTTGCGATCCCATGGACTGTAGCCTGGAGCCTGGTAGGCTACAGTCCATGGAATTCTCCAGGCAAGAATCCTGGAGTGGGTTGTCATTTCCTTCTCCAGGGGATCTTCCCAACCCAGGGATCGAACCCAGGTCTCCTGCATTGCAGGCAGACACTTGACCATCTGAGCAACTAGGGAAGCCCCAAGTCCTTCTGACTATAACAAATAGTCTTATATTTACCACATTGAGATAACAGTTATCTTGATGCCATTTATTCTAAGAGAGTTTCACTCTTTGGAATGACTGGGAATGGGAACCAGTTCCATTTTATGGAAAAATAAGTACAGGCTCCTTTATTTATTTATTTTTTCCTGAATTCTGCTTGAAAATTTAAGTTACTTTAGTGACTCATCTCTCTTTACTCATTATTTATCACAACTTACACTCTAAAAGAAACAGCTGGCACTTTAAATATTCTACTTGGAAATCTTGATCAAAGTTTCTATTTTCCAGTTACTGTAGGTGATGGTATGGCCAAACCTTTCCAGGAAAGATAATAGTTCCTTTGTAAGCCTTTAATTACAGACTCTTCAAAACCCATCCAGCTGCTATTAGTCTTCTGGTACCAAGCCAATGTCAGATGCTTTAAATTTTTGTTATGGAAGCACCTTTCCCTTTACTTTCCCCTTTTTCTCTGATTATCGTTTGCTACATGAATAAGACTACTTGACTTAAAACAATAATTTTATTTATCTCAAAATTTTGTGGGCCAGGAATTCAGGCAGAGATTGACTGGATATTTCTTCTGCTTCAGATGTCATGGACTGAAGTTACTCTGTGCTATTCAACTGATAACTAGATGGCCAATAGGATCCAGGACAACTTAATCTACATGCGTGGTATCTTGAAAGTGCTGGCTGGGAGGGACCTATGGGGTTTCTCTCCCTATTCATTTAGATGCAGGTCAGCTAGTTCTCTTCAGTAGAATAGTCAGACTTTTGATATGATGCTCAGGGATCCCAGTGGAAGACAGTAGAAAGTGTCACACCAGTTAAGAACTTATCCCCAAACTAGCTTACTCCTATTTTCACCATCTTCTGTTACTCAAAGCAGGCAGATACCCTGCCCAGGGTTGAGGCGGTGGAGAAATAGATGATATCATGTGATTTGAAAGTGACAAAGTCACATCGTGTTAACAGCACATGGGATGAGTGATGTTGAATTAATTTTTTAAAAATACAGTCATCCACATATCTAAAGGGCGTGTTCAGAGATTTTGGGTTTTTTTTTTTTTTTTTTGCTTATGTATTTTTTCAAATGTGTGCCATTTTCATTTTATGCAAATTGTACTATAACTGATTTGGTCACAAGACAGTTCAATTGACATATCTACAAGCCAAGATGACATCTGGAATCCTAAAGCTGAAAAATGAGCTCTGTAAGCATCAGTGAGTTAAAATATTTGGAGTAGACTTCAACAAAAGGCTAACATGATGGGGATGCATGTAGTATCTAACTTAATCTTCACAAGAATACTCTAAGATTAAATGAACAATTTTCCATGGGACACTAAGTTTCTGTGAGGTGAAATAGTATGCCCAAAGTCCCATACCTGTTAAATTGGAGAAATAAGATGCTAACTCAGGTTTTTCTTGCTTGAATCTTTCTTCTTTCCAATCCACTGTTTCTCCTTCCAACACACTGCTGTTCACCCAAAGGGCATAGCATACATTTCACCTCCTGATATCATGTATAACACGGAGGAAGACATCGATTTCGTTAAATTTTATAGATTGGCTGGCTAGTGGATGGGACTGGGTTCTACAACTAAAAAGCTAGAGGGAGAATTTCAAAACAAAGCTTGCCAGCACCAGTGTCCTGTTGTAGGATAGCTCCCCAAAATAGCTGCTATCAACATCTGTCTCCCCAAAGTGAGTCCCAATTGCTTCCTGCTTCTCTGGGAGACTGTCTCTAAGATCAATAAGTGGGTCTGATTCAATCTCCTTTCAAGTTTCTGTCACTTCACTATTTGTAATTCACTGTCTTATAAGGAGTGACTATGATCTCACTTTACCAAAAAGCTCCATCTAGTTAAAGCTATGGTTTTTCCAGTAGTCATGTATGGATGTGAGAGTTGGATATAAAGAAAGCTGAGTGCTGAAGAACAGATGCTTTTGAATGATGGTGTTGGAGAAGACTCTTGAGAGTCCCTTGGACTGCAAGGAGATCCAACCTGTCCATCCTAAAGAAAATCAGTCCTGAACATTCATTGGAAGGACTGATGTTGAAGCTGATACTCCAAAACTTTGGCTACCTGATGCAAAGAACTGACTCATTGGAGGAGACCCTGATTCTGGGAAATATTGAAGGCAGGAGGAGAAGGGGACAACAGAGGATGAAATGGTTGGATGGCATCACCGATGAAATGGACATGAGTTTGAGTAGGCTCGGGGAGTTGGTGATGGACAGGGAATCCAGGCGTGCTGCAGTCCAGGGGGTCACAAAGAGTCAGACATGACTGAGTGACTGAACTGAAACTGAATGACCTCACTTACTTTATTAAAATTGTTTAACTTTATTATAAAAATAGGTGATCTCTGAAGGAAGGAACTTTTACATGATTTTCCCCCTATTTACTGTGTCCTCACTGATAGTATAGTTCCTGACATTAAATAGATACATTAAATTAAAAAAATATATAATCATTACATCTAAATTGTTTATATATCTATCCAAACTCCAAGGCAGAATACATTTAGTATTAAATAAAAGGAAAGAAAATGTTGCTGTAGGTGGTTAGAAACTATGTTTCTAAAAAGTCTAACTGGAGCAGGATAATTGGGCTAATATTTTATTCTAATTTGCAATAACTTCAAAATGATTCTAAAACTATTTTTTCCTTCATGTTATGCTCTTTGATTCTATCTACATGATTTGACCCAACAGTATCTTTACAAGTACATGTATTTTTAAAACTTTGTGGAAAATCCCAGTGAATTTAATTAAGCATAAGTCAGTCTTTGATACATTCCAATTCTAAGACTCAATACAAGGAAAAAAAAAAAAGACTCAAGCATAAATGTGGTTAAAAGGGATAAAATGTCCTGATCTTTGCCCATATCAGGAAAAAGATCTTATCCTTGTAAGAACTGATATAAAAATTTTAGGAGGTCCTTGGTTAGGCCTTTAGGCATTCCATAAAAAAGGACAAGAATATTTTTCATGTCTCAAGTCAGCTAGTCTGTATGATATAATGAAAATGCCTGAATAACTGGATGGCATTTTTCTATCTTGAGATTAGTAGGAAAAGAAGTAACTAGAGACACTTTTCCTGAAAATGGTTAGTTGTTCTTCCTGTGTCAAAAGAGCATTTATTTGTCTTTGATAAATTATCCCAACCTGGCAAATTGTGTGTATAGTTGGTGCATGTGTATGTGTGTGTTCATGAAGCATGGAATTTCATTTAAAATTTTACAGTGCAAATAAAAACAGTCTTCTGAATAATCAGAAAATTCCATGAATAAAATGGACAGACAGTGAAATGAAATAAAAATCAACCTCAAATAATAATGTGGTATTTTACCATCTAGCATCTAACTTGATAAAAGAAGGTATTTCAGGTCCTATGAGTGAGTTAAAAATCCTTCCTTCAGATTGTGAACAAGGATCCAGAAGGTAAGACTAAAGAACTAATGGGAAGTGGGCTTCCCTATTGTGTGGCTTTATTATGTAAGAAACTAAATTACTCTGAAATAAATCAAACTTAGATTCAATTCTATCTTTATTACTTTAAAAAGTGCAACCTTTGGAAAATTAGATGTTCTGAGCCTTAGTTTCTTCAACTGAAATGGGGACTACATATCTTGTTACCATAAATTTTCATTTGACATATTGAGTTGTGAGGGCATGTTTGCAGTCCCCTTTAAGAGTTTTAAGAAGTGGCTGATGTAATCAGAACAAGATCTAAAGAGGATTATATGAGCTTCTGCAATAAAACAGTTTTCTGGAGGTCAGAATAAAAGTGGAAAGACGTGGCAGAAGGCTGTTTCAGTGAGCCAGGAAGAAAATCTGTGGGGGAGTAAGTCTAGTAGGGAATGATCAAATTTGTGACATATTTTGGAAGTGAGACAACAGCATTAAAATCATCAATAAGCAATCTGAGAGTAATATCAATGAAGAACACTCTGAGTTTTTTTTTTTTTTTTTCTCAGCAATTACAGGAAGGTTGCTGCTGCTGCTGCTGCTAGTCGCTTCAGTCGTGTCCGACTCTGTGTGACCCCATAGACGGCAGCCCCCCAGGTTCCCCCATCCCTGGGATTCTCCAGGCAAGAACACTGGAGTGGGTTGCCATTTCCTTCTCCAATGCATGAAAGTGAAAAGTGAAAGTGAAGATGTTCAGTTGTATCCAACTCTTAGTGACACCATAGACTGCAGCCTACCAGGTTCCTCTGTCCACGGGATTTTCCAGGCAAGAGTACTGGAGTTGGTTGCCATTGCCTTCTCCACAAGAAAGATAGTACCATTTAATTTCTTATATTGTGGAAATTTTAAATTTTATTTTTTATACTAGGTTGATATCCAATTGTAGATGTCCTAAACTGGACATGCTGCCTACACAAAGCGGGAAATAAGTGGGCAGATAGATGCTCGAGATACAAAGTTAATTTGCTTTAGCATGTATTGGTCAGGAAAAGGAAGAATATCTAACTAAAGACCCTAAAGAGTCTCAATGTGGTTTGAAAAAATTCAGGATGGTAATGTTGTATTTATTTGATCTACTCACAGTGAATTTATAAATTAAAGTGATCTCAAGTGTTATACATTTCTGACTTTATATATGGTATACCTTTTTAAGGAGTTCCCGTCTCATCTTCTCTTCTTGTTTCCATTTTCCTTTAAAGTTCACCTAAAGTATTTGCTTCCTTTGGGAAACATTTTCCAATTTCAGTTTCATTGATATATTCCTATACAGTTACACTTAGCTTGTGTGAACATATACTCTTATAATGGTACTTACTATGTGTGTCTGGAATTTTCTGACTCTGAGGGTAGGGAGCTATGCCTTATTCTACTTGGTAATCACTATATCTATAATCCACACATATTCTTTTAATTGAATGGATGAAGAAATGAAATTTCTAATGCATTAGGGTTTCCCCAGTGGCTCAGTGTACATCATGAGAAACGCTGGGCTAGAAGAAGCACAAGCTGGAATCAAGATTGCCAGGAGAAATATCAATAACCTCAGATATGCAGATGACACCACCCTTATGGCAGAAAGTGAAGAGGAACTAAAAAGCCTCTTAATGAAAGTGAAAGAGGAGAGTGAGAAAGTTGGCTTAAAGCTCAACATTCAGAAAACGAAGATCATGGCATCTGGTCCCATCACTTCATGGCAAAAAGATGGGGAAACAGTGTCAGGCTTTATTTTTGGGGGGGCTCCAAAATCACTGCAGATGGTGATTGCAGCCATGAAATTAAAAGACGCTTACTCCTTGGAAGGAAAGTTATGACCGACCTAGATAGCATATTCAAAAGCAGAGACATTACTTTGCCAACAAAGGTCCGTCTAGTCTATGGTCCATCTAGACTATGGTTTTTCCAGTAGTTATGTATGGATGTGAGAGTTGGACTATGAAGACAGCTGAGCACAGAAGAATTGATGTTTTTGAACTGTGGTGTTGGAGAACTCTTGAAAGTCCCTTGGACTGCAAGGAGACCCAACCAGTCCATTCTGAAGGAGATCAGCCCTGAGATTTCTTTGGAAGGAATGATGCTAAAGCTGAAACTCCAGTTCTTTGGCCACCTCATGCGAAGAGTTGACTCATTGGAAAAGACTCTGATGCTGGGAGGGATTGGGGGCAGGAGGAGAAGGGGACGACAGAGGACGAGATGGCTGGATGGCATCACTGACTCAATGGACATGAGTTTGAGTGAACTCTGGGGGTTGGTGATGGCCAGGGAGGCCTGGCATGCTGCATTCATGGGGTCGCAAAGAGTCAGACATGACTGAGTGACTGAACTGAACTGAACTGAGGTGGTTCAGTGGGTAAAGAATCCAATTACAATGCAGGAGATGCAGGCAGATGCAAGTTCAATCCTCAGGTTGGGAAGGAAGGAGAAGGAAGAAGGTTCCTGGAGAAGGAAATGGAAACCCACTCCAGTGTTCTGTCCTGGCGAATCCCATGGATAGAGGAGTCTGGTGGACAACAGTCCATAGGGTCACAAAGAGTTTCACTTGACTAAAGTGACAGCATGCAAAAATGCAATAATGCATTAATTTTTTTTCTCCTTGTTTTACAGGTAAACTTTTAATAGTTAACTCAGCTCCTGCCCAGACTAGATGGAACCAGGGAACAATATATCTTACTTTGTCTTCCTGGGCCTCACACAGAATCCAAAGGAGCGAAAAGTTCTTTTTGTTCTGTTCTTGTTCTTCTACATTTTGACCATGGTGGGAAATCTGCTCATTATCACGACTATACAGTCAGTAAGACCCTGAACTCACCAATGTACTTTTTTCTTGCTTGTCATTTATAGATTTAGTTTTTTGCCCTTCTATTTCCCCTAGATTGATTTCAGACTTGTTCTTTGGGAATAATACCATATCTTTCCAATCCTGTATGATCCAGCTGTTTACAGAGCACTTTTTTGGTGCATCGGAGATCATCCTTCTGCTGATGATGGCCTATGACTGCTATGTGGCCATCTGTAAGCCCTTGCATTATTTGGTGATCATGAGGCAGAAGGTGTGTGTTGTGATGCTGATGGTGTCCTGGGTTGGAGGTTTCTTGCATTCAGTAATTCAACTTGGCACTATCTACGGGCTCCCATTCTGTGGCCCCAGTGTCATTGATCACTTTATGTGTGACATGTTCCCTTTATTAAAACTCGTCTGTACTGACACCTATGTCATTGGCATCTTAGTTGTGGCCAATGGAGGACTGATCTGCTCTATAGTGTTTCTGCTCTTACTCATCTCCTATGGAGTCATCCTGCACTCTCTGAAGAACCTGAGTCAGGAAGGGAGGCAGAAAGCCCTCCAGACCTGTGGTTCCCACATCACCGTGGTTGTCTGCTTCTTTGTTCCCTGTATTTTCATGTATGTGAGACTTGCTAAAACCTTCCCCATTGACAAATCATTGAGTGCATTTTATTCAGTCATAACTCCAATGCTGAACCCATTAATTTACAGTCTAAGAAATTCTGAGATGACTAATGCTATGAAAAAGCTCAGGAGGAAAAAAAATATCATATAAAGTGGTAAATCCAATATGAAGAAGCTAATTTAGCATTAGAGCCAATCTTCTTGGATTGTAGAAGTTTCCAAAGTGATACAAACGTCTTTTTCTCTAAAGGAGTTATGATATTTACAGTTAAATAATGGACTGTAAATTTGCTCTGCAAATTTCTTTTTTAGACTGTAAACTTCATAATGCCTGGTTTGGCTCTGCACCTAGAGAAGTAGCATGTATTCACAATAGGCAGCCAATAAATCATATGCAATGAATTAGTCTATGGAATTTATATATATTTCCACTAACTTTTACTTAATTTCTGCTTTTATTTTTATTATTTTATCATTCTTAGTGTTTTTGTTTGTCAGCAGTCTTGTATTTTTATGTTCATTTTTTAAATGTTGCTAGATAAAATATTTAATATTATATAGACTATCCTCTTCAATCAATTTCATTTGTGTTTAAAATGACATTTTAATGGAATCAGTTCAGTTCAGCTCATTTCAGTCCCTCAGTCTTGTCTGACTCTTTGCATCCCCATGGACTGCAGCACACCAGGCTCTCCTGTCCATGACCAACTCCAGGAGCTTGAACAAGCTCATGTCCATTGAGTCGGTAATGCCATCCAGCCATCTCATCCTCTGTCGTCCCCTTCTCCTCCTGCCTTCAATCCCTCCCAGAATCAGAGTCTTTTCCAATGAGTCAATTCTTCCCATGAGGTGGCCAAAGTACTGGAGTTTCAGCTTTAGCATCATTCCTTCCAAAGAAATCCCAGGGCTGATCTCCTTCAGAATGGACTGGTTGGGTCTCCTTGCAGTCCAAGGGACTCTCAAGAGTCTTCTCCAACACCACAGTTCAAAAGCATCAATTCTTCAGCGCTCAGCTTTCTTCACAGTCCAACTCTCACATCCATACATGACCACAGGAAAAACCATAGCCTTGACTAGACGAACCTTTGTTGGCAAAGTAATGTCTCTGCTTTTAAATATGCTATCTAGGTTGGTCATAACAGCTATAACTGAAGAATAAGGGTCATTGACAGGAGCCTTGGCTTGATTAGAGAGGTATGATCATTCCAAATCATGGCTCTTAAGGGAAAGTGCTAGGGGAATTAATACACTGGTGATTTTAATTTTCACTCTCAGATCTCCTATTTGCTCCCATGAGTGGGACCTAGAAGAAGAAGTGAAGTGAAGTTGGTCAGTCGTGTCCAACTCTTTGCGACCCCGTGGACTGTAGCCTACCAGGCTTCTCCGTCCACAGAATTCTCCAGGCAAAAATACTGGAGTGGGTTGCCAAAATGACAAGTCTGATTGATTGATGTACTTTATAGGCATCAAATTCCTAGGGCCCAGAATAACTTGCAAAGATTAGAATTGCATCTGTAGAAGCAAATGTAGAATGTATCCTTAATGGTCAATCCTTTTTGTTCTTATCATTCACATTTTGACTATTGGACAAGAAGTAAAACCCTGCCCCAAACAAGGGCAATGTAAACAAGTTCCTTTAACTTCCTTGCCATCAAATAATTTCAACTCAGACATACTCACACCACATTGAAATATGAGCCATCGATGTTCTTCATATGCAGTGAAGGTGAAGTCACTCAGTTGTGTCTGACTCTTTGCGACCTCACGGAGTGTAGCCTACCAGGCTCTTCCATCCATGGGATTTTCAAGGCAAGGGTACTGGAATGGGTTGCCATTTCCTTCTGCAGAGGATCTTCCTGACCCAGGGATCGAACCCAGGTCTCTCACATTGTAGGCAGATGCTTTACCGTCTGAGCCACCAGGGAAGTCTCTAACCCATTTTCAGTAGAAATCAAATTTTTCTAGCATGACTCCATTGTCAGCAATGGGATTTATCCAAACTACAAATGCCAGCACATTGAATATTTCAATACTGTACTAATTGTTCATATTTTAGCTGTGAAACAAACCAAATGTAAATGCTCAATATATAATACAAATCCACAGGTTCTTCACAGAAGAAAACAATGGAAGACTGATTTTCTACATATCACCTGTTCATTAGTTCTTCAATAATGATAACCCTGTATGCAAGACAGCAAAAGAGACACAGATGTTTAGAACAGTCTTTTGGACTCTGTGTGTGGGGTGGGGGGGGGGGGATGATTTGGGAGAATGGCATTGAAACACGTATAATACCATCTAAGAAACAAATCTCCAGTCCAGGTTTGATGCAGGATATAGGATACTTGGGGCTGGTGCACTGGGATGACCCAGAGGGATGGTATGGGGAGGGAGGTGGGAAAGGGGTTCAGGATTGGGAACACATGTACACCTGTGGCGGATTCATGTTGATGTATGGCAAAACCAACACAATATTGTAAAGTAATTAGCCTCTAATTAAAATTTAAAGAAAATAAATAAAAGAAAAAAATAGTAAAAAAAACACACAAAACTATGTCTTGAGTTATTTAAAATATAATGTATATACCACTACCTATGTTTTTCGACATTTTCTATCTAAGTCCTAAAGGGTATAAACAAGGATGCATACAGTCAGGTTGTTTTTATAAACTTTTGATGTTTCTTCTGTTATGCATCTTACAACAATGAATATAAGGAGACAAAGACAAATGCAGCAGCAAGAGAAAAAAAGAAAAGTGGGAAAAGCTAAAGAAACAAATGGAATAGAACATGTTTCTGAGTTATAGGGAAACATAAGTTCAGTGAATTTCAGGATTATGGGCCCATTGCTTTGCTGTGATGCAATGTGAGATTGCATTTCTGTTTTATATATCACAGAGTGTATGTGTCGATCTCAATCTTCCAATTTACCCCTCCCAAACTATACCCCTCCTTATAACCGTGTTTATTTTCTACATTTGTAACTCAAATTCTGTTTTGTAGATAAGTTCATTTGTAGTCTTTTTTAGATTCTACATATAAGTGATATATGATATTTTTCTTTCTCTATTTGACTTACTTCACTCAGTATGACAATCACTAGGTCAATACATGCTGCAGCAAGTGACATTTTGTTCATTTTATGGCTTAGTAATATTTCATTATGTATATATATCATATCTTCTTTATGAATTCCTTTATTGATGGACAGTTAGGTTGCTTCCATATTCTGGCTATTGGGAATACTGCTGCAACGAATATTGGGTGCATATATTATTTCAAATTATGATTTTCTTCAGATATATGCTCAGGAGTGGAATTGCAGGGTCATATGGTAGCTCAGTTTTTGGTTTTATAAGGAATCTCCATACTGTTCTTCATAGTGGCTGTAACCAATTTACATTCCCACCAAGAATGTAGGAGGGTTCCCTTTTCTCCACACCTTCTCCAGCACTTAATGTTTGTGGTTTTTTTGATGATAGCTATTTTGACTGGTGTGAGGTCATATCTCATAGTTTTGATTTACATTTCTCTAATAATTGACAAGATTGAACATGTTTTCATATCCCTCTTGGCCATCTAATGTAAAATAGCCAAGACATGGAAGCAACCTAAATGTCCATTGACAGAGGAATGGATAAAGATGATATGGTACATATATACAATGGAATATTATTCAGTCATTAAAAAGAATGAAATAATGCCATTTGCAGCAACATGGATGGACTATAAGATTGTCATACTGAGTGAAGTAAGTCATACAGAGAAGGAGAAATATCATATGGCATCCTTTGTAAGTGGAATCTACAAAGAAATGATACAAATGAACTTGCAAAACAGAAAAAGACTCCCAGACTTACAGAACAAACTTATGGATGCTAGGGGAAAGGATGGGGAGAAGGGACAGTTAGGGAGTTTGGGATGGATGTGTACACATTGCTATAATTTAAATGGATAATAGACACAGACCTAATGTATAGCACATGGAGCTCTGTTCAATGCTACATCACAGCCTGGATGGGAGGGGAGTTTGGGGAAGAATGGAGACGTGTATATGCATGACTGAATCCCTTCACTATTCACCTGAAACTATTACCACATTGTTAATTGGCTATAGACAAATACAAAATAAAAAGTTTTCAAAAATTAGTATGATCAACTCTTTTACACAATTATGGCTATGTTGTATCTTGGGATTGCTACTTCCCTCTTCTTTTCAATACTCTCTGTAAGTTCTCTCACTCTCCTCTCAAGCTTGGACCATAAACTCCAGATTGCCCTGATGGAATTTGATGCTTATTTATTTATTTATAATCAATTTGAAATTTGTTTATTCACAGTGTCTCAGTTAGGATAAAGTGTTAGTTATATGTGATCTTATGTGCCTATTCAATTGAATTGTTTCTTTTAAAAGACCATATGTAGAGAGATTCAGATTTAAGGACTTGCCATAGCTATATTAAAGACTCCTGGGCTTGGTTTCTATACTTTATTATAGTAATTTATAATAGTATCTTTCAAATTGTAAGTCCTAGTTACCTATTTCTGCATTTCTTTTTGAGAAAGATTAATTTCTTCTGGACAAAGTTTGATTTGAAATTTTGCATGAGAATGTTATCTAAGTTAAATGGTACTTTAAGTCAATTGATTAGTGAGAATCTTTTTAAATACGTCTATCATACACAAAGACAGACTTTTACTTTACTCCAGTGCCATCTTAGACTTGAGAGTTTCATATATACACTGACTAACTGAAAATAAAGGATTCTTGTTTAAGCAACCTTACTGCTTTTCTATTAATAAGAGATGTGCATACATGCTAAATCACTTCAGTCATGTCCAACTCTTTGCGACCCTATGGACTCTAGCCTGCAAGGCTCCCCTGTCCATGAGATTCCCCAGGCAAAAATACTGGAGTGATTTGCCACGCCCTCCTCCAGAAGATATCCCAACCCAAGGATGAAATCATCATCTCCTACATGTCCTGAATTGGCAGGTGGGTTCTTTACCACTAGCACCACCTAGGAAGCCCAAATAAGAGGCTTATTCTTTGCTATTAGAAGACTCTCCTTTCATTTAATTCCCCTAAAATGATTGGCTAGGAGAAGCCTCTGAAAATATACCGTGCACTGAAAAAAATCTCTCAGTCCTCTAGAGCACGATCCTCAGTGAATTTAATCTTGAACAAACCTTGGGGACAAACTTTTTTTAACAACTCAATGAAGTGACTTATTGTTCATTGTTGATTAAGTGCCCATTCATATCTTCCCTTACCTGGGAGATTTCTCCTTGGGTATTAATGTCACTGTCAGGATGTAAAATAAAATCTGTTAGTTCACTAACCATGAACCATATTAGAATGGTCAAATAAATGTTTTAAAATATCCAAAATAAAGTCAATTTCTGTAATAATCCAGTGCTCTACAGTTTTTACTAAAACGTTATTAAAATTATTCAATTAATTTGTTAATGAAGTTTTAAATTTGTTCTTGATATATTTTCAGTGACAGCTTTCAAATTCAATGACATCAACTGTATAATTTTGAAGCCATTTCTGAGTAATTCTACAATCCAAAGTGTGAAAAGGTTATAAAAGTTGAACAAGATGTTCATGCTTTGTGCAGGCAGAGAGATGTATCCAAATAACAAAGCACTTCCAGTTGCAGGCACTAAGTGTGTCTTGATTTTTTTCTCTGCACTCACTCCTGCCTTATCTTCATCAAACTAAACACCCATTTTCAAGAACCAAAGATAAAATTGGAGAAGTCTGAATTTGGAACAAGAGAATACCCAGGTAACACATTCAAAAAAATCCTCTTTGTTATGAAAAGAGGGCAAAATAAAGTTATTTGAAATTAATCATGTATACATGATTCAGCGTGGGTGGCTGTGGCGGCTACTCCACATCCGAGGTCAGAGGCAGAAGCCGGGAGGATCCCATGCCTGAGAGGAGGCGGCCAAGAGGAGTTACCCCACATCCAAGGTCAGGGGCAGCAGCTTAGAGTGCCAGGTTATGACAGCTCAGGAACAGCTGAGAGGAGCTAACCCTACGTCCGAGGTCAGAGGCGGTGGCCGGGAGGAGCTACCCCATGTCTGAGGTCAGGGGCAGTGGCTGGGAGGACTTACCCAACGCCCAAGGCCAGGGGTGGCGGCCGGGAGGTGCAACCCTACCTCCAAGGAGCAGTGGGTGGCTGCGCTGGTGTAGGAGGGCCTAGAAGGGCTATTACATGTTCAAGGTCAGAAGGGGCAGTGGAGAGGAGATACCCCTCGACCAAGGTAAGGAGCAGCGGCTGCACTTTGCTGGAGCAGCCGTGAAGAGATACCCCACGTCCAAGGTAAGAGAAACCCAAGTAAGATGGTAGGTGTTGCAAGAAGACATCAGAGGGCAGACACACTGAAACCATACTTAGAGAAAACTAGTCAATCTAATCACACTAGGACCACAGCCTCGTCTAATTCAATGAAACTAAGCCATGCCCGTGGGGCCACGCAAGATGGGTGGGTCATGGTGGAGAGGTCTGACAGAATGTGGTCCACTGAAGAAGGGAATGGCAAACCACTTCACTATTCTTACCTTGAGAACCCCATGAACAGTATGAAAAGGCAAAATAATAGGATACTGAAAGAAGAACTCCCCAGGTCAGTAGGTGCCCAATAGGCTACTGGAGATCAGTGGAGAAATAACTCCAGAAAGAAGGAAGGGATGAAGCCAAAGCAAAAACAATACCCAGTTGTGGACGTGACTGGTGATAGAAGCAAGATCCGATGCTGTAAAGAGCAATATTGCATAGGAACCTGGAATGTCAGATCCACGAACCAAGGCAAATTGGAAGTGGTCACCAAGAGATGGCAAGAGTGAACATCAACATTCTAGGAATCAGCAAACTAAAATGGATTGGAATGGATGAATTTAACTGGGATGACCATTATATCTACTACTGCAGGCAGGAATCCCTCAGAAGAAATGGAGTAGCCATCATGGTCAACAAAAGATTTTGAAATACAGTACTTGGATGCAATCTCAAAAATGACAGAATGATCTCTGTTCATTTCCAAGGCATACCATTCAATATCACAGTAATCCAAGTCTATGCCCCAACCAGTAATGCTGAAGAAGATGAAGTTGAATGGTTCTATGAAGATCTACAAGACCTTTTAGAACCAACATGCAAAAAAAGATGTCCTTTTCATTATAGGGGACTGGAATGCAAAAGTAGGAAGTCAAGACACCCCTGGAGTAACAGCCAAATTTGGCCTTAGAATACAGAATAGAGCAGGGTCTTCTGTCACATAAAATTTTCTTTCAGTCAATGGTTTGTCTTTTATTACTTAACAGTGTCTTTTCATGAGCAAATATTTTTAATTTTGATGAAGTCCAATTATCAAAAAAAAAAAAAAAATACAGAATAGAGCAGGGCAAAGACTAATAGAGTTTTGCCAAGAAAATGCACTGGTCATAGCTAACACCCTCTTCCAACAACACAAGAGAAGACTCTACATATGGACATCACCAGATGGTCAACACTGAAATCAGATTGATTATATGCTTTGCAGCCAAAGATGGAGAAGCTCTATACAGTCAGCAGAAACAAGACCAGGAGCTGACTGTGGCTAAGATCATGAACTCCTTATTGCCAAATTCAGACTTCAGTTGAAGAAAGTAGGGAAAACCACTAGACCATTCAGGTATGACCTAAATCAAATCCTTTATGATTATACAGTGGAAGTGAGAAACAGATATAAGGGCCTAGATCTGATAGAGTGCCTGATGAACTATGGACTGAGGTTCGTGACACTGTACAGGAGACAGGGATCAAAACCATCCCCATGGAAAAGAAATGCAAAAAAGCAAAATGGCTGTCTGGGGAGGCTTTACAAATAGCTGTGAAAAGAAGAGAAGTGAAGAGCAAAGGAGAAAAGGAAAGATATAAGCATCTGAATGCAGAGCTCCACAGAATAGCAAGAAGAGATAAGAAAGCCTTCCTCAGCGATCAATGCAAAGAAATAGAGGAAAACAACAGAATGGGAAAGACTAGAGATCTCTTCAAGAAAATTAGAGATACCAGGGGAACATTTCAGGCAAAGATGGGCTCAATAAAGGGCAGAAATTGTATGGACCTAACAGAAGCAGAAGATATTAGAAGAGCTGGCAAGAATACACAGCAGAACTGTACAAAAAAGATCGTCACGACCCAGATAATCATGATGGTGTGATCACTGACCTAGAGCCAGACATCCTGAAATGTGAAGTCAAGTGGGCCTTAGAGAGCATCACTATGAACAAAACTAATAGAGGTGATGAAATTCCAGTTGAACTATTTCAAATCCTGAAAGATGATGCTGTGAAAGTGCTGCACTCAATATGCCAGCATATTTGGAAAACTCAGCAGTGGCCACAGGACTCGAAAAGGTCAGTTTCCATTCCAATCCCAAAGAGAGGCAATGCCAAAGAATGCTCAAACTACCACACATTTGCACTCATCTCACATGCTAGTAAAGTAATGCTCAAAATTCTCCAAGCCAGGCTTCAGCAATACGTCAACTATGAACTTCCAGTTTTCAAGCTGGTTTTAGAAAAGGCAGAGGAACCAGAGACCAAATTGCCAACATCTGGTGGATCATAGAAAAAGCAAGAGAGTTTCAGAAAAACATCTATTTCTGCTTTATTGACTATGCCAAAGCCTTTGACTGTGTGGATCACAATAAACTGTGGAAAATTCTGAAAGAGATGGGAATACCAGACCACCTGACCTGCCTTGAGAAATTTGTACGCAGGTCATGAAGCAACATTCAGAACTGGACATGGAACAACAGACTGGTTCCAAATAGGAAAAGGAGTACCTCAAGGCTGTATATTGTCACCCTGCTTATTTAACTTACATGCAGAGTACATCATGTGAAATGCTGGACTGGAAGAAGCACAAGCTGGAATCAAGATTGCTGGGAGAGATATCAATAACCTCAGATATGCAGATGACACCACCCTTATGGCAGAAAGAGAAGAGAAACTAAAAAGCCTCTTGATGAAAGTGAAAGAGAAGAGTAAAAAAGTTGGCTTAAAGCTCAACATTCATAAAACTAAGATCATGGCATCTGGTCCCATCACTTCATGGGAAATAGATGGGGAAACAGTGTCAGACTTTATTTATTTATTTATTTATTTATTTATTTTGGTCTCCAAAATCACTGCAGATGGTGACTGCAGCCATGAAATTAAAAGACATTTACTCCTTTGAAGAAAAATTATGACCAATCTAGATAGCATATTGAAAAGCAGAGACATTACTTTGCCAACAAAAGTCCGTGTAGTCAAGGCTATGGTTTTTCCTGTGGTCATGTATGGTTGTGAGATTTGGACTGTGAAGAAGGCTGGGTGCCAGAGAATTGATGCTTTTGAACTATGGTGTTGGAGAAGACTCTTGAGAGTCCCCTGGTCTGCAAGGAGATCCAACCAGTCCATTCTGAAGGAGATCAGCCCTGGGATTTCTTTGGAAGGAATGATGCTAAAGCTGAAACTCCAGTACTTTGGCCACCTCCTGTGCAGAGTTGACTCATTGGAAAAGACTCTGATACTGGGAGGTATTGGGGGCAGAAGGAGAAGGGGACCACAGAGGATGAGATGGCTGGATGGCATCTCTGACTCTATGGACGTGAGTTTGAGTGAACTCCAGGAGTTGGTGATGGACAGGGAGGCCTGGCATGCTGTGATTCATAGGGTCACAAAGAGTTGGACACTACTGAGCGACTGAACTAAACTGAACTGAAGATCTGTCTAGTCAAGGCTATGGTTTTTCCAGTGCTCATGTATGGATGTGAAAGTTGGACTGTGAAGAAAGCTGAACGCTGAAGAATTGATGCTTTTGAACTGTGGTGTTGGACAAGACCCTTGAGAGTCCCTTGGACTGCAAGGAGATCCATCCAGCCCATTCTAAAGGCGATTAGTCCTGAGTGTTCTTTGGAAGGACTGATGTTAAAGCTGAAACTCCAACATTATGGCCACCTCATGTGAAGGGTTGACTCATTGGAAAAGACTCTGATGCTGGGAGGAATTGGGGGCAGAAGACAGGGATGACAGAGGATAAGATGACTTGATGGCACCACCGACACTATGGACATGAGTTTGGGTGAACTCCACGAGTTGATGATGGACAGGGAGGCCTGGCATGCTGCAATTCATGGGGTCACAAAGAGTCGGATACGACTGAGTGACTGAACTGAACTGAACTGAATCATGTGTTTTTCTTAAGGAGCTGTTTCATTTATCATTTGACTTTAAGTATTTTATGCCAAAAGTTCCAGGAATAATATAGTATGTGCATTACTCCATTTTACAAAATACTAATTGAATAAGTCCAATGATGATAATGTTTGCCAATATTTTGTATTAAGATTGTTTAAATTCAAACAGAAATAGAGTCTAAATTTAACATAACAAAATATAACAGGACATGCATATGGTCTGCACAATAATTTTTTATAATATTTCATATAATTTAGAAAATCAAACAATTATTTATTTTGCATCTTCATATATTGAAGATAATGATAGTAAAGATTTTGATAGCCTTTCCCTTCTCCAGGGGATCTTTCCAACCGAGGGATTGAACCCAGGTCTCCCACATTGCAGGCAGATTCTTTACCAGCTGAGCCACAAAGGAAACCCAAGAACACTGGTGTGGGTAGCCTATTCCTTCTCCAGCAGATCTTCCCAACCCAGGAATCAAACCAGGGTCTCCTGTATTGCAGGTTCTGAGCTCTGAGGGAAACCCAAAGATTATGATAGTTCTTTACAAATTGCTACCTTGTACACGGTATTTTTAATGTTCTTGTTTTGTGTAGATATTTAACTCCTTTTCATAATTTTTTTTTAAGTTGTGGTAAAATATACAAGAACACTTTCCATCTAAGAGAATTTTTTTCATCATCTCAAACTGAAACTCTATGCGTAAAAACGTAATTCCCTGTCTCCTCATCCCTCTAGTCCCTGTTGTACTGTATACTTTCCATCTCATTGAATTTGACTATTCTAGGTACCTCATAAAGGGGAGCTCATAAAATATAAGTGTTTCTGTGTCTGGCTTATTGTGCTTAGCGTATTCTTCAAGATTCATCTGTTACTTTAATTTCTTCATCTGTTACTGCTAATTTCTTCAAGATTCATCTGATAGCATGTATCAGCATTTCCTTCCTATTTAAAGCTGTATGATTCCACTGTCTGTATATACCATAATTTGTTTGCACATTCACTAATTTATGGCCATTAGAGTTGTCATCACCTTTTGGCTATTGTGAAAAATGCTTCTATCAACACTGGTGCATAAATGTTAAAGTCTGTTTCCTATTCCTTTGTGTATAAACCCCAAATAACATTTTGATATGTAAATCAATAGCCTCTTATTATAAAAGGGAACTCAAAACTTCAAATGTAAAAACTTACATTCAGAGACCTTTAATTACTTGTTAGACTCATTAATTTGTACTTATACCTAGCTGGAGAGTGACTTTTAGTGTCTGTGGAAATACAATCCATGAATTGTGTTGTATACAAGGTATATTAAAGTCTTAGAGAAAATGTCAGCATCTATCTTCAGGGGGTTAATGAACTGGATGTTTTCTCATTTTTAGGGTCTTATGAATATTGTGAATGAAACAGGACACATAGCATTATGCAGTCAGTTGACCTCATAATTTATGGAAAGAAGATCCCTCAAATTAAATTTAAATTCTTGATACATTTCAAAGAGGAGAGTGAGATATAGAGAAAGACATAAAAGAGAATTTCCACACAATCATCTGAGTAGTAAAACTGGAAATCTTCCGAAACTGCATATGATAATGACCCAGTCAATCTCTCCATCCCTCAGGAAAGCATCTTTGGATAGTTATATAAAAGAGTAGATTTTGAGAAAACTCAAGTAAAACTAATTATAGAGATGTGGCACTAAAGTTGAATGGGGAAACAAAAGAATAATAAAACATATTTTGAACTTATTTCACACCTATTATTTACTAGACAATTTTTGACAATTTTGAAGGTCTTCATTTACATTATTCTCTTTAAACCCTACTGTGTTAGATTCTATTATGTTTCATTACAGAGATTACGTTGAATGATTTACCCAGGTCACAAAGTTTGTAAGTACAGATTTTGAGGCTCAAATTCCAAACCAGAGTTTAGAACCTGCACTCTCAAAAAGTACACTGCAGACATTTAGGGTCACAATATTTATAAAACAAATTTTATATTTATAAAACAAAACAAAAGTTATATAATTATATATGTTAGGCAATATGACACCTCTGATAGTTTTATTGTGTGTGTGTGTGTATTTGTTTCCAAAGTCTATTCAACCATATTCAGGGTTTAGAAGTAACACTTTTGTTATAAAGAAACTGATTTGGAAAATGTGATATTTCTTTAAAATTTATCTCTTTTTAACCTAGTGAACTGGTTAGGTATTTTTTAGGACCTCAAAACTTTTGCTGCATCATTTTAATGGTCACTATAGCTCACATGGGAAGCAGGTTTTACTATGACAGAGACAGCGGCAGTGTTAGTCGCTCAGTTTCGCCCAACCCTTTGTGACCCTGTGGATGGCAGCCCACCAGGCTCCTCTGTCCATGGGATTTCCCAGGCAAGGACACTGGAGTGGGTTGCCATTCCCTTCTCCAGGGGATTTTCCTGACCCAGGGATCAAACCCAGGCCTCGTGCATTGCAGGCAGATACTGACTGAGCTACAAGGGAAGCCCAGGTTTTACTAAATAGACAGTTAAAGAGAAACATATTTAGGCATGAATTGCAATCACATTTTTCAAAAGAATATGTACCAAAATTTTCAAAAACTGAAATTTCAGTCTATAATTTCTAATATGTTGCTGAATGAAAATGTTTTTCAGTATTTTACACTTTGCATATCCATGTAGATGTTTTGTTTTTCCTCCTATGTTGTTGAATTTGTCATTGTGTGCTGCTGCTGCTGCTAAGTCGCTTCAGTCATGTCCGACTCTGTGCGACCCCATAGACAGTAGCCCATCAGGCTCCCCCATCCCTGGGATTCTCCAGGCAAGAACATTGGAGTGGGTTGCCATTTCCTTCTCCAATGCATGAAAGTGAAAAGTGAAAGTGAAGTCGCTCAGTCGTGTCCAACTCTTAGCGACCCCATGGACTGCAGCCCACCAGGCTCCTCCGTCCATGGGATTTTTTAGGCAAGAGTACTGGAGTGGGTGTCATTGTGTATACCTACTTAATTTATCTTATTTCATTTATCATTGTGGGATAGTTATCATGGATATACATGTTCTGAGAATTCTTTAAAGATTTATTTGTTCCAATTGATTATATTAAGAAGTTTGAAGAATATCCCAAGTGTTTGAAGTAGATATGTTTATTTTAATAAAATATAATACCGATAAAGTATAAGATTTTGTATCTTGTCTTGTCAAATTAATGGTTTAAACCATTTAGAGCAATAAATGTGTTCATAAGAATATTTTAATAGTGAGCTATTTGTTGATCACTTAAAATTTACGAGGCACATTCAGATTCCGGAGAAACAGTTATTAAGACATGTTTATTGTCCCAACAAACTCAACAGATAAAAGCATAAAAACATAAATGTTTTAAATGCTCAGCAGGTCAAAGGGTTAGACTCTTTTACCGGAAGTTATCTCTTGAACACAGAACAACTTCTAAGGACCACGAGTATTTATTTTCCATTACAAATGAATATGTGGCTATGTCATTGTGAGTGGAGATATTTAACTATGTATGTATACAATGAACAGCCAGAACCTTGAAGATGGAACTCTGAGGCAACTGGTTTCTTCAATTCACATATGTTCAGAATTTTCTTTTCTTTATTTGATCTAGAAATATAAAGATTCTGAGAGGCAAATCCTGATGGTGATTCTGAGTTACCCTCCAATCCATCTCTAGCTGGACAGCTCAGGAAATCCTCCATTCCCTATTCATTCAGTACCCTCAACCCAAACTGTTGACTGATTTCAAAGCATATTTTATTTAATTTTTAGTCTTTGCTGTTTTTTTTTAATTTTATTTTTAAACTTTACATAATTGTATTAGTTTTGCCAAATATCAAAATGAATCCATCACAGGTATACATGTGTTCCCCATCCTGAACCCTCCTCCCTCCTCCCTCCTCCCTCCTCCCTCCTCCCTCCCCATACCATCCCTCTGGGTCATCCCTGTGCACTAGCCCCAAGCATCCAGTATCGTGCATTGAACCTGGACTGGCATCTCGTTTCATACATGCTGTTTTGTATCTACCTTTTCTCAGTCATCTCTTATTTTCTCTCTTCCTTCTTTCTCACTTTTATTTTCCCTCTGATATCTGAGCATAAATTGAATTGCCAAATGCATAAAGAAGAGAACAATCTTCCACCTTTCACAAATGACACTCTGTAAATTAGACACTGAGATGGAGCACATTTAAAATAATTTTGCCAAAATGAAGTTACCCACATTACATGTAAAACTGGCCATGGATCTATTTTCCTCAAGTGGGAAGGATTGTCCTGTTTTCCACATAGACTCAAAAAACCAAGAACTTACAATATGAACCAAATAATGAGTTTAATTTATTGATTACTATAATAGTTAAATAACCTTCAATACACACTAATTACCCCCGGTTAATATAAAGATGATCTACAAGCCAAAGTGTTAGCATGTCATTTAGGGTAAAGTCTTCAATGACAAAAATTCAGAAACTCACAGTATCTGGAAATATTGTCTTCTTTCCAAGAAAAGTATGAGTTTTCCTAAGATTCCTGAGCAAAATCAAATAATAGCTCTAGATTTTTGGCATGGAATTCTTTCTACTATACCAAGATTCTGCCTAAAATTTTTATTTTGGCATTCTGAATTGAGCTATGATTAGCAATAATCAAATCTAAACAGTTTCGTAAATCAAGAAACATGTCTATGTAGTACTTATTAACATAGATTTGTATTGTCTATTGTTTTCCTCCAATAACCTAGACTATAATAAATGTCTATTTAGTGTGTCTTTGGCAGGGCCGGGGCAGGGCGGGGAGAGCTTCCTAGGTGGCTGAGTGGTAAAATATCCACTTGCCAATTCAAGAGAAATAGGAGACATGGGTTTGATTCCTGGGTCTGGAAGATCCCCTGGAGGAGGAAATGGCAACCACTCTAGTATTTTTGCCTGAGGAATCCCATGCACAGAGGAGTTTGGCATGCTACAGTCCATGGAGTCACAAAGAGTCAGACAGAACTAATGACTGAGCATGCATGTTGTGTGTGTGTGTGTGTGTGTGTGTTTGTGTGTGTGTGTGTGTATTTACAAACAAAACATTGCTTTTGCTGTATTTTCTTGGATGGGAAGAAGTTCATACATTTATCTGTTCTCAGGTGCTTTCTTATGTGTTTTGAAATTCATTGTAATTAAGTGGAATCTTATCAACATGTATTGAGCACTTATGATGTCCCTGGTTCTTTCCCTGCAGAGGGCGGCTGACTGATTTTGGAGCTCATAGCATCTCAGAAAGGATGCTATTTAAGCATCAGTTTATGATTTTATGCCCCATGCCTAGGTATTACTTTATGTAAATATGTAAATAAAGCTATTAGGGATGCGATTGTTTTCATGGTATATTTCAGAATGCCAAAATTGCTCTCAAAAAAAATTAAAGAAAAGGAAAGAAACAATATATAAAGTTAAAAACATTTGGTGTTTGTGAGAGGTATTTAGAGAAAGCACCTTGCTTGTCATTTGGTACGTCAACTCACACCCACTCATATATACTTCCCAGTTAGAACACTGAAGTCTCACCACGATAGTTGAAGCAAGGAATTTGATAAAATGAATGAAGTACTTGTGGGAAAAGAGTCAAATTCTGATATTCTATAATTTCTATGTGTGAGATCTCATGGAGCCAACACTGTTTAGTAAGCATTATGTATTTGACACAAAGCTTGCAATCCTCTGAAAGTCATTACTGGCCATTTGTTTGCAGCCTCTGATACTCGATTCACAGCTTCAGAAGGACACATGAAAAATAGGAACAATGTGACAGAGCTTGTTCTCCTGGGGCTCACACAAAATCCTGAAATGCAAAAAGTTCTATTTGTCCTATTCTTACTCATCTACATTGCAACAATATTGGGCAATCTGCTTATCATGGTGACCATTGCAGCCAGCAGGTCACTTGGTTCCCCCATGTATTTTTTCCTGGCTTATTTATCATTTATAGATCCTGTCTATTCTACTATCATTGCTCCCAAAATAATCACTGACTTGCTTCATGAGAAAAAGACTATTTCCTTCCGGTATTGTATGACTTAAGTCTTTATAGATCATTTATTTGCTGGTGCTGAAGTCATTCTTCTGGTGGTGATGGCCTATGACCAATATGTAGCCATCTGCAAACCTCTTCATTATTTGATCATCATGAATCGGAGGGTATGTGTCCTCATGCTGCTGGTGGCCTGGACTGGAGGCTTTCTGCACTCACTGGTTCAATTGCTCTTTATTTATCATCTCCCTTTCTGTGGTCCCAATGTGATTGACAACTTTGTCTGTGACATGTACCCTTTACTGAAACTTGCTTGCACTGATACCCACCTCATTGGATGCTTTATGATAGCTAATGGAGGGGCAATTTTCACTGTTGTCTTCTTCATCCTCTTAGTGTCCTATGGGGTCATATTACACTCCCTGAAGACTCATGGTTTGGAAGGGAATCACAAAGCCTTCTACACCTGTGCATCCCATATGATGGTGGTCATTTTATTCTTTGTTCCCTGTATCTTCCTGTATGCCAGGCCTAATTCAACCTTACCCATTGACAAATCCATGACTGTGGTTTTAACTTTCATAACTCCCATGTTGAACCCTTTAATCTACAACCTGAGAAATGCAGAAATGAAAAATGCCATGAGGAAACTTTGGAGTAAAAATGTGACCTTAGTTGGAAGAGATTGTGTAGGACATGATATTCTTTTTTTTTTTTTTTTAAGAGAATCAAAGAATATTTTCAATATCAGTGATTACAACTAAAAAATAATTTCCTTTGGGTTACTTAAACTACTTATTCCTGAAACCACTATATGAACTAATCCTTATCCTAGTGGAATAGTTTATAGATCTTAAACACCAAGAGAATCGCATAGCTTCAATCTCTTACAGATGTCATCATACTGTGTTAAGATTCTATAGTGAAATCTGATAAAAAATTAATTTAAAATTTCACAGAAATGATCATAGCTGCATTTTCAAATCTATGAAAAATGAAATTTGTTAACATATATTCTGATTGTGTCATATGGTTGATTTTGTATATTCTGAAAAAAATTTGAACTGAAGAATTAAATTGTTCAACCCCAGTCTCTGTATCTGGATCACTTGGCCTCCTCCAATAATTGAAATACATATTTAAGTCATTCACATCACATAAGGCCCCAGAGTCTGCCTGCATTAAATTAAAATGTCTGGGTACATGTTTTTTAAGCACAATGAATGTTTAACATTCTGGAAACAGATTATTCTGATTTATATAATAAATAGTAATCTGACTCTCTGTAAGCTGTATGTTCTTGACTTAAATGATTAATTAAAAGTTGTCTTGTTCTTGGCAATTGCTCTATATCGGACTTGGAGATCAGATACTATATTATAAGCATCCTATTTAAGGCTTTAGAATTACATGTTTCCTGTTAGAACCCAACTTACAGCATAGATACTAAGTGCTAAAATATGCCTTCATCCTTTTCTCAATTCTAATTGGATTCGTCTAGTGTACTTAGCAATATTAATGCCTCCACACTAATTAATTAATTAATTAATGCCTCCACCTGACACACATTAAATAAAGTTTCCTTTATTTCCCAGTGGAAGAAATAAAAAAAGTACTTTAGATCTTTTAATCAGAAAGAAATCTAGGACACTAGCTTCAGGATCAGGAGATGTGGATTTTAATTCTCACTATACCATCATTTTATTCCATAACCTTTAAATTTCTAAAAGTAATTTACTTAGGTGATTTGGAAGCTGTTTCCAAGTTCTGTGATTCTTCCCATGCCAATAATTTGTTATAAATATTGTTATATTTGCTTGTACTTCTATTAGAAGTAAAATTATCTCATTCCCCCAAACTTTTCTTTTTCTGATAGATAACATAGAAATACCCTCCTGGTATAAAAGTATCTTAGGATTGGATTAAGACATGTTGCCTCTGGGTGACAAGATGAAATGATTGGATGGTATCACTGAAGCACTGGACATGAGTTAGAGCAACCTCTGGGAGATATTGAAGGATAGGGAAGCCTTGTGTGCTGGAGTTCACGGGGTCGCAAAGAGTGAGACATGACTTATTGACTGAACAACAACAAGACATACAAACTCTGCTCTTGAGTGCTTTGTTGTTTTGAGAATATGTTCTTGCACTTATCCAAGTACACAAAGCTGTCAAGAGAACACTTTGACAGGTACCTGGTTTTTGTGAAATTAGTCCCTGAGTCTATCAAAGGTCAAAGCACACCTCAACTAGTTTCTGATCAACAGTGATATAATCCATATATAATCCCTCCTGTTTTCATTCTGTTTTACCTTTCAAGTTTGAGAATCTGTGTTGCTGTCTTTTCAGGATTTTGAACTGTTCTGTCTTTGGATTTGTATTCTGGGAACAGACTTTCCTGGTATAGATCCAAGAAACTCCTTTTTGAAAAATTTTTTCATGGACATGAATGGTAGATCAATTAAAAAATAAAATATCATAATGAAAAATAAAAAAATAGTTACCCAATTAACTGCTTACATATGTAATATTAAATATTCAGACTCCATATTTAAGCTCATTTACTATCAAATATCTAAGTTCATATATGGTCAACTGTTGTTTTTTTTTTTTTTCCTCTCATCATGTTTTGTTCTCATGTAGACATCAGGATGAAGTTCACAAAGACGTGCGCTGTAAAAGTTCTTCTCTGATGTTCAGTTACCTTACTTGAGATAATCGGTTTGTTGGCAAGACCTGGTAATGATGTTGAAATATCCCTTGGGTTTAATTAGCCACAGGTAAGTAACTTCATAGACTTTGCTCCCAAACAGGATATGTGGTAACACTTTTAAGGCTCAAGAGAAAGGCCTTCTCCACAGGTACTGTTTATATCTCAAAAAAAAAAAAAAAAACACTTACTGTATCTGAATTAGTTGATGCTTTTAATATTGAAATTTACTTCTTTCTTGGTGCACTAACAGCTGCCTGGGGCCCTGGCTGTAGACCTACATGTCAGACAAGTTCATGGGTGAGATTTCCCAGCCTGTCCCCTGGCCAGGACATCATATAGTCATAGAGTATCAGGTTTAAATGGATTTTACAAATCATATAATCACCTCTCACCCCCACCAGTCTAAGATTTAAATCTCTTTTAAGCATGTCAAGCATCAAGAAAAATAGGTTCAACTACAGTGCTATCAATTTAGAAGTAAAAATATTTCAGACTTTTTCTTACTGATATTTAACACCTCTGTTAAAACTATACATTATTCAAAAATATGCAATATATTTTAGTTATCCCCTTCCCCAATGTTGAGCATTCTGTGTGGTTTCTAAATTTTCCACAGCTTTTAATAACTGTGTTGAACATATTTGAACATTTAATTTTTCTGTTTTAAAAATATTTTCCATTAGGTTATTTCTAGAAAGAGTATTTTGGAGTCAAAGAAAAAAAAGACAAAATAATTTCTATTTTTTCACAGTTATGTCCAAGTAACTTTTATTAGTTATGTTTAATTCTTACTTTCTATTCACTATACTTTTTATGATCTGCTGAGAAACTTCACCTCAGAGTATAAGGAAATGTAATGAAGCTGCTGTACTTTGTTTTCACATATGTATAGAGTTTTCGTCTTGGAAAAAGGAATACTTTTTAAAATTATGTTTATGTTTTCTCTTTTCTTTGGAAAATTTTTGTCTCACCTGTCCTTATCATATTAGTAATACAGTATCCTGTAACCAAGAATGATTGATGATGGATGCTTTGGGAAGATGGGAGAAGAAGGCAGGGGAATGCCTGTAGCAGAAACATAATGGAGTGGGAGGGTGACTTGTATCAAGGATGGATGCCTTGCTGCTGTTTGGTGATGAAATTTCAGGGAAATGGTTACAAAGACATTTAACAGGCACACTTTTTATGACTCAATGTGAATACATACACATTACTATACATAGTCATATCCAATAAATATTTGTTGAATGAATGAACTTGTAATATTAATGATTGCTTACATGAACAGATTTTATATGTGTTTGGGTATATATACATAGTACTTTATCTCATCCAGCAGAGTCTTTCTATTTTTCACATCAATCTCTGTTTTTAAAACTTTGAAAATAATGATTTTCTTTGCTTGATAGATCTTATTTTATTGCACACCTATGTCACAGTTTTTTATACGCCTACTGAAGATGTAAATTTACTGAATGTAACCATGTTAAATTGTATGTGGAACAGGATTTTGAAGAATTAAAAATATTAATTAATAACTATTGTAATTATCCTGAAAGTAAAATGACCCAGTAATATACTCTTTCCTAGAGGCAATTAATATTTTTATACTTACCCCATAAAGTGTGTCAGAAATTATTAAAGTGGAATGCAGCTTCCTTTCAAAGGTTTATTTATGTTTTTCATAAAAAGTAATGATAATCAGAGCTGGAGGACAAGAACACTTGAATTCCTCTGGGTTTATAATCTGGGGAAGAAGGCATACTCTTACCCATGAACGACAACTTGGAAAGCATTTACTCATCATCTAACAGGTTTCAGACACTGCAGACATCCTGCCAGGCACTGTGGTAGGCACAGTTACTAAACACACTTGAATAGCATATGCGCTCTGGTAGGTTAAAACGGACAGTGTGTTGCCAAGGACTTATATTCATTTCCTTAAACTGCCTTCTTGGGATAGATTTATTGATGTGTCTTTCCTTCCACAGTTAGATCTAAGAATTCAAATGTAAATTCTCATGGAAAAGAGAATAGCTCTAACCCCTGTGGGACACCTCTCAGCTTTCTAGATACATGTGAGAATTACTATTTGTAAGCTCACATACACAAAGGAGGGCTTGAAATCAAGGAACACCGAAATGACATGGCAGAGTTGCAAGCAGCTGAAATCAGGAGGAGAATCCAGGTCTCATGTAGGGAGCCCAGTGTTTTCTCAGTAAATTACACATCATGTGTTTCTCTCCCAATATTTTACAGGTGATAGGTGCCGGGTGTCTGAAGGGATGGAACACATCATGAAAAAAATAAGAATGATTTGAAACAATTACTGGGGCAAAACTGCCAAGGACTTGAGCCACAGCTATAGTGACTGTTCTGTTTTGTTCTAAGAAATTCAGACCACAAATCTTTCATGATTAACAGGTGCCACTTTTTATTCCTTTGTAGGAAATTCAGGCCCCAAGAAGGTATTACTTCCCAAATGGATGTTGTTATACCTCCAAACAATGTGACTGAATTTGTTCTCTTGGGACTCACACAGAATCCACTCTTGCAGAAAATACTCTTCATTGTGTTTTTGTTCATTTTCCTATTCACTGTTCTGGCCAACTTGCTCATTGTCATTACCATCTCCCTCAGCCCCACACTTTCTGCTCCCATGTACTTCTTTCTCACTTACTTGGCCTTCATAGATGCCTCCTACACATCCGTCACCACCCCTAAATTGATCACTGACCTACTGTACGAGAGGAGAACCATATCCTTGGGAGGCTGCCTGACTCAGCTCTTTGTGGAGCACTTCCTGGGAGGATCAGAGATCATACTCCTCATCGTCATGGCCTATGACCGCTACATGGCCATCTGCAAGCCTCTGCACTACACAACCATCATGCGACAGGGGCTCTGCCAGCTCCTGCTGGTGGTGGCCTGGATCGGGGGGATTATGCATGCCACTGTGCAGATTATTTTCATGGTCAACTTGACCTTCTGTGGTCCCAACATCTTCGATCACTTCATGTGTGACCTCTTTCCACTGTTAAAGCTTGCCTGCAGTGACACCTACAAGCTCGGTATAGTGGTGGCAGCAAACAGTGGAGCCATGTGCTTGCTCATTTTTTTCATGCTCCTCATCTCGTACACAGTCATCCTGAGCTCCCTGAAATCCCATGGCTCTGAAGGACAGCGCAAGGCCCTCTCTACATGTGGCTCCCACTTTACAGTAGTGGTGTTCTTTTTTGTCCCTTGTATATTCACCTACATGCGTCCTGTGGCCACCTATCCTGTGGACAAGTGGGTGGCTGTGTTCTTTGCAATCCTCACTCCCATGTTAAATCCTATCATCTACACAGTGAGAAACACAGAGGTGAAAAATGCCATGATGAATTTGACGAAGAGGAGAATAATGTAGCCTGTTCATGAAGCCAATAGTATGATGATTTGTCTATGTAGAGGATTATATCTATTGTAAAATACGAAAAAAAACCAATAAATTTTGCAGATCATTGACATTAAAAAAGGCCCAGAAACTAAAATTTGTTGAATGCTTAATGGATAGGTACTTTGCTAGGTGCTTTTTATAACTTTTAATGTACTCTGCTAAGGCTTTAACATTAATGTGCATAGATTTAAGATGTGCAATAGAAAAAACACCTATGAATCCCTAGTGAGATGATTATAGAGTATGTATTTCTACTGTACTAAATTCTTTATACAAATGTTGCTTGGATGAAATTGGCTTTTCCCTAGGGCCTGTGTTGATTTCAGATCTTCTTTTATTTTTATTTAACCTGTGGTGAAGCAAATAGATCCTATAAATTCTTAGATATATAGGGAAGGGATATTTGCGAAGTGAAAGAATCACTGCTGAATTTTTTTGGCACCATGAATTTATCAAAAGCAAAAAGAGAAACACTCACTAAAGGAGGAAGGAATGGTTCTCAACTTATCTTTAATTCTTTTTGTAGCATAAAAATAAACCAGAAATTTAAAAATTATTCTTAATTTAGTCTTATTTTCTTTTTTTTTTTTTATTCTTCCAATTTTATTTTATTTTTAAACTTTACATAATTGTATTAGTTTTGCCAAATATCAAAATGAATCCGCCACAGGTATACATGTGTTCCCCATCCCGAACCCTCCTCCTCCTCCCTCCCCATACCATCCCTCTGGGCCGTCCCAGTGCACCAGCCCCAAGCATCCAGCATCATGCATCGAACCTGGACTGGCAACTCGTTTCCTACATGATATTTTACATGTTTCATTGCCATTCTCCCAAATCTTCCCACCCTCTCCCTCTCCCACAGAGTCCATAAGACTGTTCTATACATCAGTGTCTCTTTTTGCTGTCTTGTACACCGGGTTATTGTTACCATCTTTCTAAATTCCATATATGTGCGTTAGTATACTGTATTTATGTTTTTCCTTCTGGCTTACTTCACTCTGTATAATAGGCTCCAGTTTCATCCACCTCATTAGAACTGATTCAAATGTATTCTTTTTAATGGCTGAGTAATACTCCATTGTGTATATGTACCACAGCTTTCTTATCCATTCATCTGCTGATGGACATCTAGGTTGCTTCCATGTCTTGGCTATTATAAACAGTGCTGCGATGAACATTGGGGTACATGTGTCTCTTTCCCTTCTGGTTTCCTCAGTGTGTATGCCCAGCAGTGGGGTTGCTGGATCATAAGGCAGTTCTATTTCCAGTTTTTTAAGGAATCTCCACACTGTTCTCCATAGTGGCTGTACTAGTTTGCATTCCCACCAACAGTGTAAGAGAGTTCCCTTTTCTCCACACCCTCTCCAGCATTTATTATTTGTAGACTTTTGGATCGCAGCCATTCTGACTGGTGTGAAATGGTAGTCTTATTTTCTTAAATATCCTACCACTTACAGTTTTTATTGAATTGTTTTTTTTTTTTTTCTTCTTACCAAGACTTGAGGAGTCTTTTGAATAAAGAAGAGTAAACATTCTTTAATCACATGCAGCAACAAGAAGAAAACATATCTAAGAGTTTTAGCTACAGCATTTGAATCCAGGTGTTCCAAAACTCAGTTCTACTTTCTTCAAATAAAACATGGTTGTCTTTGATATACTTCAGTTCAGTTCAGTTCAGTTCAGCCACTCAGTCGTGTCTGACTCTTTGCGACCCCATGGACTGCAGCACGTCAGGCTTTCCTGTCCATCACCAACTCCTGATACATTTATGTCTATAGATAAGAAATGTATCTGTAATGTTAGTGATTCACTTTCTCCTTTAAGAAGATAATCAAATTTGCTATAGCCTTATCACATGTGGGGCAATATAATAATACCTATGCTTGGAACTATTTCCACTAACTGAAAGAAATTAGAAGATAAATTTTGCTCTTATGAACAAAAACATTACTGTACTAATGTTGGCCTTTTACAAAAGCAAAATTTTACAGTTTTCATAACACAAACTTTAGGAAAGCAGTGATACCTGTTATGCTCCTCTAGACACATGGAGAATATCAGATCATTCTACATTATTACCTAACACTTTATAAGTCAAAGGTTCTCTGACTATAACACTCCAACTTGCACTATTTCAGAAATATTCTCTCAAACTCAGTAGTCATCTCTAGCCATTTTTTCACCATAATTTGACCATATCATTATGCCAGTCACCCCACCTATTCTGTGGGGTGACTGTTTACTAGCTTATGCATGGTACCTCAGATTCATAAGAAACAGAAGCTTTTCCCACAATGTCTAGGCCTGGAAGATAATATCATCAGCACTTAATCTATTAAAGATGATCAATTTTGCAGTTGATAGTGAGAAGCACTGCAATAGAATTTACACTAAATAATATACGGTTCATTTTGCCTTATGACTATTAGATAGGAGTTGACAGTAATTCAGGGGTAAGAATGGAAAAAGTATTAAGTAGATGGCATTTCTACTAAAAGATGAAATGAATTATTTGAAGAGGAAAATAAGACTGAAGGGGCTATACCAAGGGCTCAGTGTCAAAAGCAAACCTGAAAAGTGTAAGAAAAGAAGAAAGAAATGTAAGGCAGTCTCACCTCAGTGTATGGAATTTTGCTGGTTTGTAAATAATTCTAGGGAATTTAAAATATTTCTTTGAACTCATCATCAAAAATCTCATGAGGACAATGCCATTTGATTATGTCTGATTCTTTAAGAAACATATAAAGAAATATGTCTCTCCTAAAATCAATGAGATAAATAATGTTTGGATCTGTTGTTAAGAATATTTTCATTTAATCTGGACTGTTAATTTAGTGAAAATATTAGGCATTAAATGAGGAAGGTGAGCTCATTGTTGAAGGCCAACTATAAGGCATACATTTTGACAGGGACTTCCCTGCTGGCTCAGAGAGTAAAGCGTCTGCCTACAATGTGGGAGACCCGGGTTAGATCCCTGGGTTGGGAAGATTCCCTGGAGAAGGAAATGGCAACCCACTCCAGTGCTCTTGCCTGGAAAATCCCATGGAGAATCCTGGTAGGCTACAGTCCATGGGGTCTCAAAGAGTCGGACATGACTGAGTGACTTCACTTTCACTTTTACATACTTTAACTCTCTTAATGAAGAAACATATATTATTATAGAGGTTGATATTTCATTTTATACAAAAAGAAAATGTGACAATGAAATTAAACAATATCAAACCTTTGAAACTCTGCTTCCTCTACTCTTTCCACTTCACAAGATTTTTTCTAGCTTGATGTGAAAATATAAAAATACAGATCTGATCATTGGCCAAGTTGTGAAGATTGTCATTGAAGTATTCAAGCTTTATTTTGGGATCAGGGGAGGGATGGGGCATTTTCTTCCTCTCATTTCTGCATTGATCTTCATTTCCCAGGCTACTTGTACCTTCTTGATTCCTCTTGTCTTAGAGAAAAACCAACTGATGATCTCATTTGTGCAGATATGTTACCCATTATGCACATCATGAAAAATGAAGTCTAATGGACTTAAGAAATAAAAATCAAATAGTTGAGTTTCAAAAAAGAGTGGCACTTAGATGAAAGACATAGTTGGACAAAAAATAAGCAGCTCAGTCTTCGAGGAAACTGATACTTTGTTTGAGCATGAAGGTAGCACCTTGAGCAACTATATAGATACTGTTTCCTCAGGGCTTTTCATATTGTTATCCCATAGTGTTAACAAATACTACTGGAAAAATGTCTGCATGGGCAATTTAGCTTAGGAAATTTTGACATATTTAATTTGTTCAAATAATACGGTCTAGTGCCTACAGTATGTGAGAGAGTTATAGGAACTGGGTATACAACTTTTACAAATAAGAGTTGTGTCTGTGTGAAAGTTAATTACCAGTGGGGAGTAGATGTATAATAAATAAATAAATGAAAAAATATAATTTTGTTAACAATGGGTCTGATGAAAATCATTTTATAAGAGGGTGTTACAGGAGATAAGAATTGGATAGAGATTTTTGTAGTTTTTAAAGTCCAGCTAGAATTGTAGTTAGGGCCAAGTTTAAATAATCACATTATTCTTCTCACCCTTTTAAAAAATAAGTAGGTTGCTCTAATACATACACTTGAAATGAAGAAAATATCTCTCTGAAGCATGTAGAAATGTTTTCTTGGAGGATGAAAATGTCAAAGTTTTTATATATAAAGCACAGATATACATAAAACAGATAAGTGGGCAGTATATTTGTGGTTATAATATTTTAAGAGGAGTGATTAAGGAAACAATGTTTAAAATGTGCCTTTAGAGAGCACTATTCTCCAGTACTTTGGCCACCTCTTGGGAAGAGTTGACTCATTGGAAAAGACTCTGATGCTGGGAGGGATTGGGGACGGGAGGAGAAGGGGACAACAGAGGATGAGATGGCTGGATGGCATCACCGACCTAATGGATGTGAGTTTGAGTGAACTCCGGGAGTTGGTGATGGACAGGGAGACCTGGCATGCTGCAATTCATGGGGTTGAAAGAGTCGGACACGACTGAGCGACTGAAATGAACTGATTGATAAGAGAAAGAAGATTAAGGAATACAGCCCTAGCTTATATCTGAAGGGTTAGGCAAGATAACTACTCATGGAGCAACTAGGAAACGCCATCCAAGCGCAGAGGTTGGCCGATCATCTGTACAGATCATATTCAGTAAAACTGAGAGGTTCTTTCTTCTCAGGAGGCTTCCCAGAGTACGTTGTCAACTACATTAACAAACCAGTTGTAGTCTGTGAAGTATATTATATATATAAGATATAGCTATTTTTAACTATTGAAGATTGAAAATAAGGAAGGCTATAACCCCAAATATTTCTAAATTCAAAGGATGTTGACTGAGAATACTGTTACGGAGTGAGAGTTTAGTCCTTATTTTTTCTGGCTTAGAAACATTTTAGAATCCATTATAATGGCAACTCTCCTGAAGTTAGATGTGATATAATTTTAACAACAGTCTTGAAAGATGTAGAGAACATCAGGTTAGGTGATACAAGATTTCAGTCCTGATACTACCTAGGTGGCCAAAAATAAGTCCTATTGACTTTTCTTCATCTGTATTATCAGACAGGCAAATTATTGTGCGGCCATTCTTCTACTGAAGAAAAGAGTTTAGTTGTTCAAAAATTACTGAATGGTTAATATTGTGATATGGTTTTGTGTTTGTGAAATATCAGCTTGGCCTGGCTCCAGTGAACTTCTGCCTCTGGGAAAAGCAGATCATTGCAGGGGGGGATGGTAATTGACTGGTATGGTGATTAGTGCCTCAGTCAGCAGAGACACAGCTTCAAAGGGGTGCAGTTGAAATGATGCAAATCTGCACTTGAAAATGGCAGTTTGCCCTCTTTCAGCACAGGTTCTGTTACCCAAAGGAGAACATCTCAATAATGATGTGTCTGCTAAGGTGTGTATTAAAAACTGTTTGCAAATTAAACTCAAGTATAGCTAAATGGTAGGCAGTTCCATGAACAATTCTATAAACAGCTTAGCTGGCTGCCTTATTTGGCAACCTTTCCTATTTGGATGAAGTCTGAATTACTTTGCCACATGCAAGTAGTTTCTTTTTTTTTTCTTTCTTTTTTATTTTTTTTTCCTTTTTTTTTTTTATTTCTAATTTTATTTTATTTTTAAACTTTACATAATTGTATTAGTTTGCCAAATATCAAAATGAATCCATACAGGTATACATGTGTTCCCCATCCTGAACCCTCCTCCCTCCTCCCCCCCATACCATCCCTCTGGGTCGCCCCAGTGCACTAGCCCCAAGCATCCAGTATCGTGCATCGAACCTGGACTGGCAACTCGTTTCTTACATGATATTTTACATGTTTCAATGCCATTCTCCCAAATCTTCCCACCCTCTCCCTCACCCACAGAGTCCATAAGACTGTTCTATACATCAGTGTCTCTTTTGCTGTCTTGTACACCGGGTTATTGTTACCATCTTTCTAAATTCCATATATCTGCGTTAGTATACTGTATTTATGTTTTTCCTTCTGGCTTACTTCACTCTGTATAATAGGCTCCAGTTGCATCCACCTCATTAGAACTGATTCAAATGTATTCTTTTTAATGGCTGAGTAATACTCCATTGTGTATATGTACCACAGCTTTCTTATCCATTCCTCTGCTGATGGACATCTAGGTTGCTTCCATGTCCTGGCTATTATAAACAGTGTTGCAATGACCATTGGGGTACATGTGTCTCTTTCCCTTCTGGTTTCCTCAGTGTGTATGCCCAGCAGTGGGATTGCTGGATCATAAGGCAGTTCTATTTCCAGTTTTTTAAGGAATCTCCACACTGTTCTCCATAGTGGCTGTACTAGTTTGCATTCCCACCAAAAGTGTAAGAGGGTTCCCTTTTCTCCACACCCTCTCCAGCATTTATTATTTGTAGACTTTTGGATCGCAGCCATTCTGACTGGTGTGAAATGGTACCTCATAGTGGTTTTGATTTGCATTTCTCTGATAATGAGTGATGTTGAGCATCTTTTCATGTGTTTGTTAGCCATCTGTATGTCTTCTTTGGAGAAATGTCTATTTAGTTCTTTGCCCCATTTTTTGATTGGGTCATTTATTTTCTGGAGTTGAGCTGGAGGAGTTGCTTGTATATTTTTTGAGATTAGTTGTTTGTCAGTTGCTTCATTTGCTATTATTTTCTCCCATTCTGAAGGCTGTCTTTTCACCTTGCTAATAGTTTCCTTTGATGTGCAGAAGCTTTTAGGTTAATTAGGTCCCATTTGTTTATTTTTTGCTTTTATTTCCAATATTCTGGGAGGTGGGTCATAGAGGATCCTGCTGTGATGTATGTTGGAGAGTGTTTTGCCTATGTTCTCCTCTAGGAGTTTTATAGTTTCTGGTCTTACGTTTAGATCTTTAATCCATTTTGAGTTTATTTTTGTGTATGGTGTTAGAAAGTGTTCTAGTTTCATTCTTTTACAAGTGGTTGACCAGATTTCCCAGCACCACTTGTTAAAGAGATTGTCTTTAATCCATTGTATATTCTTGCCTCCTTTGTCAAAGATAAGGTGTCCATATGTGCGTGGATTTGTCTCTGGGCTTTCTATTTTATTCCATTGATCTATATTTCTGTCTTTGTGCCAGTACCATACTGTCTTGATAACTGTGGCTTTGTAGTAGAGCCTGAAGTCAGGTAGGTTGATTCCTCCAGTTCCATTCTTCTTTCTCAAGATCGCTTTGGCTATTCGAGGTTTTTTGTATTTCCATACAAATTGTGAAATTATTTGTTCTAGCTCTGTGAAGAATACTGTTGGTAGCTTGATAGGGATTGCATTGAATCTATAGATTGCTTTGGGTAGTATACTCATTTTCACTATATTGATTCTTCCAATCCATTAACATGGTATATTTCTCCATCTATTAATGTCCTCTTTGATTTCTTTCACCAGTGTTTTATAGTTTTCTATATATAGGTCTTTAGTTTCTTTAGGTAGATATATTCCTAAGTATTTTATTCTTTCCATTGCAATGGTGAATGGAATTGTTTCCTTAATTTCTCTTTCTGTTTTCTCATTATTAGTGTATAGGAATGCAAGGGATTTCTGTGTGTTGATTTTATATCCTGCAACTTTACTATAGTCATTGATTAGTTCTAGTAATTTTCTGGTGGAATCTTTAGGGTTTTCTATGTAGAGGATCATGTCATCTGCAAATAGTGAGAGTTTTACTTCTTCTTTTCCAATTTGGATTCCTTTTATTTCTTTTTCTGCTCTGATTGCTGTGGCCAAAACTTCCAAAACTATGTTGAATAGTAATGGTGAAAGTGGGCACCCTTGTCTTGTTCCTGACTTTAGAGGAAATGCTTTCAATTAATGTTTGCTGTGGGTTTGTCATATATAGCTTTTATTGTGTTAAGGTATGTTCCTTCTATTCCTGCTTTCTGGGGAGGTTTTATCATAAATGGGTGTTGAATTTTGTCAAAAACTTTCTCTGCAACTATTGAGATAATCATATGGTTTTATTTTTCAATTTGTTAATGTGGTGTATTACATTGATTGATTTGCGGATATTGAAGAATCCTTGCATCCCTGGGATAAAGCCCACTTGATCATGGTGTATGATCTTTTTAATGTGTTGTTGGATTCTGATTGCTAGAATTTTGTTAAGGATTTTTGCATCTATGTTCATCAGTGATATTGGCCTGTAGTTTTCTTTTTTTGTGGGATCTTTGACAGGTTTTGGTATTAGGGTGATGGTGGCCTCATAGAATGAGTTTGGAAGTTTACCTTTCTCTGCAATTTTCTGGAAGAGTTTGAGCAGGATAGGTGTTAGCTCTTCTCTAAATTTTTGGTAGAATTCAGCTGTGAAGCCATCTGGACCTGGGCTTTTGTTTGCTGGAAGATATTTGATTACAGTTTCAATTTCCGTGCTTGTGATGGGTCTGTTAAGATTTTCTATTTCTTCCTGGTCCAGTTTTGGAAAGTTGTACTTTTCTAAGAATTTGTCCATTTCTTCCACGTTGTCCATTTTATTGGCATGTAATTGTTGATAGTAGTCTCTTATGATCCTTTGTATTTCTGTGTTGTCTGTTGTGATCTCTCCATTTTCGTTTCTAATTTTGTTGATTTGATTTTTCTACCTTTGTTTCTTGATGAGTCTGGCTAATGGTTTGTCAATTTTATTTATCCTTTCAAAGAACCAGCTTTTGGTTTTGTTGATTTTTGCTATGGTCTCTTTTGTTTCTTTTTGCATTTATTTCTGCTCTAATTTTTAAGATTTCTTTCCTTCTACTAACCCTGGGGTTCTTCATTTCTTCCTTTTCTAGTTGCTTTAGGTGCAGAGTTAGGTTATTTATTTGACTTTTTTCTTGTTTCTTGAGGTGTGCCTGTATTGCTATGAACTTTCCCCTTAGGACTGCTTTTACCGTGTCCCACCGTTTTGGGTTGTTGTGTTTTCATTTTCATTCGTTTCTATGCAAATTTTGATTTCTTTTTGATTTCATCTGTGATTTGTTGGTTATTCAGCAGCGTGTTGTTCAGCCTCCATATGTTGGAATTTTTAATAGTTTTTCTCCTGTAATTGAGATCTAATCTTACTGCATTGTGGTCAGAAAAAATGCTTGGAATGATTTCTATTTTTTTGAATTTACCAAGGCTAGCTTTATGGCCCAGGATGTGATTTATCCTGGAGAAGGTTCCATGTGTGCTTGAGAAAAAGGTGAAATTCATTGTTTTGGGATGAAATGTCCTATAGATATCAATTAGATCTAACTGGTCTATTGTATCATTTAAAGTTTGTGTTTCCTTGTTAATTTTCTGTTTAGTTGATCTATCCATAGGTGTGAGTGGGGTATTAAAGTCTCCCACTATTATTGTGTTATTGTTAATTTCTCCTTTCGTACTTGAGTCCCCAACAGGATAAACCCAAGGAGAAACACCCCAAGACACATATTAATCAAATTAACAAAGATCAAACACAAAGAACAAATATTAAAAGCAGCAAGGGAAAAACAACAAATAACACACAAGGGAATTCCCATAAGGATAACAGCTGATCTTTCAATAGAAACTCTTCAAGCCAGGAGGGAATGGCAAGACATACTTAAAGTGATGAAAGAAAATAACCTACAGCCCAGATTATTGTACCCAGCAAGGATCTCATTCACGTATGAAGGAGAAATCAAAAGCTTCTCAGACAAGCAAAAGCTGAGAGAATTCTGCACCACCAAACCAGCTCTCCAACAAATACTAAAGGATATTCTCTAGACAGGAAACACAAAAACGGTGTATAAGTTCGAACCCAAAACAATAAAGTAAATGGCAACGGGATCATACTTATCAGTAATTACCTTAAACGTAAATGGGTTGAATGCCCCAACCAAAAGACAAAGACTGGCTGAATGGATACAAAAACAAGACCCCTACATATGTTGTCTACAAGAGACCCACCTCAAAACAGGGGACACATACAGACTGAAAGTGAAGGGCTGGAAAAAGATTTTCCATGCAAATAGGGACCAAAAGAAAGCAGGAGTAGCAATACTCATATCAGATAAAATAGACTTTAAAACAAAGGCTGTGAAAAGAGACAAAGAAGGTCACTACATAATGATCAAAGGATCAATCCAAGAAGAAGATATAACAATTATAAATATATATGCACCCAACATGGGAGCACCACAGTACGCAAGTAGTTTCTTATGTAAATCTCTGGACACTTAGATCATCTGTTTAAAATCTTTCTTTAAAATCATTAGAAATTCTGGTCCTATCAAAATAACTCTCCATTAAGTGATTGGATGTTTTGCTCCCAGTGTGTTCCTGACTTATTTGCCTCTGTGCCTGGATTTGCTAAGTTGTAACTCTAATGTGTCATAACTCCAAGCTCCTTTTTTAGAGGAAAGTTCTCATAACTACATCTTGGATGGAGCCAGATCTTTGGTTACCCTGACATGGTCCTAAAAATTTACTTCCACAATAGCTGCCTTCTATTTAATGGAACCATCAGGTAACTGGGTTTTAGAAGTCACAGAGATGACATGAGACTGAGTTTTGGAGGTGATTTTAACAAATATTTGAGTATTTAAGACAGTTACAGCCTTATTAATTTGAACTATTATTTAAAAATCTTTGATTAATTGAATTACCTATATGCACACACAATTATGTTTAAAATGTGTCAGTATTTCACCTGTTTTGTCTGTATAAGAAAATTGTAGCCTCAGGATGAATAGCTTTGAGCTATCAACAATTTTTAGCTTAATTTACTTTAATCTCTTTTGGCAATTTATCAAAATATAAGTGTCTCCTTTTGGTCTCTGTCCAGCTCATGAGATTATCAAATAAAATAGTGTGTTTATGTTTCAGAGATTTGTTTTAGAAAAGGGAGGAACAGGAGTAGCTGATATATATAGGATACTTTAAGATAGATTTTGTGTTTCCCTTCTTTCATACAATTTTCTGTGTGTGTGTGTGTGTGTGTGTGTGTATAAAGGGATATATCCATGTATATGGATATATTCCTTTTTCTTCTTGTACCAGTTTCCTTTAACTTAATTTATTTACTAATCATCTCTGAGAAAGACTTTTTATCATGATTTTTCTGTTTGACTTGATTAATGATTCCAGTTTTTCAGTGATACTAAAGAGCTGACTTTAGAAATATATCTATCTATGTAAAAATACATTCCTTTGTGAGCAGCTCTTCCCACAGGGATGGTGTTGGTTTTGGTGCTGAGGGTGATGTATTATTATGAGACGGGTACATTTGTTAAGATTATATATCTCTATTTAGACATTACATTGCATGCAATTTAAATTTATCTGGAGGCCAATAATATATTTATTCTTTATGTCATTAGCAAGATTCTATGAATGAATACAAATTAAAATGAGGTGTATTTTCACCTAATTTGTTTTAAATATATTAGTTTAATAATGATAATATTTAGAATTGGCAAGGCTGTGGGGAAAATTACTGTTTAATAGTTTGTAATACATAATTTATGACAATAAAAAATGCTTCAAAACTTTGAGAGAAGAATGTTACAGAATCTATCAGATTTAAACATATGCATATTTTTGATGTGGTGATGATATAGATTTCTTCAACAGACATATTCAAACCACTAAGTAAATATTTCTGTAAGGGATGCTCCTTATGGCCCTGTATGTGAGGCAAAATATTAGAAATAAAATAAATTCCAAGCAAAAATGGACTGGTTAAAAGAACTATGTTGTAACCATAAAATGGAATAATGTTTGTATGTGTGTGTAAGTTTCTCAGTCATGTTTGACTCTTTGTGACCCCACGGACTGTAGCCTACCAAGCTCCTCTGTCCATGGGATTTCTCAGGCAAGAATACTGGCTTGGGTAACTATTCTCTTCTCCGGGGGATCTTCCCAGTGCAGAAATCAAACTCGGGTCTCCCACACTGCAGGCAGATTCTTAACCATCTGAGCCACCAGGGAAGCCCCAAATAGAATAATATGTAGCAATTAAAATGAAGGAGAATTAATAAATACCGACAAGTAGTGTTCATGCAAATTTTAATTAGAATTTCATTTACTTTTTTTTTAAATTTCATGTATATTATTGCATTGTGTGTGCTTTCATATGGAGTAAACATATTAAAGAATGTTCATGTACCTACACACAAACGCACATCTGAAGAGAGTGCACTAGACTGGTGATTGAGGGTCCATGAGTGCTTACGGTTGGGAGAGGTCCTTTGACGGTAAAGTTTGTATCACTCTATCTGTATGTACTATTTTATAACGGTACAACTTACACAAAATAAATGCTTTTTATTTAAGTTATCCTTCTTTTGTTCAGAACTATGTTTTAGAAAAGAGTTTTGGCATATTTTTCCTTTCAGGTCAATTCAAAAACCTACATTCTGCTAAAGTGTTGAGGAATCATTAAGCCAGTATCCTGCCAGTAAATGGAACATTTATCAGATGCACATGTAAACACATGATCCAAAGGAGGGGAAGTTTTTAAAAATGGTGTGTTGTCAGTAGCATTCTCCTCATGCTGGGAAAACAAATGAGAATGCTGATCTAACCCCTTTATATTCATAAAACCATTCAATCTTTAAAACAACCTTTTCGGATGGTAATGTTACTTTCCCATTTAACAGAGAATGAAACTGAGGCACAGAGAGGTTGTCTAACATATTGAAGGTACTTAGAAGAAAGAATCAACTGAAATGTGAAAAATAAAGTATTTACACAGATTTATTTAAGATGGAAGTTGAAAGTGTTACTCACTCAGTCATGTCCAACTCTTTGTGAGCCCATGGACTGTAGCCTGCCAAGCTCCTCTGTCTTTGGAATTCTCCAGGCAAGAATACTGGAGTGGGTTGCCATTTCCTTCTCTGGGGCATCTTCCTGACCCAGGGATTGAACCCAGGTCTCCCACATTGCAGACAGATTCTTCACTGTCTGAGTCACCACTAAAGCTTTTACTAATTACTACCAGTTGAACTTCAGTCTGGTTATATATCTCTACCTAAGATACCTCCTATCTGGGATTAGTATGGGTATATGTGACTAACTTTCATGGACACACAACATATACCAGGACATTGTTATATTTAAAAAATATTTAAGCTATAACTTAAGTTCACATTTTTATCATCTCACATCCTAGTAAAGTAATGCTATACATGAACCGTGAAATTCTTGATGTTCAAGCTGGTTTTAGAAAAGGCAGAGGAACCAGAGATCAAATTGCCAGCATCCAATGGATCATCAAAAAAGCAAGAGAGTTCCAGAAAAACATCTGTTTCTGTTTTATTGACTATGCCAAAGCCTTTGACTGTGTGGATCACAATAAACTGTGGAAAATTCTGAAAGAGATGGGAATACCAGACCACCTGATCTGCCTCTTGAGAAATTTGTATGCAGATTAGGAAGCAACAGTTAGAACTGGACATGGGACAACAGACTGGTTCCAAATAGGTAAAGGAGTATGTCAAGGCTGTATATTATCACCCTGCTTATGCAGAGTACATCATGAGAAACGCTGGACTGGAAGAAACACAAGCTGGAATCAAGATTGCTGGGAGCAATATCAATAACCTCAGATATGCAGATGACACCACCATTATGGTAGAAAGTGAAGATGAACTAAAAAGACTCTTGGTGAAAGTGAAAGTGGAGAGTGAAAAAGTTGGCTTAAAGCTCAACATTCAGAAAACGAAGATCATGGCATCTGGTTCCATCACTTCATGGGAAATAGATGGGGAAACAGTGGAAACAGTGACAGACTATTTTTTTGGGCTCCAAAATCACTGCAGATGGTGACTGCAGCCATGAAATTAAAAGACGCTTACTCCTTGGAAGGAAAGTTATGGCCAACCTAGATCGCATATTCAAAAGCAGAGACATTACTTTGCCAACAAAGGTCCATCTAGTTAAGGCTATGGTTTTTCCTGTGGTCATGTATGGATGTGAGAGTTGGACTGTGAAGAAGGCTGAGCGCTGAAGAATTGATGCTTTTGAACTGTGGTGTTGGAGAAGACTCTTGAGAGTCCCTTGGACTGCAAGGAGATTCAACCAGTCCATTCTGAAGGAGATCAGCCCTGGGATTTCTTTGGAAGGAATGATGCTAAAGCTGAAACTCCAGTACTCTGGCCACCTCATGCGAAGAGTTGACTCATTGGAAAAGACTCTGATGCTGGGAGGGATTGGGGGCAGGAGGAGAGGGGGACAACAGAGGATGAAATGGCTGGATGGTATCTCTGACTCAATGGACATGAGTCTGAGTGAACTCCGGGAGTTGGTGATGGACAGGGAGGCCTCCGTGCTGTGATTCATGGGGTCTCAAAGAGTCGGACACGACTGAGCCACTGAACTGAACTGAACTGAATGTCTGTAAGGTTTAATATTAAAATTTAAACTATAATGCCAGGAAATTAATTTGTTTCATATAACAACCCTGAAAAAAGCAATTGATACGTGGTTAGTTATTGATACATTCCTGGAAGGTCCATAATGAAACCCAGGTTTTCTGACCTCAAAATCAATATAATTTGATTCTACACACCATGTATTCATGCTTCTTTCTCTGTGCCTTGACCATGCCATTGTCCTTGTTCATTCTCTAAATTATAACTTTATAACATTTAGAATTGTCTAAATTCTTGTGTCAAAGACTAGCTTATATTATCTTTTCTGAAGTCTGCATATCATACTGTTATTTTCCCTTCTGAAAGTTATTTTGCACATGCATTAGTTCAGGAGTGCTCATTCTCTCTCCCTTTTTTGGAGAAGGTGCTGAATTGTATTCCTTGCACTATCAGACATGCTATTAAGTGAGAAATATATACAGTATAGGTTTTATGTAAACATCTTATGAGCAATGGTATTTCACAGGCACACTGGAAAGAAATAGACATTATTACAAAGAAAGTCTCATGGCAGTGAGGGACTGAACATTGAACTTGGAATTCTAAGGTATGAAGAAGCTCTTGATTTTGGCTAATGAATGTTTGGGAATAAAACTACCAAAGACAAAAGAAAGTTACTGGGGTTCTTCAACCTGACTGTCAGGGGAATAATGACCAGGCTCTGAGAGCAGCACTCTCTCATTTCTGGAAGCAAGGTCTGGAACTGGTTTGCCTGGGCTTCAGGGTTCAATGCAGTTCCCTTTGGATGGATTCAGTTCTATGAATGTTGTTAAATTTCATTAAATGACTTTGAACACAGCGCAACATTTTATATTTGGTGGAACATGACTTAACCTAATCTGGAGGTTTTTCAGCTAACACATTCTAGGTGCTCCGTAAGTATACAGAATAAATGAATGACAATTTATAGGAAACCTTCTAAATTATTGGCTATTAGGTGTGTCTAGTGATAATGTAAGTTCAGATTCCTAACTTTAGATTTCTAAAAGGCAGAGGCTGAGAGAAGGACTTGTGGGTAAGTGGTTCATTTTGGAAAACAGAATGAAGGTTGTAAATGGGGGTGAGCAAGACAAGGAATGAATGTAAGTGAATCTAAGACTGTGATAAGATGGCTACCATTGATCCCCTGGCTCCTATCTACTGATGATCTAGGTTTTCCTTATAAAATAATATACAAATAAAGGGCTTTCCCTGTGGCTCAGATGGTAAAGAATCTGCCTGCATTGCAGAAGACCTGGGTTGTATCCCTAGCTCTGGAAGATCCCCTGGAGAAGGGAATGGCTACCCACTCTAGTATTATGGCCTGGAAAATCCCATGGACAGAGGAGCCTGGTAGGCTGCAGTCCATGGGGTCGCTAAGAGTCGGACACGACTGAGCGACTTCCTTTCACTTTTCATTTTCATGCATTGGAGAAGGAAATGGCAACCCACTCCAGTGTTCTTGCCTGGAGAATCCCAGGGACGGGGGAGCCTGGTGGGCTGCCGTCTATGGGGTTGCACAGAGTCGGACACGACTGAAGTGATTTAGCAGCAGCAGATGACACCTATTCTTTTGCCATTGCCCCCAAGATGATTGTGGACTCCCTCTCTGAGAGCACTGCCATCTCCCTGGAAGGGTGCATGGTCCAGCTCTTCTCTGAGCACTTCTTTGGTGGAGTGGGCATCATCCTTCTCACTGTGATGACCTATGACCATTCCGTGGCCATCTGTAAGCCTCTTCACTATGTGACCATCATGAGGCCTTGGATGTGCTGCCTTCTGCTGGGAGTGGCTTGGCTGGGGGCGGGGGGGGGGGTACATACATGAAACAATATAACTTCTCTTTATGTATCAAGTACCCTTCTGTGGCCCTAACATTATTGATCATTTTATGTGTGATTTGTTCCCACTGTTGGAACTGGCCTGCATGGACACCTGCACCCTGGGCCTCTTAGTCATCCTCAATGGTGGGGTGATGTGTGTCACCATCTTCCTGATTCTCATCACCTCCTATGTGGTCATTCTCTGCTCTGTGAAGTCCTGCAGCTCCAAAGGGTGGTGTAAAGCCCTCTCCACCTGCGGCTCCCACCTCATGGTGGTTATTATGTTCTTTGTGGCTTGTATGTTTTTGTATTTGAGGCCTGTGGCCACCTACCCCATAGACAAGGTAATGGCTGTGTCTTTTACCAACATTGCTCCCATGTTAAATCCCCTGATCTACACCTTGAGGAACACAGAGGTAAAAAATGCCACAAGGAAACTGTGGATGAAACAAGGGGCCTTGTGTGGTCATTAGCTTACATGCTAAGAGCAATTCTTTCCTGAAGGACAATGAGGTCTTACCTCCCATTCATTATAACCCACTTGGGACACAACAAATAATGCAAATCTGGTTAAGAATGCAAATCAATTTAAGGTAATAAAATTAGGTATTGCCTACGTCTCAAGTACATTTTATGCAATGCTAATGCTAAGTCACTTCAGTCGTGTCCGACTCTGTGTGACCCCATGGACGGCAGCCCACCAGGCTCTCCCGTCCCTGGGATTCTCCAGGCAAGAACACTGGAGTGGGTTGCCATTTCCTTCTCCAATGCAGGAAAGTGAAAAGTGAAAGTGAAGTCGCTCAGTCGTGTCTGACCCTCAGCGACCCCATGGACTGCAGCCCACCAGGCTCCTCCATCCATGGGATTTTCCAAGCAAGAGTACTGGAGTGGGGTGCCATTGCCTTCTCTGAAGTACATTTTATATTTCATCCCTTTTCTTAAGGCTCTCTGTCTCTCTCTTCCTTTTTAACCTGTCTTTTGCATAATTCAAGTCTTCCTCAATTCAGAACTTTTGTTTATCTGATTCCATTTACTTCTGGAATTCTCTTCCTAGCAATTTTGCTTGTCTCATTCCATCTTATTTTATCTACTTTCAGAAGAGTTCCCATCTTGTTAAACAAATTTTCCCTGATGACTTTTTCTGGTCATTTCCCTCTATTATTCCCTAATTCTCCATCTGGTTATATCCTTCACATTAATGATCAGAAGCTGTACTTTAAAAATTGTTTCTTTATTTTTATTTTCTCTGTTTCCCCCATAAGATTATAATCCCTGTAAGGGGAGACATTGTGTTTATTCATTCATGCTGCATGTGGAACACTGCCAGTCACTTGGCGCTCAATAAATGCTATTGAATGAATATAAGTCTAAAAGAAATAGATTTCTAAATATCTGCAAATTGGGTACAAAGTAAGGGAGAATACATAAATATTAACTCTTTAGGTAATAGAATCTTCCTATCTTTTTTGGAAGATAGAATCTTCCTATGGTTTTCATGCTGCCAAATGTCCTTTTTGGAAGTTCTAGAAGGCAGTGTAATTTCAAGTTAGTAGTTTATTGTTTAATATGGAAGACACCACTACAAACATTCTCTACTTTTTTTATATTTCTTTAGATGAGCTGAATAAGAAATAGCCATGTCAGCATAATTCAGAATCTGTTGTCTATATTTTGAAGTTATATAATCCTTTATGAGCAGAGAACAACTATATAGACATAAATTTTTCTTTAACTATAGGAAGAACTATCCTTGCTGTTAAATGTGAGAGCTTAGTTTATAAATCCAAAAGATGGTGTATGATCTTTTTAATGTGTTGTTGGATTCTGGTTGCTGGAATTTTCTTAAGGATTTTTGCATCTATGTTCATCAGTGATATTGGCCTGTAGTTTTCTTTTTTTTGTGGGATCTTTGACAGGTTTTGGTATTAGGGTGATGGTGGCCTCATAGAATGAGTTTGGAAGTTTACCTTCCTCTGCAATTTTCTGGAAGAGTTTGAGCAGGATAGGTGTTAGCTCTTCTCTAAATTTTTGGTAGAATTCAGCTGTGAAGCCATCTGGACCTGGGCTTTTGTTTGCTGGAAGATTTTTGATTACAGTTTCAATTTCTGTGCCTGTGATGGGTCTGTTAAGATTTTCTATTTCTTCCTGGTCGAGTTTTGGAAAGTTGTATTTTTCTAAGAATTTGTCCATTTCTTCAATATCCGCAAATCAATCAATGTAATACACCACATTAACAAATTGAAAAATAAAAACCATATGATTATCTCAATAGTTGCAGAGAAAGCCTTTGACAAAATTCAACACCCATTTATGATAAAAACTCTCCAGAAAGCAGGAATAGAAGGAACATACCTCAACATAATAAAAGCTATATATGACAAACCCACAGCAAACATTATCCTCAATGGTGAAAAATTGAAAGCATTTCCTCTAAAGTCAGGAACAAGACAAGGGTGCCCACTTTCACCATTACTATTCAACATAGTTTTGGAAGTTTTGGCCACAGCAATCAGAGCAGAAAAAGAAATAAAAGGAATCCAAATTGGAAAAGAAGAAGTAAAACTCTCACTATTTGCAGATGACATGATCCTCTACATAGAAAACCCTAAAGATTCCACCAGAAAATTACTAGAACTAATCAATGACTATAGTAAAGTTGCAGGATATAAAATCAACACACAGAAATCCCTTGCATTCCTATACACTAATAATGAGAAAACAGAAAGAGAAATTAAGGAAACAATTCCATTCACCATTGCAACGGAAAGAATAAAATACTTAGGAATATATCCACCTAAAGAAACTAAAGACCTATATATAGAAAACTATAAAACACTGGTGAAAGAAATCAAAGAGGACATTAATAGATGGAGAAATATACCATGTTAATGGATTGGAAGAATCAATATAGTGAAAATGAGTATACTACCCAAAGCAATCTATAGATTCAATGCAATCCCTATCAAGCTACCAACAGTATTCTTCACAGAGGTAGAACAAATAATTTCACAATTTGTATGGAAATACAAAAAACCTCGAATAGCCAAAGCGATCTTGAGAAAAAAGAATGGAACTGGAAGAATCAACCTACCTGACTTCAGTCTCTACTACAAAGACACAGTTATCAAGACAGTATGGTACTGGCACAAAGAAAGAAATATAGATCAATGGAATAAAATAGAAAGCCCAGAGATAAATCCACGCACATATGGACACCTTATCTTTGACAAAGGAGGCAAGAATATACAATGGATTAAAGACAATCTCTTTAACAAGTGGTGCTGGGAAATCTGGTCAACCACTTGTAAAAGAATGAAACTAGAACACTTTCTAACACCATACACAAAAATAAACTCAAAATGGATTAAAGATCTAAACGTAAGACCAGAAACTATAAAACTCCTAGAGGAGAACATAGGCAAAACACTCTCTGACATACATAACTGCAGAATCCTCTATGACCCACCTCCCAGAATATTGGAAATAAAAGCAAAATAAACAAATGGGACCTAATTAACCTAAAAAGCTTCTGCACATCAAAGGAAACTATCAGCAAGGTGAAAAGACAGCCTTCAGAATGGGAGAAAATAATAGCAAATGAAGCAACTGACAAACAACTAATCTCAAAAATATACAAGCAACTCCTCCAGCTCAACTCCAGAAAAATAAATGACCCAATCAAAAAATGGGGCAAAGAACTAAATAGACATTTCTCCAAAGAAGACATACAGATGGCTAACAAACACATGAAAAGATGCTCAACATCACTCATTATCAGAGAAATGCAAATCAAGACCACTATGAGGTACCATTTCACACCAATCAGAATGGCTGTGATCCAAAAGTCTACAAATAATAAATGTTGGAGAGGGTGTGGAGGAAAGGGAACCCTCTTACACTGTTGGTGGGAATGCAAACTAGTACAGCCACTATGGAGAACAGTGTGGAGATTCCTTAAAAAACTGGAAATAGAACTGCCTTATGATCCAGCAATCCCACTGCTGGGCATACACACTGAGGAAACCAGAAGGGAAAGAGACACGAGTACCCCAATGTTCATCACAGCACTGTTTATAATAGCCAGGACATGGAAGCAACCTAGATGTCCATCAGCAGATGAATGGATAAGAAAGCTGTGGTACATATACACAATGGAGTATTACTCAGCCATTAAAAAGAATACATTTGAATCAGTTCTAATGAGGTGGATGCAACTGGAGCCTATTATACAGAGCAAAGTAAGCCAGAAGGAAAAACACCAATACAGTATACTAATGCATATATATGGAATTTAGAAAGATGATAACAATAACCCTTTATACGAGACAGAAGAAGTAACGCTGATGTATGGAACAGTCTTATGGACTCTGTGGGAGAGGGAGAGGGTGGGAAGATTTGGGAGAATGGCATTGAAACATGTAAAATATCATGTATGAAACGAGATGCCAGTCCAGGTTCAATGCACGATACTGGATGCTTGGGGCTGGTGCACTGGGACGACCTGGAGGGATGGTATGGGGAGGGAGGAGGGAGGAGGGTTCAGGAGGGGGAGCACATGCATATCTGTGATGGATTCATTTTGATGTTTGGCAAAACTAATACAATTATGTAAAGTTTAAAATAAATAAAATTAAAAAATAAATAAATAAATCCAAAAGATGTTATTTCTTCCAGATCTTACTTTGTTTGTCACTAGAGACACACTGATACTTTTCAAAACTGCATTGCTTAATAGGTATATGGGAATACTAAGGTTTTAGTCTAACATAGTGTTCCATTATGGTTTTCTTACATTTTAAAAATATATGATGTATATGATGATAAAAATTACAGTATCAGTTTAGTATTTTATACAAACATGACACATAAAACAGTATTTTATCTTAAACACAGAATGTGTATGTGCAAAGGTATTTCATATTAACTGTGAACTATTTTCAATAACTATGAACTACGTATACTTTTTGAAGAATCTTTGCCAAGTTAGAATGAAGCATCAGATACTCTAATAGGATTGGGATGTACAATAATGACTCAGGCAATACATTTGACTTTTGTCCTGGAGTTTATTTCCTCCAGAAGTCAAGAGCACTCAGATAAGATCAGATCAGATCAGTCCCTCAGTCGTGTCCGACTCTTTTCAACCCCATGAGTTGCAGCACGCCAGGCCTCCCTGTCCATCATCAACTCCCGGAGTTCACTCAGACTCATGTCCATCGAGTCAGTGATGAGATCCAGCCATCTCATCTTCTGTCGTCCCTTCTCCTCTTGTCCCCAATCCCTCCAAGTATCAGAGTCTTTTCCAATGAGTCAACTCTTCTCATGAGGTGACCAAAGTACTAGACTTTCAGATTTAGTATCATTGCTTCCAAAGAAATCCCAGGGCTGATCTCCTTTACAATGGACTGGTTGGATCTCCTTGCAAACCGATGGACTCTCAAGAGTCTTCTCCAACACGACAGTTCAAAAGCATCAATTCTTCAGTGCTCAGCCTTCTTCACAGTCCAATTCTCACATCCATACATGACCACTGGGAAAACCATAGCCTTGACTAGACGAACCTTTGTTGGCAAAGTAATGTCTCTGCTTTTGAATATATTATCTAGGTTGGTCAAAACTTTCCTTCCAAGGAGTAAGCGTCTTTTAATTTCATGGCTGCAATCACCATCTGCAGTGATTTTGGAGCCCAGAAAAATAAAGTCTGACACTGTTTCCACTGTTTCCCCATCTATTTCCCATGAAGTGATGGGACAGGATGCCATGATTTTAGTTTTCTGAAGGTTGAGCTTTAAGCCAACTTTTTCACTCTCCTCTTTCACCTTCATCAAGAGGCTTTTTATTTCCTCTTCACTTTCTGCCATAAGGGTGGCGTCATCTGCATATCTGAGGTTATTGATATTTCTCCCGGCAATCTTGATTCCAGCTTGTGTTTCTTCCAGTCCAGCATTTCGCATGATGTACTCTGCATATAAGTTAAATAAACAGGGTGACAATATACAGCCTTGAGGTACTCCTTTTCCTATTTGGAACCAGTCTGTTGTCCCATGTCCAGTTCTAACTGTTGCTTCCTAATCTGCATACAAATTTCTCAAGAGGAAGATCAGGTGGTCTGGTATTCCCATCTCTTTCAGAATTTTCCACAGTTTATTGTGATCCACACAGTCAAAGGCTTTGGCATAGTCAATAAAACAGAAATAGATGTTTTTCTGGAACTCTCTTGCTTTTTTGATGATCCAGTGGATGTTGGCAATTTGATCTCTGGTTCCTCTGCCTTTTCTAAAACAACCTTGAACATCAGAAAGTTCACAGTTCACATATTGCTGAAGCCTGGCTTGGAGAATTTTAAGCATTACTTTACTAGCATGTGAGATGTGTGCAATTGTGCAGTAGTTTGAGCATTCTTTTCCATTGCCTTTCTTTGGGATTGGAATGAAAACTGAGCTTTTCCAGTCCTGTGGCCACTGCTGAGTTTTCCAAATTTGCTGGCATATTGAGTGCAGCATTTTCACAGCATCATCTTTCAGGATTTGGAATAGCTCAACTGGAATTCCATCACCTCCACTAGCTTTGTTCGTAGTGATGTTTCCTAAGGCCCACTTGACTTCACAATCCAGGATGTCTGGCTCTAGGTCAGTGATCACACCATTGTGATTATCTGGATCATGAAGATCTTTCTTGTACAGTTCTTCTGTGTATTCTTGCCATCTCTTCTTAATATCTTCTGATTCTGTTAGGTCCATACCATTTCTGTCCTTTATTGAGCCCATCTTTGCATGAAATGTTCCTTTGGCATCTCTGATTTTCTTGAAGAGATCCCTAGTCTTTCCCATTCTGTTGTTTTCCTCTATTTCTTTGCATTGATCACTGAAGAAGGCTTTCTTATATCGTCTTGCTATTCTTTGTAACTCAGCATTCAGATGTTTATATCTTTCCTTTTCTCCTTTGCTTTTAGCTTTTCTTCTTTTCACAGCTATTTGTAAGGCATTCCCAGACAGCCATTTGGCTTTTTTTGCATTTCTTTTCCATGGGGATGGTCTTGATCCCTGTCTCCTGTACAATGTCACAAACCCATTCCATAGCTCATCAGGCACTCTATCTATCAGATCTAGGCCCTTAAATCTATTTCTCACTTCCACTGTATAATCATAAGGGATTTGATTTAGGTCATACCTGAATAGTCTAGTGGTTTTCCCTACTTTCTTCAATTTAAGTCTGAATTTGGCAATAAGGAGGTCATGGTCTGAGCCACAGTCAGCTCCTGGTCTTGTTTTTGTTGACTGTATAGAGCTTCTGCATCTTTGGCTGCAAAGAATATAATCAATCTGATTTCAGTGTTGACCATCTGGTGATGTCCATGTGTAGAGTGTTCTCTTGTGTTGTTGGAAGAGGGTGTTTGTTATGACCAGTGCATTTTCTTGGCAAAACTCTATTAGTCTTTGCCCTGCTTCATTCCATATTCCAAGGCCAAATTTGGCTGTTACTCCAGGTGTTTCTTGACTTCCTACTTTTGCATTCCAGTCCCCTATAATGAAAAGGGCATCTTTTTTGGGTGTTAGTTCTAAAAGGTCTTGTAGGTCTTCATAGAACCGTTCAACTTCAGCTTCTTCAGCGTTACTTGTTGGGGCATAGACTTGGACTACTGTGATATTGAATGGTTTGCCTTGAAAACGAACAGAGGTCATTCTGTTGTTTTTGAGAGTGCATCCAAGTACTGCTCTTTGGACTCTTTTGTTGACCATGATGGCTACTCCATTTCTTCTGAGGGATTCCTGCCCACAGTAGTAGATATAATGGTCATCTGAGTTAAGTTCACCCATTCCAGTCCATTTCTGTTCACTGATTCCTAGAATGTTGACATTCACTCTTGCCATCTCTTGTTTGACCATTTCCAATTTACCTTTGTTCATGGACCTGACATTCCAGGTTCCTATGAATATTGCTCTTTACAGCATCGGACCTTGCTTCTGTCACCAGTCACATCCACAGCTGGGTATTCTTTTTGCTTTGGCTCCATCCCTTCATTCTTTCTGGAATTATTTCTCCACTGATCTCCAATAGCATATCAGGCACCTACTGACCTGGGGAGTTTCTCTTTCAGTATCCTATCATTTTGTCTTTTCATACTGTTCATGGGGTTCTCAAGGCAAGAATACTAAAGTGGTTTGCCATTCCCTTCTCCAGTGCACCACATTCTGTCAGATCTCTCCACCATGACCCGCCCATCTTGGGTTGCCCCACTGGCATGGCTTAGTTTCATTGAGTTAGACAAGTCTGTGGTCCTAGTGTGATTAGATTGACTAGTTTTCTATGAGTATGGTTTCAGTGTGTCTGCCTCTGATGCCCTCTTGCAACACATACTGTCTTACTTGTGTTTCTCTTACCTTGGGCATGGGGTATCTCTTCTTGGCTGCTCCAGCAAAGTGCAGCCAATGCTCCTTACCTTGGACAAGGGGTATCTCCTCACCACCGCCCTTCCTGACCTTCAATGTGGGATAGCTCCTCTAGGCCCTCCTGTGCCCATGCAGCCATGGCGTGGGGTTGGTCCTCCCAGCCGCTGCCCCTGGCCTCGGGCGTGGGGGCATGGGGTAGCTCCTCCCACCCACCGCCCCTGACCTCAGAAGCTGGGTAACTCCTCTCGTCACTGCCCCTGACCTTGGACGCTGTGTATCTCCTCTCGGCTGACCCCCTGACCTCGGACGTGGGGTAGCTCCTCTCTGCCGTTCCTGTGCCGTGGCAGTCTGGCACTCTCGGCTGCTGCCCCTGACCTCAGATGTGGGGTAACTCCTCTTGCCACTGCCCTTCGGGCATGGGGTCCTCCCGGCTTCTGCCCCTGACCTCAGACGTGGGGTAGCTCCTCTCGGCCGAGCTTAGTGCGCCCATTGCAGCCACCTGAGCTTTAGCACGCCCTTCGCAAGATACTAAATAAGATATTAAAATGAAAATAAGGTCATAAGTTGATAATTGATATTCAGAAAATTTTAATGAAGTGGCACTTGTGTGACTGGATAGCTCTTGTTAGGTGAACAAAGGGGGCTTTTCTGAGAGTGTACTTCAAAACTGAGGTCTTAATAATGAGATAGGACCATCCTTAAGCACATCGGTGGGAAGGACACTCAGGACAAGAGAAAAGCTTGGGGGTACACTCTAAGATAGGAACCACCCTGAAGTGAAGATCAAGGTAATCTGTTTACAGAGGACTGGAGAGAATCTGGTAGAAGGTGAAATGCAAAAGGTAGGCAGAGCCATGATGAAAGAATCTACTATTTTCTAAATCTCAGGTTCAAAAAGAACACGGACTTCAAAATAACTCTATTAGAATAATAATTAAAATTCAAACTCTTCATGAGCTTATGGATGACACAGAAAATTGCTGTCAAATATCTTTGCACAGAACTTCCATTTGAATTTTGCTGCATCAATGGCAGAATGTAATATTTACTGTCTGCTTACAATATCTAAAATTTGAATTTCTAGATTCACTTTACAACTCTGTTCCCTGCTTCATGTCAAAGAAGAAGAAAAAATTCATGGCAGTGTTATAACCTTGAACTGTGTAAGAACATTTGAGGATCTTTTTTTTTTTCTGTTTTAATTGTGGAATTAAAGAATAGGGAAGATCACAATGAGATCCCTAACCTTAAATATTTGTAATATTTTGGTAATTTTCCAGCAGCAAAGTTAGATATAGAGTTTATCCCTTCTATTACTTAGGTAAAAGCTCTTCTGGCCATTGATGCAGAAATTATCTCCTGTCATTTAGATGCCAAAGATTTTTCTCTAATCTGTTCTAGACCTAAATAATAGGTCCCCCTAATTGTTTCACATGTTTGTTTCACATTTCATGTTTCACATGAAATAGCTTTACTCAATAAACATTTATTTAGCAGCTCAATGGATGACTTTTTTTTTTTATCTTTTGAAATAAACCTTGGTCTTACTGCTTATTTTTATAGAAACTTGCTGTTGCTAATATTAGATTGTAAACCATATGATATCTATTTCCGAATTGAAAAAATTTGATACTACTCACGATACAAAAATATCAAAGTGTAGGAATAAAATGGTGCTTTAATTTGAAGGAGAGTAGTGGTCAAAAAAAAAAAAAATGCTGCAAGCATCAAACTTACTGGGAAACTTTAGATGAACTTATTTACTATTTCAGTTAGAAAATATAAGCCATCAGAAGAAATTTCTCCAGACTCTTACAACTTTATCTACTCATTTGCCAGCACCCATTTGGTTACATACAGCCTTCCCTGGTGATTCAGATGGTAAAGAATATGCTTTCAATGCAGGAGACCTGGGTTCAGTCCCTGGGTAGGAAGATCCCCTGAAGAAGGGAATGGCTACCCACTCTAGAACTCTTGCCTGGAGAATTCCATGGACAGAAGAGCTTGGTGGGCTACAGCTACATGGGGTTGCAAAGAGTCGGACACAACTGAGTGACTAACATTCAGTTATATGATAACCTCTTGATTCTTCTAAATGCATTTTCTGTTCTATCTGAAGGCAACCAACATCATACACACTGGACTTCATCTTAAACTTCACATGAAGACATTGGCCAAAAATATCTTCTATCTCTATTAATTCATCTGCATTTCCCTTTTTCTGAATCATTTTACATCAGCAAAGAACTAATCTATTATCTATCTCATTCTTAAAAATAAAATCTCTTGATCCCATTTCCTTTATCATCTATGACTTCATTTCATTCTCTTTGCTTTATAACAAAAATCAGAGGATTCTGTAATACCTGTCTCCAATTTCTCTCTATTTTTCTTTAGCCATATTCATTCACACTTCAGTTATTATATTAACACTGAAAATGCTTTTTTCGATGTCATCTGTGACCTCTATGCCACTAGATACAGCACTCATCACTTGCTCCTCATATTACAAAATCCATCAGCAACATTTCATCCAGTCTTCTTTGGCACACTCTCTTTAAAAGACCACAATTCCCAAATTAACTCGTGGTCAGATGGCTTTCCTGAGGTTGAAATCTGGAAATTTAAGTTCCTCCATAGTATTCCTCTTGAGACTAACAGATTTCTTAAACTGAATAAGGCTAAAGCTGTGCCCTGGCTCTTCCTTCATCCCCAAACCTACTTCAGTTACAACATTCTCTGTCTCAGCCAGTCGCATATCTGGTCTCTCATTTTCACCCCATGTCTATCAGAAAATCTTTTTGGCTCAAACTTCAGTGGTGGTAGTGGTGGTTTAGTGGCCAAATCATGTCCGACTTTTGCAACCCTAGGGACTGTGGCCCACAAGGCTCCTCTGTCCATGGAATTTTCCTGGCAAGTATACTGGAATGTGTTGACATGCCCTCCTCTAGAGGATCTTCCTGACCTGGGGATCAAACCAACATCTCCTGCATTGCAGGCAGATTCTTTTCTACTGAGCCACAGGGAAAGCCTTCAGACCTGTTACCTAGTATCAGACTACTATCATTTTTCGCCTGAATTATTGAAATGCCTCAAACCTTTTTGCTGTTGTTCAGTCACTCGGTTGTGTCTGACTATTTGTGACCCCATGGACTGCAGCACACCAGGATTCCCTGTCCTTCATCATCTCCTGGAGCTTGCTGAAATTCATGTCCATCAAGTCGGTGATGCCATCCAACAATCTCATCCTCTGTCATCCCCTTCTCCTCCTGCCTTCAATCTTTCCCAGAATCAGGGTTGTTCTAATGAGTTGGCTCTCTGCATCAGGTGGCCAAAGTATTAGAGCTTCAGTTTCAACATCAGTCCTTCCAATGAATTTGTAGGGTTGATTTCCTTTAGGATGGACTGTTTTGATCTCCTTGCAGTCCAACAGGCTTTCAAGAGTCTTATCCAACACCAAAGTTCAAAAGTATTAATTCTTCAATGCTCAGCCTTTTTTATGGCCCAACTCCCATCCATATATGACTACTGGTGAAATCATAATTTTGACTAGACCTTTGTTGGCGAAGTAATCTCTCTGCTTTTTAATATGCTATCTAGGTTTATCACAACTTTTCTTCCAAGAAGCAAGCATCTTTTAATTTCTTGGCTACAGTTAACCTCTGCAGTGCTTCTGGTGCCCAAGAAGATAAAGTCTGTCACTGTGTCCACCATTTCCCCATATCTATTTGCCATGAATTGATGGGACCAGATGCCATGATCTTAGTTTTTTAAATGTTGAGTTTTAAGCCGTTTTTTTCACTCTCCTCTTTCACTTCATTCCTACTCTTCCTGTTTTTATTTTGGCATCTTCTGTTTTAGTACTCTATCCTCAACACAACACTCACTATTATCCATTAAACTAGTAAGTCAGATTGTATCACACTTTACAAGTCCTCTCCATGTCACTCAGAGTAAAATATAAAATTCTTACAATTAGTAAATCCAGGTAGCTCTAACTAGCTGCCCTGCTATCTCTCTGAACCTGACTCTGATGAATGACCCCTTACTGGCACAAGTCTGTTCCTCATACTTGACAGTGTGTTCTTGCTGTAGAGTCTTTACATGGGCTCTGCATTGTATATTTGTCTCTGCATGGTATAATTTGTTCCAGTCATCAGCATAGCTAATTCACTTTACATTTATAAATGGGAAGAGTTGATATTTTAGGTAGTACTGCCCTTGAGCCCAGGCAAGCAGGGCCACTATTCTTCTCTCCATATGTTGAAGGTCTTCTGAAAATTTTTCTAAACTCTCTTCTAGTATCTGGGACTAGGAAATACCTTCTAGTGGGATATTCCAGCCAGGGTTAAACTGCATGATTCTCATATTTGTCTTTCCCCTTCTGGGTTATCTCTGATGCTCTATCCCACCCATGAGGTCCACCAGATATTCTCCAAGGCACTGTATTCTTCACCTAAGAAGCTATATATGGCCCCGTGGTCAGGACCTTGGTTCCAGAAGGGCAGTTTAGCAAGCAAATAGCTTCCACTAGCTGGTTCTTTTTTCTTTCTTTTTTTTTTATGATATTGTATTCAATTGATTACTAGGATGGTGTTCACATTGCTAACTTGGGTGACACAAGGCCTAGTAAGGATCTAAACTATATGTGGTCCCTTTCTGACCCTTGACTTGGGCCAGATGTCTGGCCCTTCTTGGCTCTCTGACTGCAGTACCACCATATATAGTGGTAAAGGCACACATCCTATATCCTGTTCATTTTTCCTACTGACACCCAAGAAGGTCATCCCAGTGCTTCTATAGGTTCTATGCTATGCATCTGTCAGTTGTTCAGAGGTGGCTGTGCTTAACTCCTGCAAGGGTTTTATGTTGCTCTATATTGTGGAACTGGTCCTCTCCTATTCCCATGGATGTGGTGGCACTGTGCTTTCCTGTGCTGGTGCTAAGCCATGAGTGATGAGGAATATAACTAGCAGGTATGGGACCACTTTTCTTTGTATGAAGTCAGGTCTTTCACCTATTGTGCCTACTTGTGGTGGTGAGTGGAAGGCAGGTTGTGGTCAGTGTTGAAAACATCACCTCCTAGGAATGCAGTGATTATAGCCTAAGGAATTTAAAGGATGACATGGTTGGAAGTAATTCTTTCCTCCTGCTGTGAAATTCCTAGTATGACCAGGAAATGAATTAGTGTTCACATTTTACATCAGTCTTTAGTCCTCACAATTTGTGTTTGTGCTCATTAATAAGGAAATATTGTTGAGAAAATAATTGGCCAGCGATAACTGTGGACAGTCCAATAAACAATGAAGCTTATCATTTATGATGTAAAGCATAATAAATATATGGTAAAAAGGAACTTCAGAAGCATTATTCCAAAATACAAGGGTTCTAAAGAGAACAGGAGGAAGTAGGTTCTAGAACTGAACAGGAAGAGATGCTTGGACACCAAGAAGTTTCTTTCTGTGCTCTTATTCGATAAAAAGCAAATACATAAGTACATCCTCTTTACCTGTGATTCTAAATTCCCAGCACTAAATCACTATATCTCACACACCCATTAATTTTGTAATATATTTTAGTCATATTATTATAGTAGAGTCCTTTATAAATTATATGGCTTGTTCTGTACACCCTAAGAGAGACCCTGATTTAAGAGACTACTGCTGTGATGAACTAACAGCACATCCGTAAATGACAAAGTATATTTTCATGGAAATTGATAATCCAGCTCTAATATTTATAAGGGAGTATGCCTGGATTTGCATAGCCTTGATGATAAACAATATGAAAATAGAGATATGGGACTAGAATTACCAGAAGACAGGCGTATCTTAAAGCTTTTTTTTTTTTTTTTTGTAAATTTTTTGTGTGTGCCCAGCTAAGAAGAATTCTAAAGAACAGAAGAAATGACCCAAAATTGAGCCATCTATCTTTGGAAATACACATTTTGTAATTTAATTAATGATGAAAGTGTAACTTTAATCTGTCAGGAATTTTGATCTGTCAGGATGTGTGTACTATTGGATAAATACCAGAAGGGCATCTTGTCACTTACCTTCCCTCTGCCTCATCCCCTTATTTTTGTGCTTTTCTCTGTGCATCCTTCTCTCTTTGATTTTAAAGTTTTTTAAGTTCACCTTATTTTTTATTTCATAAATATCGTGCTTGTTTTATGATCTTCCCCACTCCATCTTGACACTATTATTTCAGTGTTGTCCCACTCACTTCCTCTAACAGAAACAAATAATAAAGAATTAAGCAAAGAAAAATGTGGAATAAGTAGAAGATGCTAAGTGTCCTTTCAAGTAAGAACCAGGGTTCTAGGATTAATTGCTGGTGTTCTGCAATTGAGTCATAACTTCAAAATATCATCTCCTTCCGGAGTGTGCTGCTGTCAGATGGTTAACACTTGTCCCTTAACACAATAGTCAAATGAAACCTAGGCACTTATGGGTTTTCACTTTTCTGATGAATCATTTCAGAACTGCTTCTTTCTATGGAGTAGAAGAGTATATAGGGCAACAAACTCCTCACTGTGGCCTGTCTCTGCAAGGACCTCGTGAACTAAGTCTAGACTTTCCCAATCCTAATGCTGCATTCCATCAGAGTAAACAGACCTGTCATCCCTCTCACCACCCCCTTTTTTTTTCTCAAAAAAATGAAAAGAGAAAAATTCCTTTAGTCTCTAGAAATTGTGCACTTTGTTTTAAAATCATGGTGTATCAGGGTCAGGCACTGAGAGAAGAAAATAACATCTTGGATTAATGTACACATTTTTAAGCATTTATAAAGTCTGTTGTTCTTTAATCAGTACAATTTCATTTTTGTCCTGAAATGGTGTGTGTCTTCATTGTCCAATGCTTTGCCTAGTCCCAGAATTCACCTTTCTGCATTTAGTGCACACAAGCATTTCATCCCAGTTCTGCAGAGACACTATATTTTGTCTCACACTATGATCTATTCTATAACAGCTTAGAGAAAAATCTGAACAAACTTTTTGCTTAACCCAATGCAAAGTTTTCCATTTCTGAATATGAAGGAAAATGAAAGCATCTTTAAATACAAACATTAGGATCATATAAAAAAGAAAAAAAAAAAGGTCTTGAATTGACGGAGGCCATAAAATTTTACAAACACTTAAGTCAAATCACAGATAACTGTGTCTTGGAAAATCATTATGATGGGAAATTGCTAAACCCTGAGGGGGACTGAGAAGTAGTCATACAGGTTTATGACCTCACAAGGAAACCTCTTTAAATTCCAGTCGGAAGTTAAGCAGGAAAGTTTGTGTCTTTCTTTATTTTAGGGACCATGTTGAAGACAGCCCTTGAGAAGCAGCAGGAAAAAGGCTCGACTTCATCTGCCAGAGCCGCCCTTCCCCTCTCTCTTAGGCATCAGAGTAAGACTTGGAAACATCCTTCACATTCTGGCAAGCTATTGAATAGACTTCTCTCCATAGAGAACAGAAAACTGCCATTATGTGAACTTTCAAGAAGCTGACACATGATGAGGTTTAGAGTTCACATTTTTGCGTATTCAGAGAGAATTTTAAATGGGGATATAGTACTTAAAAGTAAGGACATAGTGAAGAAGACAATCAAGTCTAAGGCAAGGTAGGGTCTATCACTTAACTGTCTACACTGGGACTAGCTATATAACCATATTTGGCCTTAGAATTTTATCTTATTATTTTTTAATAATTTAATTTATTTGGCTGCGCTGGGACACTGTTGCTATGTGGGCTTTTCTCTAGTTGTGGGAGAGGGGGCTGCTCTCTAGTTCTGGGCTTCTCATTGCAGTCACTTCTCTTGCTGTGGAGCATGGGCTCTAGGATGCGTGGGCTTCAGTATTTGTGCTCCTGGGCCCCAGAGCACAGGAGCCATAGTTGTGGTGCCCTGTCTTAGCTGCTCCATGGCACGTGGAATCTTCATTGATCAAGGATCAAATCTGGGTATCCTGCATCACCAGGTGGATTATTGACCTCTGAGCCATGCAGCAAGCCCTAGAAGTTTTGTCTTCAATGGGGATTATATTTTAATTACCTCAAAGACTTGGAAACAAATAAAATAATAACTAAGATTTGATTGCACAGTGCTTGACACATATCAAGTGTTCAATAAGTAGCAACTGTTTGAATGCTGACATGTTTGGAGGGCTAGGAAAACCTATTACTTGAACTCTAATGAAATTAGACTTCTCTTCAGGTTTCTTAAAGTTAAATCCAGATAACTATTAAATGCAACAAGTGAATATTTTGTCATAGATAATCAATGGTATTTTATTTTTTTCTTTTTTAGTGTATTCTCATTTATCATGCATTCTTTAATACTTTCCCTCATCCTATTGATTTATATTTAAAACTGGAATGTTTCTGAAGCTGTATAAATAATATCAATATAGGAGAATGGCAATTCAAGTACTGTTCACCATTCATAGTGTTATTGATAATAATATAGTACTTAATATTCTTACCAAAAATGCTAATGACTGGCTCAAGGAAGGACAAGAACAGTAAGAAAGTGTGTCAAACTACAGGGCAGAGTCTTCAGATTTTAAATTTGTTCACTTAATTTTTCTAAGTGCACTCGATGTCAAATAGCACTGTATGTCTCCTAGAATTGCTCAAGCATTTAAATGGATGAAGTTCTGAGCTGCCCTAGTGCTAGTTATTGTGGCTTTGTCTCTTTCTTAAAATGAACTAAGTTACTAAGATAACAGAGGAAAGAAGGCTTAGGTATACATTAGGAAGGACACACATAACATTGAAAGGTTATTTGAAATTTCAGAAATAGTTGACACATTTAGGAAAATCAGCAGAGCAATATTGAGAGGCAAGAAAATGATCTTACATCTAAAAAGAACACATTTCTCAGATTGTCAAGGAAAGGAATATGCTTAAATAGATAGGGAAAGAATAAATCTTTCCTACTTGAAATGAATAATAATCCTGGACCCAAAAGACAGTGATTTGTATGAGCATAACAGGGAGGTTAATTAGAATGGGGTAGTATCTTAATTTAAGCTTGAAATATAATTGATGTCATTTAGTTGCTAAATTGTGTCTGGCTCTTTGTGACCCCATGGACTACAGTGCTCCAGGCTCCCCTATCCTTCACTGTCTCCCAGAGTTCGCTCAAATTCATGTCCATTGAGTCAGTGATGCCATCTAACCATCTTATCCTCTGCCGCCCCCTCCTCCTTCTTCCTTCTATCTTTCCTAGGATCAGGGTCTTTTCCAATGAGTCTGTTCTTCACATTAGGCAGCGAAAATGTTGGAGCTTCATTTGTAGCATCAGTCCTTCCAATGAATATGCAGGGTTGATTTCCTTTAAAACACTATAATGACCAGCTTACTACTAGTATCTCATATAGTTTTGAATATTGTATATATTTCAAAGTTGAAACAGGAATTCATATTATTTTCAGAATGATATTGGAATAGTAGTATTGCCAAAATGAATGGAAAGTAACAGAAGGAAGTAGAACTAGTGGGGAGGCATCATTCCTGGATGGATCAGAGGTAAAGGATCCACCTGTAATGCAGGAACCACAGAAGATGCTTGTCTGATCTCTGGGTCAGGAAGATTCCCTGGGAGAGGAAATGGAAACTCACTACAGTATTCTTGCCTGGAGAATTCCATTGACAGGGGAGCCTGACAGATTACAGCCCATGAGGCCACAAAGAGTTGGCCACAACCAAGCAACTAAGCATGAGCACGAGCCCCAAGCATGACCCAGAGTCAATAGTTCATGGTTTGAGGGATCCTGTGCAGTCTCTGGTGCAGTCGCAGCCGCAAAATATAAAGGGTATGGCTATGAAGAAAGGTCATGAATTCTTCTAGGAGAAATGTAAAAAGAATAAACCAGTTTGCATTCCCACCAGCAGTGTAAGAGGGTTCCCTTTTTTCCACACTCTCTCCAGCATTTATTGCTTGTAGAATGGATCACAGCCATTTTGACTGGCGTGAAATGGTACCTCATTGTGGTTTTGATTTGCATTTCTCTGATAATGAGTGATGTTGAGCATCTTTTCATGTGTTTGTTAGCCATCTGTATGTCTTCTTTGGAGAAATGTTTATTTAGTTCTTTGGCCTATTTTTTGATTGGGTCATTTATTTTTCTGGAATTGAGCTGCAGGAGTTGCTTGTATATTCTTGAGATTAGTTGTTTGTCCATTGTATCATTTGCTATTTCTCCCATTCAGAAGGCTGTCTTTTCACCTTGCTTATAGCTTCCATTGTTGTGAAGAAGCTTTTAGTTTTAATTAGGTCCCATTTGTTTATTTTTGCTTTTATTTCCAATATTCTGGGAGGTGGGTCATAGAGGATCCTGCTGTGATGTATGTCACAGAGTGTTTTGCCTATGTTCTCCTCTAGGAGTTTCATGGTTTCTGGTCTTATGTTTAGATCTTTAATCCATTTTGAGTTTATTTTTGTGTATGGTGTTAGAAAGTGTTCTAGTTTCATTCTTTTACAAGTGGTTGACCAGTTTTCCCAGCACCACTTGTTAAAGAGATTGTCTTTTCTCCACTGTATATTCTTGCCTCCTTTGTCAAGGTGTCCATAGGTATGTGGATTTATCTCTGGGCTTTCTATTTTGTTCCATTGATCTATATTTCTGTCTTTGTGCCTGTACCATACTGTCTTGATGACTGTGTCTTTGTAGTAGAGCCTGAAGTCAGGCAGCTTGATTCCTCCAGTTCCATTCTTCGTTCTCAAGATTGCTTTGGCTATTCAATGTTCATCACAGCACTGTTTACAATAGCCAGGACATGGAAGCAACCTAGGTGCCCATCAGCAGATGAATGGATAAGAAAGCTGTGATACATATGCACAATGGAGTATTACTCAGCCATTAAAGAGAATACATTTGGATCAGTTCTAATGAGGTGGATGAAACTGGAGCCTATTATACAGAGTGAAGTAAGCCAGAAAGAAAAACATCAATACAGTATACTGATGCACATATATTGAATTTAGAAAGATGGTAACGATAACCCTGTATGTGAGACAGCAAAAGAGACAAAGATGTATAGAACAGTCTTTTGGACTCTGTGGGAGAGGTCCAGGGTAGGATGATTTGGGAGAATGGCATTGAAATATGTATAATATCATATAAGAAACAAATCACCAGTCTAGGTTTGATGCAGGATACAGGATGCTTGGGGCTGGTGCACTGGGATGACCCAGAGGGATGGTACAGGGAGGGGGGTTCAGGATGGGGAACCCGTGTATGCCTGTGGTGGATTCATGGTGATGTATGGCAAAACCAATACAATACTATAAAGTAATTAGCCTCCAATTAAAATAAATAAATTTAAATAAAAAAAAGAATAAACTGTTTCCTACAGAATTATATGAAATGAAAGTTGATATCACAGTGACTACAGAGGATGGGGAAGGCTGGACCCATTACTCAGCTCTTTGCAGATGGTTTAGAGTAGCCAAAAGTGTTTAATATGAAAATTAGTTATACTGAACAGATAGTAAAATTATCCTCAAACCACATCTTTTTTTTTAATTAATTTTATTTTATTTTTAAACTTTACGTAATTGTATTAGTTTTGCCAAATATCAAAATGAATCCACCACAGGTATACATGTGTTCCCCATCCTGAACCCTCCTCCCTCCTCCCTCCCCATACCATCCCTCTGAGTCGTCCCAGTGTATCAGCCCCAAGCATCCAGTATCGTGCATTGAACCTGGACTGGCATCTCGTTTCATACACGATATTTTACATGTCACAACAGACAACACAGAAATACAAAGGATCATAAGAGACTATTATCAACAATTATATGGCATTGAAACCACATCTTTTTATGAACTGTTTCAGTGATGGAGAAGATGTTATTAGGGGTTTTATCTTAATTTTTAATGTCAACACTTCTTATGTCAAGCAGTGTATATACTTATTATATCAAGAAGTATATACTCAATATATGAGTATTGAGAATAAATTCTCTACCATTTTCAAATGTTCCCTTCTTGCTTTTAAAATTGTATTGAAATGTTTATACAGATCGGCAGTTATTACAATTTTTATTTTTGTTTTTCTCATTTAACATATGGTAAAATGCTTCACCATCTATATTATTGACTAGTATTTTAGTTATAGAATATTATGTTATTAAGTTGTAGTGGTCTGATTTACATAAACATCTTATTACTGAACATTTCAGATATTTCTGAATTTTCACTGTTATAAATGACATGACATCATCTTCCCTTATAAAACGTACAGCATCTCATTTTACTTTTAGAATAAATTTCAGTGTTGGCGTAACCAGTATAATGAATACAAAAACATTTATGATTCTGAAAATATTTGCTATTTGTTTTCATAGTAATTATTAAGTAGACTTGTCAAAACAGTGAAATGAACATTAATAATTACCGTTAACACCGTATTTTTTCATACTTCACTAATTTTCCCACTACTGTCTCTTTTCTGTTCTAGGATTCAATCCAGGCCAACCCATTGCATTTAGGACAATTGCTTTTTAAATGACGTCAAATCATACATCTTGTGATCATAAACTATGAGAACACTGTATTCTCCATTGTCAATGTTTTAATTCTATTTGTGGAAATTCCTCTTATCTGAAAAAAAAATGGTGGTGAATTGTTTTATACTTAGTGAGCATTTTAATTTTATTTAATTTTATTTTTTTAGCATTTTAATTTTAAAATGATATTTATCTTAAAACTCCCAAGATAAGGGAGATTTATTAGTTTTTTTTTTTTTTTGGTACAATGATGCTACCTGAAAAAGAAATAGAGATATGTGGGTTTGAAAGTCACAATAATTAATTCAGAGAGTATTATGAATATTTAAAAGTGTACTCCAATATCTGAAATAGTGCATAACACATAGTAAGTACTCTGTAAATTTATTGGAAGGATGAATGAATTGATAAATGAATGAATCTTCTTTCTTTATTAAAAGCTTAAGCATTTAAACATATCTGCACTATAACCAGTAAAATATTTTATATTTGTGAATAAGTAAAAAGAGGGGTAAAAATACTTCCCATCTTTGATCACAATAAAGCAGGAATTAGAAATAAAAACTGTCATTTCTACTTTTGCCAATGGCTCTGAGGACTTGTTCTTACCATTTACTGTGATTTTCTTCTGTGTTTTTAACTGTGTAAATGTTTTTATCAGTATTGCCTTATCAGATCCTCACAAGAACCTTATCAATAGCTGTTTTAACTATATTTTGTTGCAGAGGTAGCATCCAAGCCTTAGATTTTTAGGTTGCTTTTCCCCATCACATAATACAACTAAACAGAGTAGCCTAGATTTGAACCTAGTTTGGTATGAATCTGGAGCTGACATTCTTCCTCATTTAATTTCACTGTGTCTCTTGCCTTCATCCAAGGATAAGCAATTATCCAAGGATAATTGCTAAGTCATATGTTGACTATATTTTTTTTCTTTTTTTAAGGCCGTAATCCTAGTTTTCTTTTTTTACTTTAATTATTTTTTAAATGTTCTTGTTTTTCTTTTTTAAATTATGAAATTATGATAACACACTTACAGGCAACTTGGAAAATACAGTATAAAGTTACATATAGTTCCACTATATATTACAATTTTTTAAGTAGATAAATTGGAGTTTCAACATCAAACTCTCAAAAATTGATAGAGTGAATAGAAAGAAAAGTAGAAGGATTAGTAGACCTGAAAAGAACTATGAACCAATTCAAGACAAGCCCCAACATAATTAAATTTGTACAGTTTTCACACAAAAGGAGGATACAAATTCTAATAAATTGTTATTGACTGATCTGATGATCTTACATGGTTTGTTTATACTTTTCTATCCACAGTGACAGCTTGTAACTGGGTATGAAGTTCATAGTGCAGACACTTTCAGAGTGTCTATTGTGCTGAAAACACAATGGAAATACATTTCAAAGTAAGTCAAAAGACAAATGTTAGTTAACATAAAACTGTCTTTCTTTCTAAATTTCATATATATGTGTTAGTATACTGTATTGGTGTTTTTCTTTCTGGCTTACTTCACTCTGTATAATAGGCTCCAGTTTCATCTACCTCATTAGAACTGATTCAAATGTATTCTTTTTAATGGCTGAGTAATACTCCATTGTGTATATGTACCATAGCTTTCTTATCCATTCATCTGCTGATGGACATCTAGGTTGCTTCCATGTCCTGGCTATTATAAACAGTGCTGTGATGAACATTGGGGTACACATGGTAACAATAACCCTGTATATGAGACAGCAAAAGAGACGCTGATGTACAGAACAGTCTTTTGGACTCTGTGGGAGAGGGAGAGGGTGGGATGATTTGGGAGAATGACATTGAAACATGTATAATATTATAAATGAAATGAGTCACCAGTCCAGGTTTGATGCACGATACTGGATGCTTGAGGCTGGTGCACTGGGACGACCCAGAGGGATGGTATGGGGAGGGAGGAGGGAGGAGGGTCCAGGATGGTGAACACATGTATACCTGTGGCAGATTCATTTTGATATATGGTTAAACCAATACAATATTGTAAAGTTAAAAAAAAAAAAACTGTGTCTTTCTAATATTAGAAATTGCTTTTGTTAGCTGTAAGTGACAGTCACAAAAATCAGCTTATTTTTATTTCTCATGATACGTTTAATTTTTGCCTTATTCTCCTCTTTAACACACACACACTCACATGTCATTTGACTGATAAATTTCTGTTATATGTACAGTGAGGACACAATCCTTCACAGCTGTATGTTGTTATGAAAAATGAAGTAAAAATGCGGAGTAATAATCTGAATGTCTCATGAAAACTTTCTGTGGGTAAGTTGTCTGGCTTTTTAAATGAGAGAATAGAAGCTAAAATTGGTAAGGGCATTTTACCGTGAGCAACATTTTCACATTTTCCAATTTGACCCTCATTATAATTCTGTGAAATGAGTAGGGAGGTTAGCCATGATCATCCCTATATTACAATGTACGTGAGTGTGTAGTCATCAGTCAGTGGTGTCCAACCCTTTGCGACCCCAGGGACTGGAGACTACTAGGCTCCTCTGTCCATGGAATTTTCCAGGCAAGAATACTGTAGCGTGTTGCCATTTCTTACTCCAAGGGGATACAATAAAGTCATATAAATTTGAAACAGATAACTTGGATCTTGATCAGATTGGGCCACATTATATAAATCATTAGTAAAAAAAAATAATAATAAAGCATTCAGACTCTACTATATTCAGCATCTTGTTTCTATCTCTTACCTATGCAGTTGTTGCTTATCTGTAAGTAACTTGGCCATTACCTTCTGATTCTATTAATACCTCATTTGTCCTGCATCCTTAACCAAGAGTCGTCATTCAAACATGAACAGAGGAATCAGAAAGTTTTAACCTCTACAATGAATGGAGACTTCAGGTAAGATAGGGGAAGAAGATCTAACATGAGCTGTTTTCTACCCACTAGACCCTGAAGAGTTGCTTCCTTGCATGATTTAACTTAGTCATTATAACATACTCATTGGTAGATATTATTCTATTTATAAACTTCCGTTCTTGTTTTTAAATGATGAATTAAGAAAAATACCAACTCAACACACACGTACTTGTTATGAATGTTTAGTTTTCAGCAAGGTGTTTTCCCAATGAGAATTATTATTTTTTTAATAAAAAATGATTGAATTAAAGGCTCAACTGAGTTCAGATTTTTAAAGATATAATTCAGGGATTAGTCATGATTTTCGAGCACCTCTTTAAGCTTTGTCACATTTCCTCTTCTATCTGTAGATAAGGAAGTCACCTGATCAGGGATGTGGCAGGCATGACTAATAACCTGCCCTCCTCCTTTCCTCAGAACTTTGATGTGGCTTCAGAATCTTTCTAACAATTGATGCTGGGAAAATACTACTATGGGATCAGAGTTGGCAGTTGAAATAACAAAGGTTTCTTATCTCCACCACAACTGGATCCTTTCCCTTCCCCTATATCAAAGCTCTGACATCTTAAAGTATTTAATAATTTATATGTACTACAATTCTTTATGACATCCCATACATTCAACAAATTTCTAATTTTGTGTTCTCACTGACATGAAGATCATTAGCATGTAAGATAATTTTTCATATGCATGCACCAACTTTCAATGATCATGATAGTAGTACAAACCAGTCTGAGACAAATTTTTCTTTCTCATCATTGTAGATGCTACATGTTCATTGTGGTGCTTTCATCTTTTCCTTGGAAATCATGCAAAACCACAGCTTTGTAACCGAGTTTGTACTCTTAGGGCTCTCACAGAGTCCAAATGTGCAGAAAACAATATTTGTTGTATTCTTGTTCATTTACATTGCAACTGTCAGGGGCAACTTGCTAATTGTGGTGACTATCAGTAGCAGCCCAGCACTCTGGGGCTCCCCCATGTACTTCTTCCTGGCTTTTCTGTCCTTCCTGGATGCATGTTTCTCCTCTGTCATTACCCCAAAGATGATTGTGGGCTCTCTCCATAAAAGGAAAACCATTTCCTTTGAAGGCTGCATGACCCAGCTCTTTGCTGAACACTTCTTTGCTGGGGTGGAGGAGATTGTCCTCAGTGCCATGTCCTATGACTGCTATGTGGCCATCTAGAAGCCCTTGCACTATTCTTCTATCATGAAGCACAGACTTTGTGTCCTTCTGATGGCAGTAGCCTGGACAGGGGGCTTCATTTATTCCATGATACAGATTCTCTTCACTTTCCAGCTGCCCTTCTGTGGCCCCAACGTCATCGATCACTTCATGTATGACTTGTACCCACTGCTGGAGCTTGCCTGCATTGACATTCACATCTTTGGGCTTTTGGTAGTCACCAACAGTGGGTTTATCTGCACCTTAATCTTCTTGTTGCTTGTCTCCTATAGGGTCATCCTGCTGTCTCTAAGAACCCATAACTCTGAAGGGCAGGAGAAAGCCCTCTCCGCCTGCAGATCTCACATTGCTATTGTGGTTTTATTCTTCGTTCCATGCATATTTGTGTATGCACGACCTCCATCTGCTTTCTCCTTTGACAAAATGGTAGCCATATTTTATACCATCCTAACTCCACTGCTCAATCCTTTGATTTACAATAAGGAAGAAATAAGGAAGTGAAAAGTGCCATGAAGAAAGTGTGGACCAGAATAATGGTTGTATCTAATGAAAAATAAAATGTTAAACTTTAAGACAATTTTAAAGTAAATGTAAATTTTATTTATCCTTTCAAAGAACCAGCTTTTGGCTTTGTTGATTTTTGCTATGGTCTCTTTTGTTTCTTTTTCATTTATTTCTGCTCTAATTTTTAAGATTTCTTTCCTTCTGCTTACCCTGGGGTTCTTCATTTCTTCCTTTTCTAGTTGCTTTAGGTGTAGAGTTAGGTTATTTATTTGACTTTTTTCTTGTTTCTTGAGGTATGCCTGTATTGCTATGAACTTTCCCCTTAGCACTGCTTTTACAGGGTCCCACAGGTTTGGGGTTGTTGTGTTTTCATTTTCATTTGTTTCTATGCAAATTTTGATTTCTTTTTTGATTTCTTCTGTGATTTGTTGGTTATTCAGCAGCGTGTTGTTCAGCCTCCATATGTTGGAATTTTTACTAGCTTTTCTCCTGCTATTGAGATCTAATCTTACTGCATTGTGGTCAGAAAAGATGCTTGGAATGATTTCAATTTTTTTTTGAACTTACCAAAGCTAGATTTATGATCCAGGATGTGATCTATCCTGGAGAAGGTTCCATGTGCACTTGAGAAAAAGGTGAAATTCATTGTTTTGGGATGAAATGTCCTATAGATATCAATTAGGTCTAACTGGTCTATTGTATTGTTTAACTTTTGTGTTTCCTTGTTAATTTTCTGTCTAGTTGATCTATCCATAGGTGTGAGTGGGGTATTAAAGTCTCCCACTATTATTGTGTTATTGTTAATTTCTCCTTTCATACTTGTTAGCATTTGCCTTACATATTGTGGTGCTCCCGTGTTGGGTGCATATATATTTATAATTGTTATATCTTCTTCTTGGATTGATCCTTTGATCATTATGTAGTAACCATCTTTGTCTCCTTTCTTTTTTTTTTTCACATTTTAATTTTATTTTATTTTTAAACTTTACATAATTGTATTAGTTTTGCCAAATATCAAAATGAATCCGCCACAGGTATACATGTGTTCCCCATCCTGAACCCTCCTCCCACCTCCCTCCCCATACCATCCCTCTGGGTCGTCCCAGTGCACTAGCCCCAAGCATCCAGTATCGTGCATCGAACCTGGACTGGCAACTCGTTTCTTACATGATATTTTACATGTTTCAATGTCATTCTCCCAAATCTTCCCACCCTCTCCCTCTCCCACAGAGGCCTTAAGACTGTTCTATACATCAGTGTCTCTTTTGCTGTCTCGTACACCGGGTTATTGTTACCATCTTTCTAAATTCCATATATATGCGTTAGTATACTGTATTTATGTTTTTCCTTCTGGCTTACTTCACTCTGTATAATAGGCTCCAGTTTCATCCACCTCATTAGAACTGATTCAAATGTATTCTTTTTAATGGCTGAGTAATACTCCATTGTGTATATGTACCACAGCTTTCTTATCCATTCATCTGCTGATGGACATCTAGGTTGCTTCCATGTCCTGGCTATTATAAACAGTGCTGCGATTAACATTGGGGTACACGTGTCTCTTTCCCTTCTGGTTTCCTCAGTGTGTATGCCCAGCAGTGGGATTGCTAGATCATAAGGCAGCTCTATTTCCAGTTTTTTAAGGAATCTCCACACTGTTTTCCATAATGGCTGTACTAGTTTGCATTCCCACCAACAGTGTAAGAGGGTTCCCTTTTCTCCACACCCTCTCCAGCATTTATTGCTTGTAGACTTTTGGATCGCAGCCATTCTGACTGGTGTGAAATGGTACCTCATAGCAAACATTATCCTCAATGGTGAAAAATTGAAAGCATTTCCTCTAAAGTCAGGAACAAGACAAGGGTGCCCACTTTCACCATTGTTATTCAACATAGTTTTGGAAGTTTTGGCCACAGCAGAAAGTTTTGGCCACAGAGCAGAAAAAGAAATAAAAGGAATCCAAATTGGAAAAGAAGAAGTAAAACTCTCACTATTTGCAGATGACATGATTCTCTACATAGAAAACCCTAAAGATTCCACCAGAAAATCACTAGAAATAATCAATGACTATAGTAAAGTTGCAGGATATAAAATCAACACACAGAAATCCCTTGCATTCCTATACACTAATAATGAGAAAACAGAAAGAGAAATTAAGGAAACAATTCCATTCACCATTGCAACGGAAAGAATAAAATACTTAGGAATATATCTACCTAAAGAAACTAAAGACCTATATATAGAAAACTATAAAACACTGGTGAAAGAAATCAAAGAGGACGCTAACAGATGGAGAAATATACCATGTTCATGGATTGGAAGAATCAATATAGTGAAAATGAGTATACTACCCAAAGCAATTTATAGATTCAACACAATCCCTATCAAGCTACCAACAGTATTCTTCACAGAGCTAGAACAAATAATTTCACAATTTGTATGGAAATACAAAAAACCTCGAATAGCCAAAGCGATCTTGAGAAAAAAGAATGGAACTGGAAGAATCAACCTACCTGACTTCAGTCTCTACTACAAAGCCACAGTTATCAAGACAGTGTTGTACTGGCACAAAGACAGAAATATAGATCAATGGAATAAAATAGAAAGCCCAGAGATAAATCCACGCACATATGGACACCTTATCTTTGACAAAGGAGGCAAGAATATACAATGGATTAAAGACAATCTCTTTAACAAGTGGTGCTGGGAAATCTGGTCAACCACTTGTAAAAGAATGAAACTAGAACACTTTCTAACACCATACACAAAAATAAACTCAAAATGGATTAAAGATCTAAACATAAGACCAGAAACTATAAAACTCCTAGAGGAGAACATAGGCAAAACACTCTCTGACATACATCACAGCAGGATCCTCTATGACCCACCTCCCAGAATATTGGAAATAAAATCAAAAATAAACAAATGGGACTTAATTAAACTTAAAAGCTTCTGCACATCAAAGGAAACTATTAGCAAGGTGAAAAGACAGCCTTCAGAATGGGAGAAAATAATAGCAAATGAAGCAACTGACAAACAACTAATCTCAAAAATATACAAGCAACTCCTACAGATCAACTCCAGAAAAATAAACTACCTAATCAAAAAATGGGCCAAACAACTAAATAGACATTTCTCCAAAGAAGACATACAGATGGCTAACAAACACATGAAAAGATGCTCAACATCACTCATCAGAGAAATGCAAATCTTTGTCTCTTTTCACAGCCTTTGTTTTAAAGTCTATTTTGTCTGATATGAGTATTGCTACTCCTGCTTTTTTTTGGTCCCTATTTGCATGGAAAACCTTTTTCCAGCCCTTCACTTTCAGTTTGTATGTGCCCCCTGTTTTGAGGTGGGTCTCTTGTAGACAACATATGTAGGAGTCTTGTTTTTGTATCCATTCAGAATGGCTGCAATCCAAAAGTCTACAAGCAATAAATGCTGGAGAGGATGCGGAGAAAAGGGAACCCTCTTACACTGTTGATGGGAATGCAAACTAGTATAGCCACTATGGAGAACAGTGTGGGGGTTCCTTAAAAAACTGGAAATAGAACTGCCTTATGATCCAGCAATCCCACTGCTGGGCATACACACTGAGGAAACCAGAAGGGAAAGAGACACGTGTACCCCAATGTTCACTGCAGACTGTTTATAATAGCCAGGACATGGAAGCAACCTAGATGTCCATCAGCAGATGAATGGATAAGAAAGCTGTGGTACATATACATAATGGAGTATTACTCAGCCATTAAAAAGAATACATTTGAATCAGTTCTAATGAGGTGGATCAAACTGGAGCCTATTATACAGAGTGAAGTCAGCCAGAAAGAAAAACACCAATACAGTATACTAACGCATATATATGGAATTTAGAAAGATGGTAACAATAACCCTGTATACGAGACAGCAAAAGAGACAATGATGTATATAACAGTCTTTTGGACTCTGTGGGAGAGGGAGAGGGTGGGATGATTTGGGAGAATCACACTGAAACATGTATATTATACATGAAACGAGTCGCCAGTCCAGGTTTGATGCACAATACTGGATGCTTGGGGCTGGTGCACTGGGACAACCCAGAGGGATGGTATGGGGAGGGAGGAGGGTTCAGGATGGGGAACACATGTATGCCTGTGGTGGATTCATTTCGATATATGGCAGAACCAATACAATACTGTAAAGTTTAAAAATAAAATGGGGTACACATGTATACCTGTGGCGGATTCATTTTGATATTTGGCAAAACTAATACAATTATGTAAATTTTAAAAATAAAATTAAAAAAATAAAATGAAATTAAAAAAAAATAAAGTAAATGTAAAGTCTGTCAAACTTTCTTAGGCAAAAACTTTGTGTCAAACTTATTTGACAGGTAGTAAGTCATCCAATGCTTCCCTGGTAGCTCAGCTGGTAAAGAATCCACCTGCAAGGCTGGAGAACGAGGTTCAATTCCTGAGTCAGACATATCCACTGGAGAAGGGATAAGCTACCCATTCGAGTATTCCTGGCCTTCTCTGGTGGCTCAGCTGATAAACAATATGCCATGAATATGGGAGACAGGTCATCCAATAAAAGACCATTAACATGGGACCTAACAAATACTGCTTTCTCTTAGATCACTTATGAACTCTAATATGGCAACTCTGTTTCCTCATGTGTGTGTGCTTAGTCACATCAGTCCTGTCCGACTCTCTGTGACCCCATGGACCACGGTCCACCAGTCTCCTCTGTCCATGGGATTTCCCAGGCAAAAATACTGGAGTGGGTTGCCATTTCCTTCTCCAGTGATCAAGTATGAAGTGAATGAAGTGAAGTCGCTCAGTCCTGTCCAACTCTTTGCGACCCCATGGACTGTAGCCTACCAGGCTTCTCCATCCATGGGATTTTCCAGGCAAGAGTACTGGAGTGGGTTGCCATTGCCTTCTCCATAATTTCATCATATGTAAATTTAAAAATAATTAAATTCTATGCATATTGGATTTTTTTAATTTTTTGTATATTTATTTATTTATTTTTCTAATTTTATTTTACTTTTAAACTTTACACAATTGTATTAGTTTTGCCAAATATCAAAATGAATCCGCCACAGGTATACATGTGTTCCCCATCCTGAATCCTCCTCCCTCCTCCCTCCCCATACCATCCCTCTGGGTCGTCCCAGTGCACTAGACCCAAGCATTCAGTATCGTGCATCGAACCTGGACTGGCAACTCGAGAGCCATTACTGATCAGTTCATTTGCTACTCATTTGATGGTTTATAAAATTCTTGTGGAGGGAAGAAAGAGAATGTCTTACAGATTAGAAACAGGAGCTTACTCAAGGTATTTCAGATGAAAAGAGGTTTATATTTAGGATGCTGATTTTTTTTTCTAATTTTATTTTATTTTTAAACTTTACATAATTGTATTAGTTTTGCCAAATATCAAAATGAATCCACCACAGGTATACATGTGTTCCCCATCCCGAACCCTCCTCCCTCCTCCCTCCCCATACCATCTCTCTGGGCCGTCCCAGTGCACCAGCCCCAAGCATCCAGCATCGTGCATCGAACCTGGACTGGCAACTCGTTTCCTACATGATATTTTACATGTTTCATTGCCATTCTCCCAAATCTACCCACCCTCTCCCTCTCCCACAGAGTCCATAAGACTGTTCTATACATCAGCGTTTCTTTTGCTGTCTTGTACACCGGGTTATTGTTACCATCTTTCTAAATTCCATATATATGCGTTAGTATACTGTATGAAAAACATAGGATGCTGATTTTAATGACTGATGAAAATCAGGACACAGGAATAGAAGAGACCAGAACAGTCACAAAACTTACACTGTAGGGGTTCCTGTAGCACAGGTTTATAAATAGCAAATCCCATCCTGGATTTCAAGGATCCCTTCCCTATCTATTCTTTTACTCTTAGAGAACTCATAAATTTCTCATATTATTGTATAAAGTACTTATTATTGCTTTTCATGTAATCCATATTATTATTATTTTGTCTGCTTTTTATCAAAGACTGTAAGCTGTGATGCTGGAGAAGGAAATAGCAACCCACTCCAGTGTTCTTGCCTGGAGAATCCCATGGACGGAGAAGCCTGGTAGGCTGCAGTCCATGGGGTTGCACAGAGTCAGACACGACTGAAGCGACTTAGCAGCATAAGCTGTGATGCAAGGATTTTTTTTTTTCTTTTGTTCATTGATGCTATCAGCATCTAGAAAAGCCTAATGTAGAAGCTCTGTTGAATAAAAGAGATATATTTCCATATTCAACTTTAAACCAATCTATAACATTAACACACCTACATGGGAGTTTTGGCAAAGGAATGCAATTACTTATTGCTGATATTAGCCCTTAGGTATTAATGATAGGGCTTCCTTGGTGGCGTATTCGGTAAAGCGTCTGCCTGCAGTGTTGGAGACCTGGGTTCGATCACTGTGTTGGGAAGATCTGGAGAAGGAAATGGCAACCCATTCCAGTACCCTTGCCTGGGAAATTCCATGGATGGAGGAGCCTGGTAGGCTACAGTCCATGGGATCGCAAAGAGTGGGACATGACTGAGTGACTTCACTTTAAACTTTCACTTTTAATTGATGATAACTGTAATTCATGCTTTGATACAACACAAAGAGAATATTTAAAATAAATTCTGCATTCTAGTTAATTCTCACATCTAAGTCTAGATATAGTATATATACATTCAAATAGTAAATTGATACAGTCAACATGGAGAATAATATTCCTTAAAAGACTAGGAATAAAGCTACCATATGGCCCAGCAATCCCACTAACTGGGCATATACCATGGGAAAACCATAATTGAAAAAGACACATGTACCCCAATGTTCATAGCAGCACTATTTACAATAGCTAGGACATGGAAGCAATCTATATATCCATTGACAGATGAAAGGATAAAGAAGTCATGGTACATATATACAATGGAATATTATTAGTTATATAAAAGAATGAATTTGAGTCACTTCTAGTGAGGTGGATGAACCTAGAACCTGTTATAGAGAGTGAAGTAAGTCAGAAAGAGAAAAAATAAATATTATATATTAACTTATATATACAGAATCTGGAAAACTGTATTGATGAACTTATTTGCAGGAAAGGAATGGAGATACAGATACAGAGGGCAAACTCATGGACACAGTTGGGGAAACAGTGGGATGAATACATAAATAGCATTGACATACATACAATAACGTGTGTAAATAGCTAGCTGGTTAGAAGTTGCTATAAAACATAGGGAGCCCAGTCTGGCACTCTGTGATAACCTTGAAGGGTGGAATGGGGGGTAAGGAGAGGGATGCTCAAGACAAAGGTGATATATGTATAATTATGGCTGAATTTCATCGTTGGATGCAGAAACCAATGCACTACTGTAATTTTCCTGCAATTAAAGACGAACTAAAGAAAAATAATAATAAAACCATTGCTCTCTACTCTTTTTATCATTCTTTATTCTTCATTCCTTTTTCCATTTCTCACTCAATTAAATCTAACTTTTATTCTTTAGGCATTTCTGATCCAAATAAAATCACTTAGAGCCTTAAATTTGAATTATATTAATGAGTTTAATCTATCCAGAGTTTCCAAATTATTCACTGAAAATTTACCCTAATGAGATATAAATTTAAATGAACAGAGTTTAAATTAAGACCCTAATATGTGTTAAGAGCACATATGGGAGAGAGAAGGACAAAAATGTACTTAGTGTAATACAAAACTCAGTTATCATCAACTCACAGAATAAAATGGCCATAGTTAACCGAATTCAGTAAGCCCCGACCTTGATGTAACAGACCAGGATTTCAGTTGGGTAATCTGATCACTCAGTCTACAATAAAATTCAATTCACTCAGGGTCAGATCACTCAGAGTTTGGAGGACTTCCAGAGATCATTGACTCAATTTCTTGCCTTTGGCCCATTCAGTACTCTCCTCTGAAACTGCCCTTATAAAACTGTCCCACCAGAACTGGAAAGCTTAACCATTCTGTCAAAGGTAGGGAGTTAATTTAAGACTCTGTGACCAGGCAGTTCAATGCATAGACTCAATCATTAGCTATTTATTTATTTTTTTTAGGCCGAGAAAACACGACATTACTATACATATTGTCTTAAAGCAATTTAGATTCATCCTTGAGAGATTTGTATTCTAGTCTCAGTTCTGTTACCAACTAGCTGTGTGAACTTGGTGATTTATTTCACTTCTCTGGCCCAGAATTCTTTTGTTTAGGTAGATTAAATATATATATAATATATTCCATTCCAAATATATAATATATATTATATATATATTATATAATATATATATATATATATATATTATATATATATATTTTCTTTTGCATATTCTCTGAGTCAGAGATTTTTTTTTTTTTTCATGCTATACATTTTGGTATTTAGAGAAACTTTTTAGAAGTAGGTCTTCATATTCCCATTTAATTAATGGGCGGTCTAAGGGTCAAAGACTTTAAAGTGAAAGTGAAAGTGTTAGTCACTCAGTCATGTCCGACTTCTTGAGACCACATGGACTGTAGATGGTCAGACTCCTCTGTCCATGGGATTCTCTAGGCAAGAATACTGGAGTGCATAGCCATTCCCTTCTCCAGGGGATCTTCCTGACCCAGGGATGGAACCAGGGTGTCCAGTGTTGCAGGCAGGTTCCTTACCATCGGAGTCACCAGGGAAGCTCAAAGACTTTAAGGAACACATCAAAAATCTTCCTTGGGATTCTTCCAGTCCATTTGTTAATTAAAAAAAAAAGAAGAAGAAGAAGAAAAAGAAAAGAAAGAAAAAGCCATGTGTTGGAATGTGATTTTTCCCTACAAAGTTTATCTGAGCTGCTTGGACTTGCTGGTTGCCACTAGACACTTTAGCAAAAGTGCAAAGCATGGTGCAATCTATTAATGTCATTCTCTCACCTCAGTTGCTGTCTACTTTCACCTATATATACCCTGGGCCTCTCACTTCATACTTATTGAAGACACCTAGTAGGCAATGTCAGACCTTACAGGTAATTGTTGTAATATGGTCTCCCAGGTAGGAAAGTAATTTTTGATGTAATCTATCCTGTCTTTAATACCTTGTGCTGTGCTGTGCTTAGTCACTTAGTCATGTCCAACTCTTTGCAATCCCATGGACTGTAGCTCTCCAAGCTCCTCTATTCATAGGATTCTCTAGGCAAGAATACTGGAGTGAGTTGCCATGCCTCTCTTCCAGGGGATCTTCCCAACCCAGGGATCGAACCCAGATCTCCCGCATTACAGGCAGGTTCTTTACCGTATGAGACACCAGGGAAGCCCAAGAAAACAGGAGTGATTAGTCTAGCCCTTCTCCAGGGGGTCTTCCCAACTCAAGAATTGCACTAGCGTCTCCTGCATCGCAGGTGAATTCTTTATCAGCTGAGCTACCAGTGAAGACCCTTTCATACCTCACAACCCTTCAAAAGCAAAGATCTAAATCTGTTTATTTTAAGAGGAAGAGCATCTATCTTGATAAAGAAAACACACAAGACAATTATTTAAGTTTTTTTTCTCTTTTACTTCGTTCCTGTCTCCTTCTATAAATTGATTAAAAAAAAAAAAACATGAATAGGATTAGAAATGGAAGGTTAGAACATCAATAATATTAAATTAAATAAATATTGATTATTGTTGTTGTTCAGTCCCTAAGTCTGACCATTTTTTGACCTTTCTGACTCTGCCAGGCTCCTCTGTCCATGGGATTCCCAGGCAAGAATACTGGAGTGAGTTTCCATTTCCTTCTCCAGGAGATCTCCAGAGGCAGAGATTGAACTCACATCTCCAGCATTGGCAGACAGATTCTTTACCACTGAGCCATTTTCATCACCCCAAGCATTTAATATTAGTAATTGCCTGTTATAAAGGGAACATAGGAAATTCAAGAGATTGAGAAATTTGCTTAAATTCACTTAAAAGCTAAATGGAAAGGCCAGGACTCAAGTTTACAGTACGTATTTCATCTGTGAGCCTTTCACGGGTTTCAAATGTCCTCATGATTCTAGAAGAGATGGGCTTAAAGAAACCTTTTGGAGAAGGAAAGAGAATTTCCTCACATCAAAGCACATACACTGAAGTGTAACTAATTGGCCCCAAGGTTTGTTTTTACTCTGGGACTGTCTGAGCTAGGTAGCTCAATGCATATCCTTTGGGACTGGTTTGGGAGAAATACTTTCCTGGAAGCTCCTGAGGCTGAAGGCCTGTGTTAGGCATTTACAGACTTTTGTGGGAGTTACTATAAATATCCTATGCAGTAAAAAGAAAGCACTTAAACTCATAATTTTCCAAAAGATATATTGTGGGAAGAGAGCTGACTTCAGAGGCACTTCTCATTCAGAATTCAGAAATAGTTTTCTTCACAAAGTCTCCAAGAACCAAATTAAGAAATTGGCCCCATTTTTCACAAGACTCCTCTCTGCTTCAATAAGAGACCTTGTTCCGTATAAACAAGTGCTTCTGAGGAGGAGTTTGTGAATTATTGCCACATGCAGAGTTCCCTTTCTCCATAAACTCCTTACATCCCATGATCTCTTGTGATAAATCCCAAGATAAATCTTAAGGAAGTATAGTTTGTGTGTTTTATTCAGGTTTCATATAATTTAACTTCTAAGTAAATTAAAGTTGAAGATGCACAAGGTATATTTTATTGGAAGTCACCTGTTTGCTCATAAGAGGTAAGGTTTTTCATTCTCTCTAAAATATTTTTTTCTAATTGCCTCCTAAAGACCAAGCTCTTAGAATCTTTAGTCAGTGTGTCTTCTAATGAACGATGGAGGTCCTGGGGAGTGTTCACATCAATGAATGAGTTTGTGGATCCAGAGTTCCTAGGCTTTCCTTGGAGTTGGCACATAGCTGTGCTACCTCTTAAATGCATCTCTGCTCACAGAAGGTACAATGAACTGGATTGAGGCCAATTTGGTAGAAATTTCTGTCTTGGGGATCTTCTTGTTGAAAGTGTAGGTCATTGCTGAAGTTTCTAGGACAGAATACAAAATAGAACTGTGCTTTCTACACAGTTGAATTTTCAAGCTCCCTGACAACACTTTGATCATAATCAGATTCCCTTTTCGGTTTAGGGGAAAGTGACTGTGTGGTCAGCCAGGAAGAAAGAAGCTAAACTGTGATGAAATTTTGGCTCAAACTACCCTCTCTAATATTCTTGCTCATCTTCCCACTCTGTCTTTTTGTATTCTATCCCTGACTCTTCTTTCCCTGGTTTCTGCTCACTCGCTCTCCTCTCTCCTGCTCTAACTTCATTAGTCTGCTTCTTTCCTCCTCTTCTCTATAATCCGTTTAGGTTCATTTAGTTTTCTGCTTTGATATTAGCCTCAATATGCAGTTTAATTAACTTGATTTTGGAGTCAGGACAGAAATTTAAGGTATCAATTTGACATCTTTCTTTGATGGATCAGAATTTCTTTTCTAAGATGCAATCTACGTGATGATTGGGGTTTGATATTTTATATGAAATGTGGGTGAGTGCTAGGCTATCTAGGTACATCTTTGTCTAGTTATACCCTAATTGCCTTAGTTAAAATACTCTGTATTATAGGTCAAACTTTGTAACTAGAAAAGGACAAACAAATGGCCACAGTTGCCTTGCCAAAAATTATGGAAGTCAGATGAAATAATACAAGGGAAAGCTTGTTTGAATGATAAGATTAGATAACAAAAATAATATTTAATCCAGTATTGCTTTATTCAATCATATGTGTATGAAAATCCACATAGTAATATAGGAGCAGAGAAGATATAGACACATGTCTATTTACCTGGAGAAAAAAAAAAATTACAGACTTTTGGCCCCAAATATAATTGAATTGGTTAAAATTTCAACAGGTGAAAGTAAAAATATAAGGATGAAGAAAGCAAAAATAGTTTGCTTTCTATCACTAGTAATACTAGCATCATTCTATTACTTCAATTTGGGAGATACCATCTTTATTCTTTATTATAGTATTTCTGTGCTTTTTCAAATTAGTGTCAAATGACCTACTAATTTACTTTAATATGAGTTTTCAGATAATTTTCCTCTTTCTGATTAATCACCAATCCTTCATGGTATCAGAGATACCATCAGATATGTATTAAGAGCCTATTCATTATCCAGAGTCAACAGATAGAGCATGGAAAAGTGTCCTTAGCCTCTTCACAACAAATTGGTCAAGTGGTGGGATGATCCAGGGATGTTTGGAAATACAGACTGAATTCTGTCATAAAGCTCTGAGGGGGTATTGATCCAACCTAATGCATACATTAAGTCTTTATGTCCCCAAATATTTTCTTTGCTTACTTAAAGTGAAACAAAATAAAATTACATGAACTGGTTTTCACAGTGGTCTATTATCTGCCCACAGATTTTCTTTTACAGCTTTCTGATTTAATGAGAGTGCAGTCTTTATGGAGAGAAGATATATTTTTCCTGAAGCAATGCATGCTGTTCTTCTTATAATGATATTTCATCATTCTCTCCAAACTGCTTCTCTCCTCACAGCAAATGGCCCCCTGCCTTTTGTTTTAATCTCCTATGGGAAACCTGATGCACTGAAATGCAAAAATCATTAACTTATCCTCCTTTTAAATACTCATCAGAGATTATTGAAACTGTCATTTGGAGTGAGTGAAAGTTGCTGAGTCGTGTTCAGCTCTTTGAGATCCCATGTACTATAAAATCCATGGAACTTTCCAGGCCAGAATACTGCAGTTGGTAGCCTTTCCCTTCTCAAGGGGTTCTTCCAAACCCAGGGATTGAACTCAGGTCTCCGGCTTTGAGAGCAGATTCTTTACCAGCTGAGCCACAAGGGAAGTCCAAGAATACTGGACTTGGTAGCCTGTCCCTTCTCCAGTAGATCTTCTGACCCAGGAATCAAACCAGGGTCTCCTGCATTGCAGGCAGATTATTACCAACTAAGCAATCAGGGAAGCCATTTTGAGTTTTAATTATTATAACATTTCCAAATTTTTCTAATATTATTTTAGCTAGACTACAAGGAAGCCTAAAGTTTTATTTAGATGTATAAATTTATTAGAGGAAAGTGGACAGTAGGAACCTGGAATGTCAGGTCCATGAATCAAAGCAAATTGGAAGTGGTCAAATAAGAGATGGCAAGAGTGAATGTCGACATTCTAGGAATCAGCGAACTCAAATGGACTGGAATGGGAGAATTTAACTCAGATGACGATTATATCTACTGCTGTGGACAGGAATCCCTCAGAAGAAATGGAGTAGCCATCATGGTCAACAAAAGTATACGAAATGCAGTACTAGGATGCACTCTCAAAAACGACAGAAAGATCTCTGTTTGTTTCCAAGGCAAACCACTTAATATCACAGTAATCCAAGTCTATGCCCCAACCAGTAATGCTGAATAAGCTGAAGTTGAACGGTTCTATGAAGACCTACAAGACCTTTTAGAACTAACACCCAAAAAAAGGTGTCCTTTTCATTATAGGGGACTGGAATGCAAAAGTAGGAAGTCAAGAAACACCTGGAGTAACAGCCAAATTTGGCCTTGGAATATGGAATGAAGCAGGGCAAAGACTAATAGAGTTTTGCCAAGAAAATGCACTGGTCATAACAAACACCCTCTTCCAACAACACAAGAGAACACTCTACACATGGACATCACCAGATGGTCAACACTGAAATCAGATTGATTATATTCTTTGCAGCCAAAGATGGAGAAGCTCTATACAGTCAGCAAAAACAAGACCAGGAGCTGACTGTGGCTCAGACCATGACTTCCTTATTGCCAAATTCAGACTTAAATTGAAGAAAGTAGGGAAAACCACTAGACCATTCAGGTATGACCTAAATCAAATCCCTTATGATTATAAAGTAGAAGTGAGAAATAGATTTAAGGGCCTAGATCTGATAGATAAAGTGCCTGATGAACTATGGAATGAGGTTCGTGACATTGTACAGGAGACAGGGATCAAGATCATCCCCGTGGAAAAGAAATGCAAAAAAGCCAAATGGCTGTCTGGGGAGGCCTTACAAATAGCTGTGAAAAGAAGTGAAGTGAAAAGCAAAGGAGCACAGGAAAGATATAAGCATCTGAATGCAGAGTTCCAAAGAATAGCAAGAAGAGATAAGAAAGCCTTCCTCAGCGATCAATGCAAAAAAATAGAGAAAAACAACAGAATGGGAAAGACTAGGGAATCTCTTCAAGAAAATCATAGATACCAAAGGAACATTTAATGCAAAGAGGAGCTCGATAAAGGACAGAAATGGTACAGACCTAACAGAAGCAGAAGATATTAAGCAGAGATGGCAAGAATACACAGAAGAACTGTACAAAAAATATCTTCACGACCCAAATAATCACAATGGTGTGTTCACTGATCTAGAGCGAGACATCCTGGAATGTGAAGTCAAGTGGGCCTTAGAAAGCATCACTATGAACAGAGCTAGTGCAGGTGATGGAATTCCAGTTGAACTATTCCAAATCCTGAAAGATGATGCTGTGAAAGTGCTGCACTCAATATGCCAGCAAATTTGGAAAACTCAGCAGTGGCCACAGGACTGGCAAAGGTCAGTTTTCATTCCAGTTTCAAAGAAAGGCAATGCCAAAGAATGTTCAAACTACTGCACAATTGCGTTCATCTCACACGCTAGTAAAGTAATGCTCAAAATTCTCCAAGCCAGTCTTCAGCAATATGTGAAACGTGAACTTCCTGATGTTCAAGCTGGTTTTACAAAAGGCAGAGGAACCAGAGATCAAATTGCCAGCATCCTCTGGATCATGGAAAAAGCAAGAAAGTTCCAGAAAAACATCTATTTCTGCTTTATTGACTATGCCAAAGCCTTTGACTGTGTGGATCACAATAAACTGTGGAAAATTGCGAAATAGATGGGAATACCAGACCACCTGATCTGCCTCTTGAGAAATTTGTATGCAGGTCAGGAAGCAACAGTTAGAACTGGACATGGAACAACAGACTGGTTCCAAATAGGAAAAGGAGTATGTCAATGCTGTGTATGGTCACCCTGCTTATTTAACTTATATGCAGAGTACATCATGAGAAACGCTGGACTGAAAGAAACACAAGCTGGAATCAAGATTGCCGGGAGCAATATCAATAACCTCAGATATGCAGATGACACCACTCTTATGGCAGCAAGAGAAGAGGAACTCAAAAGCCTCTTGATGAAAGTGAAAGTGAAGAGTGAAAATTTTGTCTTAAAGCTCAACATACAGAAAACGAAGATCATGGCAAATGGTCCCATCACTTCATGGGAAATAGATGGCGAAACAGTGGAAACACTGTCAGACTTTATTTTCTTGGACTCAAAAATCACTGCAGATGGTGACTTCAGGCATGAAATTAAAAGACACTTACTCCTGGGAAGGAAAGTTATGACCAACCTAGAGAGCATATTCAAAAGCAGAGACATTATTTTGTCAACAAAGGTCCGTGTAGTCAAGGCTATGGTTTTTCCTCTGGTCATGTATGGATGTGAGAATTGGACTGTGAAGAAGGCTGAGCACTGAAGAATTGATGCTTTTGAACTGTGGTGTTGGAGAAGACTCTTGAGAGTCCCTTGGACTGCAAGGAGATCCAACCAGTCCATTCTGAAGGAGATCAGCCCTGGGATTTCTTTGGAAGCAATGATACTAAAGCTGAAACTCCAGTACTTTGGCCACCTCATGCGAAGAGTTGACTCAGTGGAAAAGACTCTGATGCTGGGAGGGATTGGGGGCAGGAGGAGAAGTGGACTACAGAGGATGAGATGCCTGGATGGCATCACTGACTTGATGGACGTGAAACTGAGTGAACTCCGGAAGTTGGTGCTGGACAGGGAGGCCTGGCGTGCTGTGATTCATGGGGTCGCAAAAAGTCGGACACAACTGAGCGTTGAATTGAACTGAAATGGATAATTTGACTTATTGATATGAAAATATTTATTCTATTCAAGGAAACCCAGTATCAGTCAGTTCAGTCGCTCAGTTGTGTCCGACTCTTTGCGACCCCATGAATCTCAGCACGCCAGGCCTCCCTGTCCATCACCCACTTCCGGAGTTCACTCAGACTCACGTCCATCAAGTCAGTGATGCCATCCAGCCATCTCATCCTCTGTCGTCCCCTTCTCCTCCTGCCCCCAATCCCTCCCAGCATCAGAGTCTTTTCCAATGAGTCAACTCTTCGCATGAGGTGGCCAAAGTACTGGAGTTTCAGCTTCAGCATCATTCCTTCCAAAGAAATCCCAGGGCTAATCTCCTTTAGAATGGACTGGTTGGATGTCCTTTCAGTCCAAGGGACTCTCAAGAATCTTCTCCAACACCACAGTTCAAAAACATCAATTCTTCGGCTCTCAGCTTTCTTCACAGTCCAAATCTCACATCTGTACATGACCACTGGAAAAACCATAGACTTGACTAGACGAACTTTTGTTGGCAAAGTAATGTCTCTGCTTTTGAATATGCTATCTAGGTTGGTCATAACTTTTCTTCCAAGGAGTAAGCATCTTTTAAGTTCATGGCTGCAGTCACCATCTGCAGTGATTTTGGAGCCCCCAAAAATAAAGTTTGACACTGTTTCCATTGTTTCTCCATCTATTTCCCATGAAATGATGAAACCAGATGCCATGATCTTCATTTTCTGAATTGAGTTTTCAGCCAACTTTTTCACTCTCCTCTTTCACCTTCATCAAGAGGCTTTTTAGTTCCTCTTCACTTTCTGCCATAAGGGTGATGTCATCTGCATATCTGAGATTATTGATATTTCTCCCAGCAAAACCCAGTATAAGCTTACTGAATACTTTGGTTTCAGAGACTCTTGTTGGAAACCTCAGCTTAACATATCGAATGTCATAGCTCCATTTCTTTCTCATATTGGAACAGTCCAATCAATTTATTCTCCAGTGGTCTTTCTACTTTTGGCATTAAAATTCATTTGTATTATCACATAGAGTTGTGTGTAATTTTATGTAATTAATGATCTTATGTAGAGGAATGTTACTTCTCCAGCTTGTTTGTGAAGAGGTAGAGGACGTCTTTTCTTTCCCTATCAGCTGACTCTAGATATGAATAGCTTCTTAGTACATGTTTGATGACTGACTTGATGCTGATATTGATGCATTTAAGGATTGATAATTAATCAGAAAGATAAAAAGTGTCTCAAAACTCATATTAAAGCAAATTAAAAGGTCATTTGACATTAAAGTGAAAAAGCACAGAAATATTATAAGAAAGAATGAAGGTGAAATCTCTCAAATTGAAATAACAGAATAAAATGGAAAGGAGAGTAAATTTGATAGATTTTTGTGTATAAAATTGAAAAAAGCTCATAGCTTAGAGGTAATAGCATTTTATTGAGAAAAGATTTATAGAATTCAAAACAGATAAAATATAAGTAAATATATATACAATATTATGCACTATTGCTAATCAAAAAATATATAATTTTAATTCAGATAATAAAATAAATATGAGTGCTCCATGTTAGATTTTTATTAGAAATTCATGCCCTATTGTTATAAATATAGAAATAATGGAAAAATATAATTGGTGCATAAGAAGAAATATTTAACTATATAAATACACACAGATGATCCTGAAAACACTCATAGAATATGTAAGGAACTAACATTTTCATCCAGTGAGTGAAATTGGTTAATTATAAATTTTTAAGGGTACTTTTCACAGTCTGTAATCTACCATAAACTTTGGAGATTTTATTATGCAAATATATTCATTTTATTTTTTCTAAAGTATATTGAAGTAACCAAATTCTAAGATTATTTAATAGTTTTTAATAATTATAAATATTCAAATTTATGTCAGTAATCTCTGGGACATATTTTGATGAAATTATTAAAATAACCAAAAGTTGTATAAGAAGAGTTTATTCAAACATTGTTCATTAGGATGAAAATTTGTAAACAACTTAAGTCAAGATAAATTTTAGAATTTATATTATGAGATTTTGATACATTAATTTATAGTTGCTAAATTAATAATTACAGCATGGATATGCTGTAAAAAATGTGAAAGACTTTTAGTAATCAAAAATGAAAATTAGAAAGTATAAAAATATTATAAGATGATTGAAATTATATATATGTGTATGCTTATACAAAGAATAAAATAGAACAATGGGAGATATTTATATGTTTAAATCTTAAAATACATTTAAAAATTATGTCTTATATAAAATTTGGAGAGTACAAACCTCTGGAAAACAGTAGTAGGAGAATCAGATAATATGAGTTTTAGAAGTATAAGAAATGGCACTTCAGATTGGATCCATAGGGTGTGAAGATTAAGTTGATACATTTCTTAACAGCATAGATAATGGATTATTTCAAACATATAGTAATTTTTTCTCAAAATGTCAGTTTCAATGATTTACTCAACTATCTCATGTGCCCTAGTTGGCAATGAAAGTAATAATATAATTGCAACTAGCCTAAAAGTTGGAAAAACAATTTTTTCTTAAAGCTTAATCCAAACATGATTTTGAAGAGATCAGAAACAATGGGTGCAACCTGGTTTCCAAATCAAAAAATGTGTTTCTTCAAGAAAGAACCTCCCAAATTATTATAAAATTATATATAATATAAAACTTTATATATAAATGAAAATTATATACAAAATTCAGTAGTTGATATGTATATACATTATATGAGTATATATATTATATACACATATATGTATTGGAACCTCTAATTGTCATTTGAAGAAAAGGCATCAAGACATTAAAGTGACCTGATCAATATCATACAACAAATGCATTAACTCTCAGACTTTGGCAAAGAGCATGGTCATTGAGGGTTCCCTTGCACAAATCTTATTCCTTATAGAAAGAACTGGTTAAAGCATGAAAACCAGCGTAAAAAACGTTATTTCATAATTTTTTGCAATGCATGAAAACTTTGAGAAATAGTGAGTTATATGTTTTGATGGAATTATAACTCTAAAAGTTATCATTTCAAGTCCAAATACATTTCTATTGCCAAGTCCTCATTTCCCCCACTTCCTTTGCAGATGAACCGCTTCTCAGCTATGCCTGTTTTACATTCACCATAACCATGAGGTGAACAGCAGTGTGAATGAGTTCATTCTGCTTGGGTTAGCACAGAATTTACTAAAGGACAAAATAGTGTTTGTGATCTTGCTTCTATACCTTGCAGCTCTGTTGGCAAACTTCCTAATTGTGATGACCATACGAAATAGCCAGACACTTGGGATCCCGATGTACTTCTTCCTTTTCTACTTATCCTTTGCTGATGCTTGTTTTTCAACAACCACTGCCCCTATGTTGATTGCAGATTCTGTATCTGAGAAGAAAGTCATCTCCTTCAATGAGTGCATGATCCAGATCTTTGCATTTCACTTCGTTGGGTGCATGGAGATCTTGGTACTTGTCCTCATGTCCATTGATCACTATGTGGCCATTTGCTAGCCCCTGTGGTACACAGCCATCGTGAACCAGTGTGTCTGTGGCACACTGGTGAAACTGGCCTGGGTGGGGGCCTGTATCCATTCTTCAGCACAGATTCTCTTGGCTTTGAGACTACCGTTCTGTGGCCCCAATGTTATTGTTCACTATTTCTGTGATGCACAACCATTGTTGAAACTTGCCTGCACTGATACTTATGTCATCAATCTACTCATAGTGTTTAACAGTGGGGTTATATGCATGATAAGCCCGCTGCTAATCTCCCATGTTTTACCTTACATTTTCTGCATAATCATAGTGCAGAAGGAAGAAAGAAAGCCCTATCTACTTGCACCGCTCATATTATTGTTACTGTATTATTCTTTGTACCGTGTATATACACATACACTTGCCTTGTAACTGCATTTCCAGTGCACAAGATGGTGGCTGTGTTTTACACTATTGGGACACCTTTGCTCAACCCCCTGATTTACACTCTGAGGAATGCAGAAGTCAAACAGGTCATGAGAAGGCTATGGTGCAACAAACTCTGACTCAAGATGGCAAAGTGCAGAAGATACCAATTGCTAATTCTGCCACAGTATAAATAAAACTGGATTGATAGGAAAGGCAAAATGTTCTCATCCCAGTGTGGACAACCATAGTTCTCTTCCAGTGGGACCTGTGTGAGAATAAGCAGAATCTATAGAGCACATATCTGTATTATTTTAACCAATGTCTCATGGAGAGACAGAACATGAAGTGCAATCACAATTGTGGGAGCACAAGACCATTCTTCACTTCTGCCATCTGCTTTGATACTCTTTTGAGGCTCAAGAACCAGATCCTGTTGTTTCTGTAGCTTTATTTTCTTATTTTGAACACTATTTTGATTTATTTTTCTTTTTCATGTTTCTGATTCCAATTTTATACTCTGTCCTTGATTTCTGTCATCTATTTTGCTGTTAAACCAGTGCTGGCACTACTGTGTATCATATCATTTCTGGCTCAAGATTCAGTCCATCAAGTCATTCCCAGAAACTTATTCTCTCCAAGGAGCATAAATAGAAAATAGTTAAGCTCCTATTTTATGCTTGTCTTCCTCTTGAAACACCCTTAAAAATTGGCCTTTCCTTTGCTTGCAGTGAACAGGGAAATAACAACCTTCTATTCAAACTAGACAATTCTATTTATAACAAAATATTTTCTGTATTGATCCATAATTTTTATATATTTTAATAATTTATATAAATTTATATATTTTTATAATTTTAATATTTTGTTCATCATGTTAACCATTATTTTATATTATTTAATTTTATATACTTATTAATGTTTTTATAATTTAAATCTTTGGACACTTCCCAAATGTTTGGTGAATCAGTGATAATTTTATAAAATTGTAAGAATTATATTACAAAACCCAGCATGTCATTGATGATACCGTACATACAAAAGAGGCAAAAACTGGCATATAAAACAGAGCTATAAAGAGAAGATGCCCACAGAAGTGAGACTCCCAACTTGGAAACACAGAACAAAATATGTCAAGAATGAGAACTTTTTCCAACATATTTTGCTATGAAGGGGAAGAAATTAATGGAATAATTTTCTGGCAACAAATTGGTGTTGAAAAGATGGTATTTTAGGATGAAGGAAATAACAGCATGTTTCATGATGACAGGAATGATCCTGAAGAGAGCAAAAGGGGGTAAGGGAGTGATTATCAAATCATTGCTCTTATGTAGAAGGAGGAAATGGGATCTATCTGGTACACAAGTGGACATGTTGGCTTGGAATAGTGGTTACAGTTGTTGTTTAGTGGCTAAGTCACGTCTGACTCTTTTGTGACCCTATTGACTTTAGTCTGTTAGGTTCCTTCTGTCCGTGGGATTTCCCAGGCAAGAATACTGGAGTGGGTTGCCTTTTTCTTTTCCAGGGGATCTTCCCAACCCAGGGATAGAATCCCTGTCTCCTGCATATGCAGGCAGATTCTTTACCATTAAGCCACCAGGGAATCCCTGGGATGGTAGAGCTGATAATTTACAAGGGATAGAATTCTATATTGGACAGGGAGGCTGATTAAGTGGGCATGGATGTTGGAGGTGGGAATAAGGGGTGATGTGAGTTTGTAGAAATACTTTTCTAATTGTTTCAGGTATTCTCTTAAGTAGAAAGTCAAGTCATTTGTTGGGACTGAAGAAAGAAGAGAAGGTATTGGGATTCTAAAGATAAAGGGAAAGGTGAAAATATAACTCTAGCCCTTCATCACTACTTGCCCTAAGAGACTTTTATCCACTTTAGAACATTTGAGAGGATAGATGGATGCTTGAATTGCAGCATAGAAGGCTCACTTGAGATCCAGTTCAGGTATTTAAAATGAGACTATCTAAGGACTTCCCTGGCACTCCGGTGGTTAAGACTCCATTTCCACTGCAAGGGGCATGTTTCAGTGCTTCACAGTATGGAAAAAAAAAAGTGAGACCTCTTAGCACAGTTCTAAGATATTAAGAAGAGGTGGCAAGAATACACAGAAGAACTGTACAAAAAAGATCTTCACGACCCAGATAATCATGATGATGTGATCACTGACCTAGAGCCAGACATCCTGGAATGTGAAGTCAAGTGGGCCTTAGAAAGCATCACTATGAGCAAAGCTAGTGGAGGTGATAGAATTCCAGTTGAGCTATTTCAAATCCTGAAAGATGATGCTGTGAAAGTGCTGCACTCAATATGCCAGCAATTTGGAAAACTCAGCAGTGGCCACAGGACTGGAAAAGGTCAGTTTTCATTCCAATCCCAAAGAAAGGCAGTGCCAAAGAATGCTCAAACTACCGCACAATTGCACTCATCTCACACGCTAGTAAAGTAATGCTCAAAATTCTCCAAGCCAGGCTTCAGCAATATGTGAACCATGAACTTCCTGATGTGCAAGCTGGTTTTAGAAAAGGCAGAGGAACCAGAGATCAAATTGCCAACATCCGCTGGATCATCAAAAAAGCAAGAAAGTTCCAGAAAACATCTATTTCTGCCTTATTGACTATGCCAAAGCCTTGGACTGTGTGGATAACAATAAACTGTGGGAAATTCTGAAAGAGATGGGAATACCAGATCACCTGACCAACCTCTTGAGAAATTTGTATGCAGGTCAGGAAGCAACAGTTAGAACTGGACATGGAACAACAGACTGGTTCCAAATAGGAAAAGGAGTATGTCAAGGCTGTGTATTGTCACCCCGCTTATTTAATTTATATGCAGAGTACATCATGAGAAACGCTGGACAGGAAAAAACACAGCTGGAATCAAGATTGCTGGGAGAAATATCAGTAACCTCAGATATGCAGATGACACCACCCTTATAGCAGAAAGTGAAGAGGAACTAAAAAGCCTCTTGATGAAAGTGAAAGTGGAGGGTGAAAAAGTTGGCTTAAAGCTCAACATTCCGAAAACAAAGATCGTGGCATCCAGTCCCATCACTTCATGGGAAATAGATGGTGAAACAGTGGAAACACTGTCAGACTTTGTTTTTGGGGGCTCCAAAATCACTGCAGATGTTAACAGCAGCCATGAAATTAAAAGACACTTACTCCTTGGAAGGAAAGTTATGACCAACCTAGACAGCATATTCAAAAGCAGAGACATTACTTTGATGCTGTGAAAGCGCTGCACTCAATATGCACTCAACAAAGGTCCATCTAGTCAAGGCTATGGTTTTTCCTCTGGTCATGTATGGATGTGAGAGTTGGACTGTGAAGAAGGCTGAGCACGGAAGGATTGATGCTTTTGAACTGTGGTGTTGGAGAAGACTCTTGAGAGTCCCTTGGACTGCAAGTAGATCCAATCAGTCCATTCTGAAGGAGATCAGCCCTGGGATTTCTTTGGAAGGAATGATGCTGAAGCTGAAACTACAGTACTTTGGCCACCTCATGCAAAGAGTTGACTCATTGGAAAAAACTCTGATGCTGGGAGGGATTGGGGGCAGGAGGAGAAGAGGACGACAGAGGATGAGATGCCTGGATGGCGTCACTGACTTGATGGACGTGAGTCTGAGTGAACTCCGGAAGTTGGTGATGGACAGGGAGGCCTGGCGTGCTGCGATTCATGGGGTCACAAAGAGCCGAACACGACTGAGCAACTGAACTGAACTGAACTGAAAAATCACACTCATGGGATAAAGCACAACTTAGTTAAAAATCCACACAAAAATTAACATTTCTTGAAGTCAGGTCAATCTACAAATTCCTTTATATTTATTTTTTCTCAAAAGAGTAAACTTTTTTTTTTTCTCTTGAATGTGATGGATGTCTTTATTACCTTGATTCACGTAATATGTCCAAATTAATCAAATTGTAAGCATTAATTGAATGTAGTTTTTGTGTACCAGTTATACCTAAATAAAGCTAAGTTGTAAATTCCTTTTTGCCTTTTCATACTGTCTGTGGTACAAGCCGTGGTGTCGCAAAGAGTCGGACACAACTTAAGGACTGAACAACAACATATTCCTGGGTGAAATTTGAAAGTTGGATTTAAAATACTATTCAACTTGAGCGCCACCTTGTGGGAAGACAGCATAAGGGCCGAATTAACCAAAAGGTAGCGCTAAAAAAATAATCGCTAACCAGTTTGCCCTAATCTGTGCAGGGAAATTGTTTGTGTGGCTTATTCCCTTATCTGCTTAAAAAGTTCAGAGAAGGCAATGGCACCCCACTCCAGTACTCTTGCCTGGAAAATCCCATGGACGGAGGAGCCTGGTGGGCTACTACAGTCCATGGGGTCGCTAAGAGTTAGACACAACTGAGCGACTTCACTTTCACTTTTCACTTTTATGCATTGGAGAAGGAAATGGCAACCCACTCCAGTGTTCTTGCCTGGAGAATCCCAGGGACGGGGGAGACTTGTGGGCTGCCGTCTATGGGGTCGCACAGAGTCGGACACGACTGAAGGGACACAGCAGCAACAGCTTAAAAAGCTGTCCTTGGAATTGGTCTTTAAGCATCTATCATAGCATTGGTTTAGCTTATTTGTTCGCATATGTGACAAATTCCCAGGTTAAAAGAATGTATTGTCAACTCTTTAGTAACAAGCCAATTAAAGATTCTTTACCATCTGAGCCACAAGGGAAGTCCCAGATGAAGTTTGGGTAAACTCCAGGAGTTAATGATGGACAGGAAGGCCATGCTGTGGTTCACGGGGTCCCAAAGAGTCAGATACGACTGAGCGACTGAACTGAACTGAATGTCAATACCATTCTGTTTTAATTGGCATAGTTTATAGTACATTTTGGAGTCAGAAAGTCTGATTGATTCGGCTATTTGTAATCTCTTGAGGTTTCATATGAATTTTAGGATGGATTTTTCTGTTTCTGCAATAAGGTTTTTGGAATTTTGGTAAGGATTGTATTGAATATGTAGACCACTTTAAGAAGTCTTGATAGCTTAATAATAAGTGATCTAGCTAATCAACATCGTATTATTGACATGTATTTTTGGAACACTATTCAGTAACATTTTGTAGTTTTCATTGTACAAGCCTTTTTTTTCCTTTGTGTTTACTCAACTATTTTATTCTCTTTGATGCTATTACAAATGGAAAGTTTTTCTTCGCTTCTCCTTTGTGTTGTTCATAGAAATCTAATATCCTTTCATGAATGAAAAAAGAAAAAAAAAGCTCTCAGAAAATTGGATACAAAGTAAGTGTGTGTGTGTGTGTGTGTGTGTGTGTGTGTGTGTGTGTGTTCAGTCACTCAGTCGTGTCCAACTCCTTGTGAACCCATGGACTATAGCCTGCCAGGCTCCTCTGTTCATGGGGTTTTCTTCAGCAAAAATAATGGAGTGGGTTGTAGGGAATGACCAAATTTGTGACATCTTTTGAAAGTAGAGACAATATGATTTGTTAAAGTTATCAATAAGTAATTTGAGAGCAATAGGGGAATGAAAACGGTTTGAAAATATGACTTTTTTTTTCCTTTTGTATGAACAATTGCAATTCAGAGGGTACCATTTAATAAGATGGGGAACCACATTTTAGTAGCTGAATTACAATATTGGATTAGTTTCCACAGTGGTTACATCAATTTATTTCTCACCTTCAGTGTACAAGGGTTCCAAATTTTGTACATCTTCACTGACATTCTTCTTCTGTAAGGATATTAATTTCATTAATTATGGCAGAGCCCTCATGAACTAATCACCTGCAAATGTTCCACTTACTAAAATTGTCATACTGAACAGTTTTAGTTCAGTATGACATGGAATTCAACTTATCAATTTTGGGGGCACAGATATTCAAATCAAAGCAGAGGTCCAATTTCATTATTTCTCATATGGATATCCAGTTTTCCCAATGCAATGAAGATATTTTCTTTTCCCTATACTGTATTCGTGGGCCCCCTTTTAAAAAGATAACTTGAAGAGGTGGTCTGAAGATGGTGGAGGAATAGGATGGAGAGACCACTTTCTCCCCCACAAATTCATCAGAAGATCATTTGCACGTTGAGCAACTTCCACAAAACAAATTCTGAATGCTGGCGGAGGACAACAGGTACCCTGAAAGGCGGCCCATTCTCTTTGAAAGGAGGTTGGGCAAAATATAAAAGACAAAAACAGAGACAAAACATTTAAGGGTGGAGACCCTTCCTGGGGAGGGAGTTGTGAAGGAAGAGAAGTTTTCACACAGTTGGAAACCCTCTCACAGGCAGGTCTGTGGAGAGTTTTGGAATCTCAGAGGGCAACATAACTGGGAGAAACAAAAAGAAAAAAAAAAACTACAGAATATGCACCTAATCACAACTGTGAGCAGAGAAGTAGCCCAGACTCTTGCATTCGCCACCAGTGAGTGGGGGCTGGGCAGGGAGGCATGGACTGCATCATCAGTCTTTAGGATAAGGACTGGGCTTGACTGCCCTGAGGACAATCTGAGGGAGCTAACATGAGATAGCAACCCAAACCGAGGGATAATGAGAAAGACCAAAAAACAAAACAAAACAAAACTATCCCAGGAAAGGCTCTAATGCAGGACAGTGATCTCTGACACACCCGCTCACAGAACAAATGATTGAGCGAATACCAAACACTGTGTATAGAGCCCTCCCCCAACCCTGAGGCAGAGAGGCAGGTGTGCAGCAGTCAGAGCTGGAAGGCACAGGGCTGCTGCAATCGCAGCCCCAAGATTGTTGCAGCCTGAAATCAGCTTCCCAGAGGAGACACATGGCACACCCAAGACAGTTCTCTAGTTGTGCACCCAGGAAATCAAGTGGCTGGACTGGGGAGGTGATTAAGATGCATGGACCACCTGGGACAGTGTGCTCGCCAAGCACCCAGTTGCCTGAGCTGCTCAGACCTGGAAAGGACACAAAACACACAGCCCTTGTGGAGTACCCAAGAACCTGAGTGGCTTAGACCTGGAAAGTGCATTTCATAATGCGGGGCCCACCTGGGACAGTGCCCTTGCAGGACACTCTGGAGCCTGAGCAGTGCAGACCTGGGAAGCACACTCTGCCTTGGTCTGTGGCAAACCTTGTGTGGTCCATAAACTGTGAGCACTCTTCACACACACCAGCAGTATTTCTTTGTAGTGTCCCTCTGTCCCCACAACACAACTGAACAAGTGAGCCTACATAAGTTATCACCTTTGCCCCTTGTGTCAGGGCGGAAATTAGACACTGAAGAGACCTGCAAAGAGAGGAAGCCAAAATAAACAAAGAAGAGGGAACCACTCTGGAAGTGACAGGTGCGACAGATAAAAACCCTGCAGTTAATACTGACTGTGCATTGGAAAGGGACTTATATATCTTGAGAACAAGTATAAGTTGAAACAAGGAACTATCCGACACTGAACTGACCCCACATTACCTGCAATAGCTCCAGAGAAATTCCTAGATATATTTTTTACTATTATCACTTTATAATTTATGTTTAAAAACTTAAATTCTTTATTACTCCTTTAATTTTCATTTTATAACATATTACCTTGCAAAAAGGACCTTATTTTTAAAGCAAATTTCACATATACATTTTTTTAAATTTTGGTGGTTGATTTTTCTTTGTATTTTTTATATTGTAATTTTGAGAGTCTAACCTTTATTCTAGATTTTAATCTTTGCTTTTTGATATTTGTTGTCAATTTTGTACCTTTAAGAATCTAATCTTCAGTTTCCATTTTCACTTAGGGATTTGATTACTGGCTTAATTGCTCACTCCCCTTTCTCATACAGGTCACCTGTATCTCCTTCCTCCCTCTTCTCTTCTCTACTTAACTCTGTGAATCTCTCTGGATGTTCCAGGCTGTGGAGAACATTTAAGGAACTGATTACTTAGATTGCTTTCTCCCCTTTTGACTCTTCCTCTTCTCCAATTGGTCATCTCTATCTACCTCCTCCCTCTTCTCCTCTCTGTGTAACTCTGTGAATCTCTCTGGGTGTACCTCACTGTGGAGAATTGTTTCACCATTAACCTAGATGTTTTATCATCTGTGCTGTATGAATGGAGAAGTATTGAGGCTATTGTAAGAGAAGGACTGAAAGCCAGAGGCAGGAGGCTTAACTCCAAAGCTTGAGAAATGAGAAAACTCCTGATTCCAGGGAACATTAATAGAGCTCTTGCTCACCCAAAAGTCTCGATACCTACACTGAAACCAAGCTCCACCCAAGAGCAAACAAGTTCCAGTGCAAGAGATACCATGTTAATTCTCCAGCAAAACAGGAACACAACCCTGAGGATTAAAAGACAGGCTGCCCAAAGCTATGTCAAACCCATAGATGCCCTAAAACTTACTACTGGACACTTCTTTGCACTCCAGGGAGAAGAGATTCAGCTCGACCAAACCAGAACACAGACATAAACTTCCCCAACCAGTAAACCCTGACAAGCCACTAGTCCAACCCCACCCCCAGGGAGCAGACTCAGCAGTAAAGAGGAACCATGAACTTCCAGCCTACAGAAAAGGCATCTAAAACACAGTAATTTAAACAAAGTGAAAAGACAGAAATAGTCAGCAGGTAAAGGAACATGTAAACAAAGTGAAAAGGTAGATAAATAATTAGAAGGTAAAGGAACATGATAAATATCCACCAAACCAAACAAAAAAGGAGGAGATAGAGAGTCCACCAGAAAAACAATTCACACTAATGATAGTAAAGATGATCCAAAATCTTGAAAATAAAATGGAGTTACAGATAAATAGGCTAGAGACAAGGATTGAGAAGAGGCAAAACTGTTTAACAAGGACCTAGAAGAAATAAGAAGAGTCAATCAATAATGAATAATTCAATAACTGAGATCAAAAGCACTCTGGAGGGGACCAACAGTAGAATAACTGAGGCAGAAGAGAGGATAAGTGAGGTGGAAGATAGAATGGTGGAAATAAATGAAGCAGAGAGGAAAAAGAAAACAAAGAATTGAAAGAAGTGAGGACAACCTCAGAGACCTCTGGGTCAATGTTGAACACACCAATATTCAAATTATAGGTATCCCAGAAGAAGAAGACAACAAGAAAGGGCATGAGAAAATACCTGATATAGTAGTTGAAACTTTCTCTAAAATAGGGAACGAAATAGCCACCCAAGTTCAAGAAACCCAAAGTGTTCCAAACAGGATAACCCAAGGCAAAACACCTCAAGACACATATTAATTAAACTAAGAAAGTTCAAACACAGAGAGTGAATACTAAAAGTGGCAAGGGAAAAGCAACAAATAACACACAAGGGTATCCCCATAAGGATAACAGCTGATCTTTCAATAGTAACTCTTCAGACCAGAATGTTTTACAGGACATACTTAGTGATGAAAGAGAAAAACGTACAATGAAGATTACTATACCCAGCAAGGATCTCATTCAGATATAAAGGAGAAATCAAAAGCTTTACAGACAAGCAAAAGCTGAGAGAATTCAGCACCACCAAATCAGCTCTTCAACAAATGTTAAAGGATCTTCTCTAAACAGGAAACACAGAAAAGGTTTATAAAATCAAACCTAAAACAACAAAGTAAATGGCAACAGGATTGTACTTATCAATAACTACCATAAATGTAAATGGGTTGAATGCCCCAACCGAAAAACAAAGACTGGCTGAATGGATACAAAAACCCCCTTATATGCTGTCTACAAGAGACCAACCTCAAACAAAGGAACAGATACAGATTGAAAGTGAAGAGCTAGAAAATGATATTTCATGCAAATAGAGACCAAATGGAGAAGGCAATAGCACCCCACTCCAGTACTCTTGCCTGGAAAATCCCATGAATGGAGGAGCCTGGTGGTCTACAGTCCATGGGGTCGCTAAGAGTTGGACACGACTAAGAGATTCACTTCCATGCATTGGAGAAGGAAATGGCAACCCACTCCAGTGTTCTTGCCTGGAGAATCCCAGAGACAGGGGAACCTGATGGACTGCCATCTATCGGGTCACACAGAGTCGGACATGACTGAAGCGACTTAGCAGCAGCAGCAGCAGCAGCAGCAACAGCAGAGACCAAAAGAAAACAGGAGTAACAATACTCATATCAGAAAAAAAAAAAAAAGACTTTGAAATAAAGACCATAAAAAGAGACAAAGAAGGACACTACATAGTGATCAAAGGATCAATCCAAGAAGAAGATAAAACTATTATAAATATACATGCACCCAACCTAGGAGCACATCAAGGTGTAAGGCAAATGGTAACAAGTAGGAAGGGGAAAATTAACAGTAATACAATAATAGCGGGAGACTTTAATACCCCACTCACATCTGTGGATAGATCAACTAACAGAAAATTAGCAAGGAAACACAAGTTTAAAATGATACAATGGACCAGTTAGACCTAATTGCTATCTATAGGGCATTGAATTTTACCTTTTTCCAAACAATGAAATTTACCTTTTTCTCAAGTGCAAACAGAACATTCCCCAGGACAGAACACATCCTGGGCCATAAATCTAGCCTTGGTAAATTAAAAAACAAAACAAAACAAACAAACAAAAAAAAACTGAAATCATTTCAAATGTCTTTTCAGATCACAATGCAGTAAGATTAGATGTCAACTATGGAGGGGGGGATTGGAGAAAACAACAACAACAACAAACTATTAAAAGTACAAACATATGGAGACTAAACAAGATACTTCTGAATAACCAACAGATCACAGAAGAAACCAAAAAACGCATAAAAGCAAATAAAAACTAAAACATGACAACCCAAAGCCTATGGGATTCAGTTAAAGCAGTGTTAAGAGGAAGGTTCATAGCAATACAAATTTACCTCAAGAAACAAAAGAAACATCAAATAAATAACCTAACTTTACACCTAAAGCAATGAGAGAAAAAAGAAATAAAGAACCCCAAAGTTAGTAGAAGGAAAGAAATCATAAAAATCAGAGCAGAAATAAGTGAAGAAGAAACAATGGAGACTATAGCAAAAAATCAACAAACCTAAAAGCTGGTTCTTTGAGAAGATAAATAAAAAAGACAAACCATTAGGAAAACTCATGAAGCAAAAAAGGGAGAAGAATCAAATCAATAAAATTAGAAATGAAAATGGAAAAATCACAACAGACAACACAGAAATAAAAGGGATAATAAGAGACAACTATCAGCAACTATATGCCAATAAAATAGACAACTTAGAAGAAACGGACTAATTCTTAGAAAAGTATAACTCCAAAACTGAACCAGAAAGAAATAGAAAATCTTAACAGACCCGTCACAAACATGAAAATTAAAACTGTAATAAAAACATCTCCCTAAAAACAAAAGCACAAGACCAGATGGCTTCAGAGATGAATTCTACCAAATATTTAGAGAAGAGCTAACATCTATCCTGTTGTGGTCCTTTAATGGACCTGGTGGTCCAGAGTCAATGATAAGAAAATGAAAGAGAAAAAGAAGCTAATATTCCCTGGTTTATGCAGAGAACCAATAAAACCCTAGAACAGGGCTTGCACTGCTCACGAAGGCACAGGGCACCCTCTTGAGGAGGTCTTGAAAACCCGGGCAGGAGAGTGAGCTCGGTGGGTTTCCACACTCCAGAGAATTAGCTGGAGGGAGGGAGAGAGAGAGAGAGAAAGAAAGACACCAGGACCCAAGCCTCTGGTGGAGCAAGGGTGCTTTAATGATCTTTCTGTGAGTATATATAGGCTGTTGTACAAGGAATTTCTTTCAACAATGATAAAGATCAGAAAACCTAATGTACAGCAACCATTATCAAGGGAACAAGGGATTAGCAATGGTCATAAGGTCAGGATACAATCCATATCTCAAGAAAGAAGATCGAGACCAAGCAGTTTTGTCGTTAGAAGAATATTTACTGAAGGAAATTCATGCATGTGTTTCATCTTATGACCTCCGTCCTGGGAGCAGCGTGCCATTCCACTTGTTCCTGTTGCCAGGAACTGATAAGGAATGGAGGGTTTATGAGAAACAGTATGCAGGAATCCTCCTGTTAGACGTTCCTTGACAATCTTACTCAAACTCTTACAGAAAATTGAAGAGGCAGGTAAACTCTCAAATTCATTCTATGAGGCCACTATCACCCTAATACAAAAACCAGACAAAGATGCCACAACAAAGAAAACTACAGGCTAATATCACCAATGAACATAGATGTGAAAATCCTCAACAAAATTCCAGCAAACAGAATCCAACAATATATTAAAAATATCAAATATCATGGCCAAGTGGGCTTTATCCCAGGAATGCAAAGATTCTTCAATATTTGCAAATCAAACAATGTGGTATACCATGTTAACAAGTTGAAAGATAGAAGGCATATGATTATCTCAATAGCTGCAGAGAAAACCTTTGACAAAATTCAATGCCCACTTATAATAAAAACTCTCCAGAAAGCAGGCATAGAAGGAATATACCTCAATATAATAAAAGCCATCTACAATAAACACCCAGCACACACTATCCTCAATCTCAAAAAATTGAAAGCATTTCCTTTAAAGTCATAAACAAGACAAGGGTGCCCACTCTCACTACTGCTATTCAACAAAGTTTTGGAAGTCTTAGCCACAGCAATCAGAGAAGAAAAATAAATAAAGGAATCCAGATTAGAAAAGAGTAAGTAAAGCTCTCACAGTTTGTAGATAACATGATCCTTTACATAGAAAACCCTAAAGACCCCACCAGAAAATTACTAGAGCAAATCAATGAATACAATGAATTTGCAGGATATAATATTAACACACAGAAATCCTTTGCATTCCTATACAATAGCAATGAGAAAACAGAAAAGAAATTAGGGAAACAATCCCAATCACCATTGTAATGAAAATAGTAAAATACTTAGGAACAAATCTACCTAAAGAAACAAAAGACATATAAAACTATAAAACACTGATGAAAGAAATCAAAGATAACACAAATAGATGGAGAAATATACCATGTTCATGGATCAGAAGAATTAATATAGTGAAAATAGTATACTACCCAAAGCAATCTATAGGTTCAATGCAATCCCTATCAAGCTACCAATGGTACTTTTCACAGAACTAGAACAAATAATTTCCAGTTAACACACAAAAAAAATGTCAGATAGCCAAAGCAATCTTGAGAAAGAAGAATGGAACTGGAGGAATCAACCTGCCTGACTTCAGACTGTACTACAAAGCTACAGTCATCAGACATTATGGTACTGGCACAAAGATAGAAATATGGATCAGTGAAACAAAACAGAAAGCCCAGAGATGAATCTACACACCTATGGACACCTTATCTTTGACAAAGGTGGCAAGAATATGTACAATGGAGAAAATATAATCTCTTTACCAAGTGGTGCTGGGAAAATGGTCAGCCACCTGTAAAAGAATGAAACTAGAACAGTTTCTAATACCATACACAAAAATAGAAAATGGATTAAATATCTAAATTTAAGGCCAGGGACTATAAAACTCCTAAAGGAAAACCTAGAACACTCTCTGACATAAATCACAACAAAATCCTCTATGACCCACTTCCCAGAGTAATGGAAACAAAAGTGAAATAAACAAATGGGACCTAATTAAACTTAAAAACTTTTGCACAATTATGGAAACTATAGGCAAGGTGAAAAGGCAGCCTTCAGAATGGGAGAAAATAATAGCAAATTAAATAACTGACAAAGAATTAATCTCCAAAATATGGAAGCAACACATGCAGCTCAATACCAGAAAAATAAGTGACCCAATAAAAAAATGGGCCAGAGAACTAAACAGACATTTCTCCAAAGAAGCTATGCAGATGGCTATCAAACACATGAAAAGATGCTCAACATCACTCATTACCAGAGAAACGCAAATCAAATCCACAATAGGTACCATCTCATACCAGTCAGATGCCATCAAAAGTCTAGGGAACCATCTTACACTGTTGGTGGGAATGCAAGCTAGTATAGCCACTATGGAGAACAGTGTGAAGATTCCTTAAAAAACAAAAACAAAAACTGAAAATAGAACTGCCGTACAACACAGCAATCCCAGTGCTGGGCATACACACTGAGAAAACCAGACTTGAAAGATACATGGGTACCACAGTGTTCATTGCAGCACTGTTCACAGTAGCTAGGATATGGAAGCAACCTAGATGTCTATTGGCAGAAGAATAGATAAGAAAGTTGTGGTACATATGCACAATGGAATATTACTCAGCTATATAAAAGAACACATTTAAGTCAGTTCTAATAAGGTGGATAAAACTGGAGCCTATTATACAGAGTGAAGTAATTCAGAAAGAAAAACACCAATACAGTATATTAATGCTATATATATGGAATTTAGAAAGATGGTAACAATGACCCTATATGCGAGACAGCAAAAGGGACACAGACGTAAAGAACATACTTTTGGACCCTGTGGAAGAAGGCAAGGGTGGGATGATCTAAGAGGATAAAATTGAAACATGTGTATTACCATATGTGAAATAGAGTACAGTCAAAGTTTGATGCATGAAACAGGGCACTCTAAGCTGGTGCACTGGGACAACCCAGAGGGATGGGATGGGGAAGGATGTGTGTGGGCGGGGTTCAGGATGTGGACACATGTACACTCATTGTTGATTCATGTCAATGTATGTCAAAAACCGCCATAATATTATAAAGTAATTAGCCTCCAATTAAAATAAATAAATTAAAAAATTTGACTGTGTAAGAGTGGGTTTATTTCTGAGCTTTCTATCCTGTTTATATGAATCTGTTTTCAGGTAAATACTAGAGTATTTTGATTGCTATAGATTGGTAATAAATTTTGAAACCAGCATTGTAATGTCTGTCTCCATATTTCTTTAGTCTCAAAATTGCTTTGGCTATTTGGGTTTTTAATGTGCTTTCATATGCATTGTATGATTATATTTGTATTTCTTTGGGAAAAAATGTATTTCTTTGAAAAAATCAGTAAGTAGATTGATTTGGATGATGTAACCTTTTTTTTCATTTTTACAACTTTTATTTTATATTATTGAAGTATAATTTACAATGTTTTGTTAATTTCTATGATTTTGCAAAATTATTCAGTTTTGCATATTTTCCTATTAATTTCCATTGTGGTTTATCAGAGGATATTGAATATAGCTCTCTGTACTATATAACGGTAACTTGTCATTTATTCATTCTTTATATAGTAGTTTACATCTAATAATCCCAAACTTCCAACTCATTCCTCTCCCAGCCCCTACATATTTGGCAGCTGTAAGTGTATTCTTTAGGTCTATGAGTCTGTTTCTGTTTCTTAGATAAGTTCATTTGTGCTGTATTTGACATTCCACATAAAAGTAATGTCATATTGTATTTGTCTTTCTCTTTCTGACTTTGATTATTATGACAACCTCTAGGTCCATCCAAGTTGTTGCAAGTGGCATTTTAATAATATTTACTCTTACATTTAATGATAACAGTATATCTCTCCATTTATTTGTCTTCAATTTGTGTCAATATCATATAATTTTCAGTGTAGATTTATAACCTATTTGACTAAAATTTTTCCTAAATATTTTATTCTTTTTAATGTTATTGCAAATAAAACTATGTTCTTAGTTTATTAGGATTGTTCATTGTCCACAAAGTAAATGTAATTAATTTTTGTATGTTGAACTTTCATCCTGCAACTTTGTTGGATTTGTTTACTAATTATAGTAGTTTTGGGTGCAACTTTTTTTTGCATTTTCTATTTGTGAGATCATGTATACTATACAGTCATATAAATTCTTTTATTTTTGCTCTTGGTATCATGCATTTGAGATTTATGCATATTATTGTGTCTATCATAATTTCATTCATTTTATTGCTAATCAGTATTCCATTTCATGGATGTATCAAAGCTTGTTTCTTTAGCATTTAAGAAATGTATTTATGATTTCCAGTTATTTGAAATTATGAATAAACCTGCTATAAACATGTATAGTTTTTGAAAAAAGCAACAATGCAGAAAAATATGACATAATTGTTTACAAAACACTAGATATCAGAAAAACAATGACACTGATTACTGAAAGGTGGTAAACAAACAAATTGATTCTTTTTTTTCTATCATTTTCATGTTTATTACTTTAAAGGATTTCAATGTGGTGGTATACAGAGAGATAATTCAAAAGATCCTGATAGAGTCTTTGAGTTGAGAGTGTGAAGTTGAGGGCTTGATGAAACTAAGTAAGCTAGAATTTTGGGAATAGAGACCTTGCTGTGGGGAGGGAGAGAGAAAGAGAGAAAGAGAATATGATGGAGAATTAATGAGGATCCTATTGCTTCAGTTCAGTTCAAACTGAACTTTATCAAATTTTAATTTTTTTGCATCAAAGACACTATTAATAGAGGCCAATAGCAGCCCACAAAATTGGATAAAATATTTGCAAATATATCTGATAAGAAATTAATATCAGAATAAAGATCTATATATCAACAATACAAAACCAAACTATGAATCTTTGAATCCATTACAAATTTCCATTGCCTTCTAGTTCACATCTCAACTTCCCTAAGATTCAAGACCCTCCCCCACGATAGATCTCATCTTTTTCTAAGATTCCCTCCCACTCAGTCAAGCCTATCTCTTATTCCTGAACACACCTCAGTCTATTTTATGCAGTGGAAAAGGCCCTGGGTTTCAGGGTGCACAGACTTAGCTCTCCACTGCAGTCAGGTCACTTACTAATCAAGTAAAATACAAATCCTAAACAAAACAAAACAAAACAAAGCAATAGTAGTTAAAGTCAGTATGTGTCAGGGAGTTGTTTGCAAGACTGTGATAAGACCTTTAAGATTTTTGGTTTTTAAGTCCCACAAAACCCATATGAAATAGGAACTAGCATTATCTTGATTGTTTAATGAAGTGGATAAGGCTCAGAGAGTTTGTGTAATTTGCCCAAAGCCTTTGGTGGCTATGTGGCTAAACTCCTAGTTCAAGCTAGTAATCACTCCCTTCTCAACCCCTCCAAGAATTTTATGCCTTGCCTCACAACACTTTCATAAGAATTAAACAGGCATGAGAATATTTGGAGGGCACGATCCAAATAGTCATCATGATTATTTTCCATTCCTATAAGCTCTGGCCTTCCTGCTTCCTTTTGTTGTTGTTTAGTCACCAAGTTGTGTGTGACTCTTCATGACTCCAAACACTGTAGCATGCCAGGCTTCCCTATACCTCAACATCTCCTGGAGTTTGCCCAAATTCATGTCCATTGAGTTGTTGATCCTATCCTGCCAGGGTCCAGCCCCGGTGGATCCAGGGAATTCGAAGCAGGGACAGCGTCAGCAAACCGGATACAATAGCTTTAATTAAATATTAATTAGAGGTATAAAGAGTAAGAGAATAAGGATAGCTCAGCAGGAAAATTTAGTGGAGAAAAGAGGCTGAATAACTTGGTTTACATGGAAAACCAATAAAACTCCAAGACAAGGAGTTTGCATCACCTACGTAGGCCACAGGCATCCTTCCATTCTCCCGAAGGAGAGGAGACACTAAGGCCTCTCTGGTCAGATCTTAGAAGCCCAGGCAGAAGTAGTAGGCTTGACGAGCCTCCACTCTCTAGATGGGAATTCAGCCAGAAAGTGAGAGAAAGGATGAATGAGGAGACCAGTCTTTCTAGGAACTGATCCCATTCTTTATTTTCCAGGGTCCACTTTTATACACAGAGATGTAATACAAAAGTCATGTGGGGTCAGCAGTCATGACTTTTATCAAAATCAGGTGCTTCATACAGATGTATACAAAGGTTTTAGGGGTGTTACATCATCTTCTGGCGAGGGGGCCTGCTTACAATTTATGACCCTCTCCTGGTGACAGCGGTTAGTCAACTAAAACACTTATTTCTCCCAGGGTGATTATTCTTAAAACAGACGCCACCTTCCGAAGGCACCAGATAAAGTTACATTTCTATAGGGTGAGGGTGCAGTGGGTTTTAATTAAGAAAAGAATCTGCTTAGCCTAAAGTCTAAAGTGATTAATATCAAAGGTTAATACTTATTTCTTCTATATATTCATTAATGTGTATAAGGGCAGGGGATGTGGAGACTTAGCAGCAAACATTGGCTCAGCAAATGAAAAAAACCCTTCACTAATATGATTACTAATCAGCTCACTATACTACACTAATAATTTCCTAACTTCTCAAAAGAATCTGTTTTTAGAAGGTTTAAAGCATCTCGTGCCTCTCACGGTTGGGAAGCTGTGGACAATCACATGTGGCCGGACAAACCTGTCAGGCAGGCTAGAGAAGCTTCAGAGGAGTTTGTAGGTTGAAACACTCCTGTCACGCCCAGGAAGTATTATTAACTGGAGCTGTAAGTTAACTCTTTCAGAGAGAGGTGGTGGGGGACAGCCCCCCATAAAGTCAGAGGTGTAGGTGAGAGCACAAAGCAGTAAAGTAGGCAGACTCTGGTTTTGGGGGCAGATGCTCGAGAATTTCCAGGGGGACTCCTGAGGCTCCATCATGCCTTTGCATATGCTGAGCCTCCTTCCTCATGACCATTGCCACGGGCAGAGTTCCTCATGCTGGCTCCCAGCACTATCCAACCATCTTGTCCTCTGTCCACCTCTCTCCTTCTGCCTTCAATTTTTCCTGCTTCCTATGTCTAAACATCATCTGTTAAACTAATACATGATTAGGTGTCTTTCAGTCCCATTTCATCTTGCAATCCCCCTTCACTTGTTATCCTAGATATCATCCACTCACTTAGTGGGAGTTATTTCGATAGGACAACAGTTCTAATGATTTTCAAGAATATTAAAATAGATGGTATAAGTGTCCAAAGATTTAAACAGAAAAATACCCTTATGGTTGCAAAAGAATTCACATTTCATCTACACAGTAAAGTAAACCTTTGCATGAGGTCGCCAAAGTACTGGAGTTTCAGTTTCAACATCATTCCTTCCAAAGAACACCCAGGGCCGATCTCATTTAGAATGGACTGGTTGGATCTCCTTGCACTCCAAGGGACTCTCAAGAGTCTTCTCCAACACCACAGTTCAAAAGCATCAACCCTTTGGTGCTCAGCTTTCTTCACAGTCCAACTCTCACATCTATACATGACCACAGGAAAAACGATAGCCTTGACTAGACGGACCTTTGTTGGCAAAGTAATGTCTCTGCTTTTGAATATGCTATCTTGGTTGGTCATAACTTTCCTTCCAGGGAGTAAGCGTCTTTTAATTTCATGGCTGCAGTCACCATCCGCAATGATTTTGGAGCCCCAAAAGATAAAGTGACACTGTTTCCACTATTTCCCCATCTGTTTCTGATGAAGGGATGAGACCAGATGCTATGATCTTAGTTTTCTGAATGTTGAGTTTTAAGCCAACTTTTTCACTCTCCTCTTTCACTTTCATCAAGAGGCTTTTTAGTTCCTCTTCACTTTCTGCCATAAGGATGGTGTCATCTGCGTATCTGAGGTTATTGATACTTCTCCTGGCAATCTTGATTCCAGCTTGTGCTTCTTCCAGTCCAGCGTTTCTCATGATGTACTCTGCATAGAAGTTAAATAAGCAGGGTGACAATATTCAGCCTTGACGTACTCCTTTTCCTATTTGGAACCAGTCTGTTTTTCCATGTCCAGTTCTAACTGTTGCTTCCTGACCTGCATAGGTTTCTCAAAAGGCAGGTCAGGTGGCCTGATATTCCTGTCTCTTTCAGAATTTTCCAGTTTATTGTGACCCACACAGTCAAAGGCTTTGGCATAATCAATAAAGCAGAAATAGATGTTTTTCTGGAACTCTCTTGCTTTTTTGATGATCCAGCAGATGTTGGCAATTTGATTTCTGGTTCCTCTGCCTTTTCTAAAACCAGCTTGAACAGCTGGAAGTTCATGGTTCACGTATTGCTGAAGCCTGGCTTGGGAGAATTTTGAGCACTACTTTACTAGTGTCTGAGATGAGTGCAATTGTGCAGTAGTTTGAGCATTCTTTGACATTGCCTTTCTTTGGGATTGGAATGAAAACTGACCATTTCCAGTCCTGTGGCCACTGCTGAGTTTTCCAAATTTGCTGGTATATTGAGTGCAGCACTTTCACAGCATCATCTTTCAGGATTTGAAATAGCTCGACTGGAATTCCATCACCTCCACTAACTTGGTTCGTAGTGATGCTTTCTAAGGCCCACTTGACTTCACATTCCAGGATGTCTGGCTCTAGGTAAGTGATCACACCATCGTGATTATCTGGGTCGTGAAGATCTTTTTTGTACAGTTCTTCTACGTATTCTTGCCACCTCTTCTTAATATCTTCTGCTTCTGTTAGGTCCATAGCATTTCTGTCCTTTATCGAGTCTATATTTGCATGAAATATTCCCTTGGTATCTTTAGGTTTCTTGAAGAGATCTCTAGTCTTTCCCATTCTGTTGTTTTCCTCTATTTCTTTGCACTGATCACTGAGGAAGTCTTTCTTATCTCTCCTTGCTATTCTTTGGAACTCTGCATTCAGATGTTTATATCTTTCCTTTTCTCCTTTGCTTTTCGCTTCTCTTCTTTTCACAAGTATTTGTAAGGCCTCCCCAGACAGCCATTCTGCTTTTTTGCATTTTTTTCCATGGGGATTGTCTTGATCCCTTTCTCCTGTATAATGTCACAAACCTCCATCTGTAGTCCATCAGGCAGTCTATCAGATCTTGTCCCTTAAATCTATTTCTCACTTCCACTGTATAATCATAAGGGATTTTATTTAGGTCATACCTGAATCGTCTAGTGGTTTTCCCTACTTTCTTCAATTTAAGCCTGAATTTGGCAATGAGGAGTTCATAATCTGAGCCACAGTCAGCTCCCAGTCTGGTTTTTGCTAACTGTATTTTGACTTCCCTGGTGGCTCAGGCGGTAAAGTGTCTGTCTATAATGAGGGAGACCTGGGTTCAATCCCTGAGTCAGGAAGATTCCCCTGGAGAAGGAAATGGCAATCCACTCCAGTACTATTGCCTGGAAAATCCCACGGACAGAGGAGCCTGGTGGGCTACAGTCCATGGGGTCGCAAAGAGTCAGACATGACTGAGCAACTTCACTTTACCTATTGATAAATACTTGACTGTGTTTATACCATTATCACCCCTATGTTGAACCCTCTAATCTATACTCGGAGAAATGGTGAGATGGAAACTGCCATGAGAAAGCTCTGGATCAGAAAAAGAAAGTGAGGCAGCAGGGAAACATACTATCTATTTTCAAAGAATTGCTCTTTCCAGGAAAGTCTTGTATGATTATTTAACTGTATTAAATTTCTACTCAGAATTAGTAACCTGGGCATTTTGAAAGTATTTATGATTTGGATACTTAATGATCAAAATATGAATTTTAACAATTTCATCATTTAATTAATCAAAGTATATATTTTGTTCTAAATGTAATTTTTAGATTATCAAAATTCTTATGAAATAATGTATAGTATGGGGGTATAACATTGTCTCTCTGGGGACTATAGATTTTTGGTCTCTGTGATAAGTTAAAGTGTAGCAAATACTGTAAAATTAGTCAGTGTAAGATTTTCTAATGTTTCTCAAATACTGTAATCTTTTTCAGAATTAATAAGACACATTACGGATTTTGAAAAATAATGTCAGTAATACGTCATTAAACTTTTTGTTCATGTCTCTCTATACAAAGATCACCAATCTTGATATCTGAAGCATGTATTTTCATTTTATGTATGTAATATTGCTTACATATATTATTTTTTAATATTGCTTAGCATGTTATTATCAAAGTAGAATGACACTTCAGAGTTAAAAGTATTAATCATAAAAAGCTAAATTTATAAAAATAATCTGAATGAACAAGGTTTATATACAGAAAAATAACCAATCTTAATTACTTTCCAGATTGGTTTATCATATCAAGTGGAACAACTTTGTTTGGAATTATATTTTCATAAAGATGATCCATTAATCTTCCCAGATAATTTAGAATGTCTGGTAATACCTCTGCTATTTTTCAATATCCCCATCTTTTTTTTTTTCTTATAGTGTTTCATAGCTTTCTACTGAGACCCAGGTTGTGCCTTTCATATGTTAAGCTTAGCATAACTCATAATCCATTAGCTTCAGACATGAATTACAGAGCTCAATACCATATATATTGGGTGATACAATTTTTAAGAAAGATGCCAATAATATGTGCCATTCTTATTCCTTTATTAATGAAATATGGGTTACTAAGAAATAAATAGACCAGAATATATTATTTTACTTAATGGAGACATCCTTCATAAAATCCTCTCTCTCTCTCAATTAAACTTGAAATAAAATAGTATGTGCTTCAAAATGATGAAAGCATGTGATAAAAGAAATATTATGCTGCCTCTCATAATTTGTCTGGATTCATACTGGGCTAAAGCTATAGGGAAATGGGTTCTTTCCAGCAGTAAATCACACTGTAAGAAACTTCATATCCTGATTTTTATCCCAGTTACATGGAGATTTCTTATATTATCTCAAAGTCTTCTCAAACAAAATTGTTGTTTAGTCGCTAAGTCATATCAGACTCTTTTGCTACTCCATGGACTCTAGCTTGCCAGGTTCTTCCTTCTCCAGGGGATCTTCTTGACTTAGGGATTCAATGTGTGTCTCTTGCATTGGCAGGCAGACTCATTACCACTGAGCCACCAGACAACTCCCTCAAACACAATGCTACTGCTGCTAAGTCGCTTCAGTCATGTCCGACTTTGTGCGACCCCAGAGATGACAGCCCACCAGGCTCCCCCGTCCCTGGGATTCTCCAGGCAAGAACACTGGAGTGGGTTGCCATTTCCTTCTCCAATGTATGAAAGTGAAAAGTGAAAGTGAAGTCGCTCAGTCGTGTCCGACTCTTAGCAACCCCGTGGACTTCGGCCTACCAGGCTCCTCCATCCATGGGATTTTCCAGGCAAGAGTACTGGAGTGGGGTGTCATTGCCTTCTCCATCAAACACAATACTATTCACAAAATAATACAAACCATTTGAATTGATCAGAACTTAGGAAATAAGTTCTTTCCACTTCTGAATGTTGCTATATAAACCTGAATGTTTGTGTTAGTCTCCAAAATCTTGCTAACTCCTTTAAAATGTGGTGGCATTTGGAGGTAGCTTTTCTCAGGTAATGAAGTTAGAGTCCTCATGAATGTGATTAATACCTTTATAAACATACTCCAAGTGTTCACTTTACCCTTCTGCCATATGAGGAAACAGCAATAAGATGGCTGTCTATCAACCAAGGAGGTAACCTTATCAGACGTGGAAACTGTCGGTACTTTACTCTTTGATTTATAAGATTTTAAAACTTCAAAAAATAAATATTTATTGTTTAAACCATCCAGTCTATGATACTCTTTGATAACAGCCCAAAAGGACCAAGACAGAAATTTAGTTTTCGAATTTGTGCAGTTATTTCAAGTGGTGAGATAGATTTGTTTGTTAGTTTATTAAGTCCATGTTTATTGATTTGTAATCTCTTTGAAGTCAGGGAAAGTTACTTCATTGTCTTTTTGTTCTCTGATTCTTGCACAATGTATGAAACATAGAATTCATTCTTCAGACCTGTCAATTACTTGAATTCTTAACCTATTAGAGTGATAATTTTTACTGATAAATGTTGATTAGCTCTTTTTACATTATATATATATTTCAAATATTTATTTCATTATAACATTTTTGTTATGAACATAAAGTTTTAATATAAAAATGGTGAAATATTCTTTACTTTGTGATTAGTTTTATCATATAATTTTTGGAAAATTCCATACTCTTCCAATGATCTTATAACTTTTAACTTTTTTAAAAATATCTTTTTAAAACACTTCATTTTTTCAAAACAAATTTATTTAATTTGTTTGTGATAAGGAAATATTTTATCCCAAAAAGGAAAAAAAAAATCTGTACATAATTATTAAATTCAGTAATAATTTGAAAATTTCCACTTACTATGCTAGGTTTTACACCATCTGGAAGCTTCAATTTAGGGACATTTTTTCTCCTCCTCTACATCCTTTTCCCCCTTTTCTAAACTTTAGAGTCATTTTTCAAAGTTTGAAAATTTTCTATAACATTATACTCAGGATATTATGACAATACATGTTCATTTTGAGGAAAACTACATTTTAATATCTTGATTTCTCATTAAGAGTAAAAAAATATTGTGAAAGATTGTTTGATGGCTCAATAAAAATTTGTAATCATCTCCATAGGTGTCATGAATCTTGCTTTATTGTTTTCTTCTTTAAAAAGAAGACTCTGTTATTTACATTTGACTCACAATTTCAATGACCCAGTCTGAAAGGGCTTCGTGTCTTTTGCTGGCATGAATTATATGGCACAATCCTCAAAGCTCGAGTGCCTGTGAAACAAATATTCATAGGCTTGGATTCAATAATGCAAATCTTAATATCCTACCACACTCTCAGATCTGTATCTAACTTCAGGCAAATCTCTATGACGACATGTAGGTATATATTCAATAATACGTAGGTGCCGGGATCGAGCTCCGCCCATGGCAAAGGTCATGAGGAAGGAGGCTTGGCATACGCAAAGGCGGGATCAAGCCTCAGGAGTCTCCCTGGAAATTCTCGAGCATCTACCCCCAAAACCAGAACCTGCCTACTTTCTGCTTTCACCTACACCTCAGACTTCACTGGGGGCTGTCCCCCACTACCTCTCTCTGAAACAAGAGTTAGCTTACAGCTCCAGTTAATAATTCCTGGGTGCGACAGTGTTTCAACCTACAAACTCCTTTAGAAGTCCTCTAGCCTGCCTGAATAGGTTTTTCTGGCCACATGTGATTACTCAGAGCCTCCCAACTGTGAGAGGCATGAGATGTTCTAAACTGTCTAAATACAGATTCCTTCGAGCAGTTAAAAGATTGATTAGAAATTGTATTGGTGAAGGGTTTTTCACTTGTTGGGCCAATGTTTGCTGCTGAGTCTCCATATCCCTTACCTGCTGTGTCCCTGGCAGTGTATTGATTAATATAATTGGTGTAAATAGTAGCTTTAATGTTTGTAACCTGGGACCCTTGAATTAATTATTTTTATTGTTATAGCCCACCACACCTTTGCTCTGTAGGAATGCAACTTTATCTAATGCTTTTGGAGCGTGGCTCCTGACCAATCACCTTTAGAGAAAAATAACTTTTCTGAAGAAAGGGTCTTAAAATGTTAACAGGTCTCTGGGCCAGAAGATGATGCAAATCACCTAAGCTTTTGCATATGATAAGTTTGCAGGAAGAAAGCCTGGCTTGCTGCATGACTCTACCCCTTCCCCCATTATCCTCTATGCATAACTTAAGGTATACAAACTACTTTGGAAAATAAAGTGCAGGCCTTGTTCACCGAAACTTGGTCTCCCCATGTCGTTCTTTCTCTTACTTTCTGGCTGAATTATTCAGCCTCTTTTCTCCACTGAATTTCCTCACTGAGATATCCTTATTTCAGCCTCTTTTCTCCACTGAATTTCCTCACTGAGCTGTCCTTATTCTATTACTCTTTATATCCTTAATTAACGTTTAATTAAGCAGTTGTTTCCTGATCTTCGCCGACGCCATCCCCACTTCCAATTCCCTAGATCCACCGGGGTTGGACCCCGGCACGTAGGTCTCTATTCAATTCAGAGAAGGCAATAGCAACCCACTCAACTACTCCTGCTTGGAAAATCCCGTGGATGGAGGAGCCTGGTAGGCTGCAGTCCACAGGGTCGCTAGGAGTCTGGCATGACTGAGCGACTTCACTTTCACTTTTCACTTTGATGCATTGGAAAAGGAAATGGCAACCCACTCCAGTGTTCTTGCCTGGAGAATCCCAGGGATGGCGGAGCCTGGTTAACTGCCGTCTATGGGGTCTGACAGAGTCGGACACGACTGAAGCCACTTAGCAGCAGCAGCAGCAGCAACAACAGCAGCAGCTATATTCAATTACATGTATACGTCTATATGTGAACATATCGGTCTGTGTATGACCACATATGGATCAGTATCAGACACCGATATGTATGTTTTTGCATAGGTACATTCACATTTATTTGATATGATCACACACAGGCCTGTATCTGTCCATAGACAGGGCTATATCTTGTCATATACTGGTCTGTATCTCACCATACAGAAATTTAGGCATTACTTGACTGAAAAATACTTCTGTTCCGTGTGGCATACACTGAAGTCGTTCTCTGGTATTCCACTGATTGCTTGATGTTTAAGAGGTGACCAAGATGATTTCAATTACATAAATGGTGCTTTGATACCAAAGGATAGAAGATCAGTTACTATGGGCCACTTTCCTCTCTGTGTAGATATAACAAAATGTAGACAATCTGTGTTCAGTGAAGTTGTCAGCATTGCAAACTGTCATCTCAGAGCTCCCAGAGGGAGGAGGCAAATGCTATCAAGTCTTTAAGTCTCATTATATCATGACATTAGCTTGAAGTCCAGGACCTCAAGTTCTAAATTCAGATTGCTCTTTCACACCAAAGAAAGCAAATCAACAAGGAGAAAACATGACCTATGAAATGGGAAAAAAACATTTATATCATAGCAAATTAGTAAATAAAATGTGTAAGGAACTTCTACAAATTAATTTTTAAAAAGCAAAGAAATCAATTTACAAATGGGCAAAGATCCTGAATAGATATTTTTCCAAATAAGACATTCAAATAGCCAATGGGAACACAACGAAGTGCTCATTATCACTAATCATCAGGGAAATGCAAATCAATCAAAATGAGGTATAACCTTATATCTGTCAGGATGGCTATGTGAGATATATATCAGGCAACAAATTTTGGTGAGGGTATAGTGAAAATGGGATACTACTATGCTATTGGTGGGAATCTAAATTTGTTCAGCCACCATGGAGAATATTACAGAGGCTTCTCAAAAAATTAAATATAAAACTGCCATGTGATTCTGGAGAAGGAATCGGCGACTCACTCCAGTATTCTTGCCTCGAGGATCCCAGAGACAGAGGAGTCTGGCAAGCTACAGACCATAAGGTTACAAAGAGTCAGACACAACTGAAGCAATTTACCACCATATGATTCAGCAATCCTACTTATCCTACTTTTGTTTATATATCCAAGAATGAGAAATTAGGAATCTGAAGAAATATATGTACTCTTATGTTCATTGCAGCATTATTCACAAAGCCAAGACTTGTGAAAAACTAAAATGTCCTCTGGTGGATGAATAGATAGAAAAAATATGATAGGCATATGTATATATACAGACAAAATTATGTGTGTATATATGTGTGTGTTTGTCAAAAAAAAAAAGATAATTTTATCCTGAAGATGGTTGTTACTAGATGGAAAAAGAAGGGGCAGATTTCTATGAATTCAGAAAGTTTTAGTAGTTTTATAGAAAGGGGGTCTTAAAAAAAGAATTTTTGTATGGTCTAGTTGAGATTAGATTAAATTTAATTTAGTAAATGGATTTAGTTATTAAAAGTAGGAAAAAAAAAAAGTAAGATGGTGCATGCAGGACTAGATTGGTTCCTCTCTGTTACTCTCTGTTAGGAGAACAAATGTACTTAGGATGCTTCTTTTTTTTTTTTTTTTTTTAAATGTTTTATTAAGATAAAATCTATACCATTTTTCCATGCAAAATGTATGATTCCATGTTTTCCTTTTTTTTTTTTTTTTGTAATTGTAGGGTTATGCAATCATCATCACAGTCTCATTTTATTTTATTATTTATTTTTAATGTTTCTAAATTGCTCTTAGAAAGTAATCTTCATTTATTTATTTTTTAAAATATAAATGTATTTATTTTAATTGGAGGCTAATTACTTTACAATATTTTATTGGTTTTGCCATACATCAACATGAATCCACCACAGCTTCTTGATAGTTTGTGTGAATTTCCTAGCCTTTAAGTATTCTTTGTTAGTGTTAGCTGCTCAGTCATTTTTGACTCCTTGCAACACATGTACTATAGCCCACCAGGCTTCTCTGAATCTTCCCAACCCAGGGATAGAACTGGGTCTCCAGAATTGTAGGTGGAATCTTTACCACTGAGCCACTTTGCTATAAAATCTTTTGTTACTTCAGTTAAAGTGAATAAATATCCACAGTGATTCTATATGACCAAACATTTGAATTTTTTGATATTTTTGTCAAACTGTTTAGCAAATTCAAAGTTTTTTTGACTTGCTAACTTTGGGATGCTTCAGAAGGCTCCTGAGTCACCTCATAGAGAAATATTAATCTAACTGTGATTGATGTTACATTGCATGGTTTTTTGTTGTTCAGGTGCTAAGTCGTGTACAAATCTTTGCAACATCATGAACTGTAGCATGCCAGACTCCCTTGTCCTTCATAATCTCCCATAGTTTGTTCAGATTCATGCCCATTGAGTCGATGATGCTATCTAACCATCTCATCCTCTGTCGCTGCCTCTTTCTGTTTTTGCCTTCAATCTCTACCAGCATCAAGGTCTTTTCCAGTGAGTCAGCTGTTTATATCAGGTGATGAAAGTATTGGAGTTTCAACTTCAGCATTCATTCATTCCTTCCAATGAATATTCAGGGTTGATTTCTTATAGGGTTGACTAGTTTGATCTCCTTGCTGTCCAAGGAACTCTCAAGAGTCATCTCCAGCAGCAGAATTCAAAAGCATCAATTCTTCAGTGCTCAGCCTTCTTGATGGACCAACTCACACGTCCGTACACAACTACTAGAAAAACCATAGCTTTGACTACAGGGACCTTTGTCAGCAAAGTGATGTCTCTGCTTTTTAATATGAAAACTATAAAATAATTATTTTTTTGACACTAAAAGTCAGAAAAAAAGAATACAATTATCACTGAGAGGTGTTAAACAAACAGGTTGAGCTTTGTTTAGGATTTTTTCTGGTTTATGATCATAAAGAATTTCCATCTATGGTACAAAGAGGACTAGCTCAAAAGATTTTATAGTGTCTACTATCAAAATATAGATAATATATAGTCTACTTTGGTGAAAGGCTGATTAACACTTTGAGATGAATGGAATAATAGTTCCACAAATGTTTTCTTTATCCCCACTTCCATACTAAAACCGATTCTATCAACTTGCCTTTATGAAACTATGTGACAAACTCTATGGAAGATCTATCTGCATGTGAAATAGGTTTTAAATGACTGTTTTGTTTTGTTTTGATATTAGCATCCTTCATCTTCTGGAAATTAAGAAAGATTTCTTCTTCAAATATAAAGTTTAAATAGATTTGCCTATTTTGTCATCATAATTTAAACAAGAAAGTTTTTATTAACATACATTTTATTTCTGTCACGACTTTTCCCTCTTGGTGAAATGATCTCAAGTTGTTTTTATAACTTTACCCCTAGAGGACAGGGTTCTCTAAGTCCTATTCTTAGTAAGTAAATGCTAGTCATTCAGTCATGTCTGACTCTTTGCAACCCCATGGACTGTAGCCTGACAAGGTCCTCTGTCCTTGGAATTCTCTAGACAAGAATACTGGAGTGGGTTGCCATTCCCTTCTTCAGGGGATCTTTCTGACCCAGGTCTCCTGAATTGCAGGCAGATTCTTTACTGTCTGAGCCACCAGGGAAGCCCAAGTCCTATTCTACATGATGATTATCCTTGATCATCTCTGGAGGAAAATGGTGTGTTATCAAAATTATGACCAATGTCCCAATGAATTTAACTAGTCAAGAATTATCCTTGGAGATGTAACAATTAAATGACTCAATAATGTGTGCCTATTTCAAATGTATATAATGTGTTTATGGATCTTTTGTCTCATCTCATATGTCAGACTTTTATGAATCTAAATAGTAGACTTGAATCATAATAAATTATGTGTATGTGTATGTAGTCATTCTCTATCCTTCAGGAAAAACAAAGTTCAACGATGAAGATAGGATACTAAAACTGAGAATCAAAATGCTATAAATGTTACTTCACCATTTTATTGTGATTTGTATAGAATACATACAGCAAAATTTTTATGTAAAAAATTCAGAAACAATTTTCCAATGTCTCTCCAATCAAAGTGTTGAGTTAACATTTGTTGGTGTTTAGGAGAAATCCTGACAGCAATCAATATTTAGGACCTCTGTTCACATTAAGAGTCAGAGTTCATTAGCTAACAGAACATTAATATTCATTTTAAAAATAAGAACAATTTGAAGGTAATATTTCTCTGAAATACTGAAGTGAATTCAGTTCAATTCAGCTCAGTTACTCAGTCGTGTCTGACTCTTTGTGACCCCATGAATCGCAGCACGCCAGGCCTCCCTGTTTATCACCAACTCCCGGAGTTCACTCAGACTCACGTTCATCGAGTCAGTGATGCCATCTAGCCATCTCATCCTGTCGTCCCCTTCTCCTCCTGCCTCCAATCCCTCCCAGCATCAGAGTCTTTTCCAATGAGTCAACTCTTTGCATGAGGTGGCCAAAGACTGGAGTTTCAGCTTCAGCATCATTCCTTCCAAAGAACACCCAGGGCTGATCTCCTTTACAATGGACTGGTGGGATCTCCTTGCAGTCCAAGGGACTCTCACAGTTCAAAAGTATCCATTCTTCAGTGCTCAGCTTTCTTCACAGTCCAACTTTCACATCCATACATGACCAAAGGAAAAACCATAGCCTTGACTAGACGGACCTTTGTTGGCAAAGTAATGTCTTTTGAATATGCTATCTGGGTTGGTCATAACTTTCCTTCCAAGGAGTAAGCGTCTTTTAATTTCATAGCTGCAGTCACCATCTTCAGTGATTTTGGAGCCCAAAAAAATAAAGTCTGACACTGTTTCCCCATCTATTTCCCATGAAGTGATAGGACCACATGCCATGATCTTCTTTTTCTGAATGTTGAGTTTTAAGCCAACTTTTTCACTCTCCTCTTTCACCTTCATCAAGAGGCTTTTTAGTTCCTCTTCACTTTCTGCCATAAAGGTGGTGTCATCTGTTTTCTGAAAACATGGGAGGAGTTAGTCACATGGAAACAATTCAAAGTAAAGTGATGCTACATGTATTTGGTTCTTTGTGTTCACAGAGTTGGCACCAGAAATGAAGGGCAAAGGAGAAAATACCAGAGCTCACAATGTGGATTGAATGGCTGTCTTCTTATGCAGGTAACTCAGACCTGCATTTATACACAATATTCTACACTAGATTTTTTATTTTGTAAGAGTACGTTGGTGGTGTGAGAGTTCAGTCTTTTAAGAGTTTTCCTTTGTGATTTTCTTTCTTTTTTTTTTTTCTAATTTTATTTTATTTTTAAACTTTACATAATTGTATTAGTTTTGCCAAATATCAAAATGAATCCGCCACAGGTATACATGTGTTCCCCATCCCGAACCCTCCTCCCTCCTCCCTCCCCATACCATCCCTCTGGGTCGTCCCAGTGAACCAGCCCCAAGCATCCAGCATCGTGCATCGAACCTGGACTGGCAACTCGTTTCCTTCATGATATTTTACATGTTTCATTGCCATTCTCCCAAATCTTCCCACCCTCTCCCTCTCCCACAGAGTCCATAAGACTGTTCTATACATCAGTGTCTCTTTTGCTGTCTTGTACACCGGGTTATTGTTACCATCTTTCTAAATTCCATATATATGTGTTAGTATACTGTATTTATGTTTTTCCTTCTGGCTTACTTCACTCTGTAAAATAGGCTCCAGTTTCATCCACCTCATTAGAACTAATACAAATGTATTCTTTTTAATGGCTGAGTAATACTCCATTGTGTATATGTACCATAGCTTTCTTATCCATTCATCTGCTGATGGACATCTAGGTTGCTTCCATGTCTTGGCTATTATAAACAGTGCTGCGATGAACATTGGGGTACACGTGTCTCTTTCCCTTCTGGTTTCCTCAGTGTGTATGCCCAGCTCTTTTTTTTTTTTATCCATACCTGCATTTTATTTTTTTTTAATTTATTTATTTTAATTAGAGGCTAATTACTTTACAATATTGTATTGGTTTTGCCATACATCAACATGAGTCTGCCATGGGTGTACACATGTTCCCAATCCTGAACCCCCCTCCTACCTCCCTCCCCATACCATCCCTCTGGGTCATCCCAGTGCATCAGCCCCAAGCATCCTGTATCCTGCATCAAACCTGGACTGGCGATTCGTTTCTTATATGATATTATACATGCTTCAATACCATTCTCCAAAATCATCTCCCCCCTCCCTCTCCCACAGAGAGCTGATTATACAGAGTGAAGTAAGCCAGAAAGAAAAACACCAATACAGTATACTAACACATATATATGGAATTTAGAAAGATGGTAACGATAACCCTGTATGTGAGACAGCAAAAGAGACATAGATGTATAGAACAGTCCTTTGTGATTTTCACAATCAGCAGTGTTAGGAATCTTTTGTGACTTCTAAACTATGTGAAAATTGGTTCTATTTTATAATACTCTTTTAGGTGTCTTCACATTCTAATGCTCTGAAGTAATGTTATTTTCAGTAAAATAAAGTTGTCTTAGATACTAATTTCAAGTGTAACTATTTGAGGATATTTTCATGGGCAGATATTTGCAATTCTGATGATATTTTCAATTACTGTTTTCTCTAAACATTCTTTGTTAAGCTGTTAAAATTGAAAAGGTGAGGTAGCATCTGTAGACCTTGATCCATTGACTTTCAATAAACAAAGTAACACTTTAGTAAGCAAGCAGTTGCTGCAATTTCTACCTTTCTGTTCACAGGTGAACTTCAGCATCTTGTTTTATGTTTGCTGGCTGTTTAGATGCATTCTTCCTTTAAGTAGTTGTTTATATTTTATTTATATTTTTATTCATACATTTCTCAGTTATTTATCTTTTTTAGTTATTAGCTCTATGTATATCCCCCAAATGCAAATCAATTTCCAAATTACTTTTTTCAATTGATGTTGCTGTATCTCTTCCTAAATCCTAAAGAGAAAATTCAAATTGTCAAATATATATATTTTAAACTTCAATCATTTGTTAAAAAGATCCTTCCATCCTAGAATGGAGACAGCCATCTCCTTAATAAATTGAAAGTAAAGAATATCTTTCTTTATATTTTAATTAAAACTTTGTTCATTTTTATCTCTGGGCTTTCTATTTTATTCCATTGATCAATATTTCTGTCTTTGTGCCAGTACCATACTGTCTTGATAACTGTGGCTTTGTAGTAAATTTTTATATAAGGTATTAATTTTAAATACAATTTCATTAGCTTCCAAATGAAAATAGACTTGTGGCAACACATTTAGCTAGCAAATAAATTGTCCTTTTCCAATGTGTATCTTGATTATTTGCCACTCTGTAAGATTTTGAGATTCAAGACAATATTTTTATCAGCCTTATATGACAATGTCTGAAATTACCAAATCATAATAAAGCTTAATGCTCAGTAGTTGGATGAGTAAACAAATTATCTTAAATTTCAGGAAGTCTCTAGTAATAAATAAATTTACAGGTAATTTTGTCCAAAACTCTGACATAAGATACAAACAAACACTATGGAACAAAGGAAAAATGTAACTGAGTTTGTCCTCTTGGGGCTCACTCAGAGCCTCCAGGGTCAGAGAACATTATTTGTTGTCTTCTTGCTCATCTACCTGACAATGATGGGCAACCGACTCAGTGTCCTGACTGTGGTGTTCAGCCCAACTCTGTGTTGCCCTATATACTTCTTTATTAGTTACTTATCATTTCTCAATGGTGTTTATTCTACTACAGTTACTCCAAATATGATTATAGGCTTACTCTGTGAGGAGAAAACTGTTTCCTTCCAAACTTGCATGATACAACTTTTTATAGGGCACTTATTTGGTGGTGCTGATATAATACTCTTGGTGGTCATGGCCCATGACCGCTACATGGCCATCTCCAAATCCTTGCATTATTTGACAGTCATGAATAAACGAGTTTGTATTCTGTTGCTACTACTTACTTTGGTTAGTGGGTTTTTGCAAGGGGTACTTCATCCTCTCTTTGTTTACAACCTTCCCTATTGTGACCCCAATGTCATTGACCATTTCATCTGTGACATGTACCCATTGATAAAACTTGCCTGTCATGACACCTACATTACTGTCCTCACAGTGCTGGCCAATGATGGGACAATCTCCGTGGTCATCTTTACACTCTTACTCATCTCCTAGGGGGTCATTCTGTGCTCCCTAAAAAATGTTAGTCAGGAAGGGAGGCACAAAGCCTTGTCCACCTGTGGCTCCCACATTACTGTGGTGTTTCTCTTATTTGTGCCCTGTATTTTCATATATGTGAGACCACCCTATAACTTACCTGTTGATAAATCCTTGAATGTGTTTTATATCATTATAACTCCCATGTCGAACCCTTTAATCTCTTTAATCTATACTCTGAGAAATGGAGAGATGAAAAATGCCATGAAAAAAAAACTCTGGACCAGAATAAGAACATGGGGTAGCAGGGAAATGTGTCACTTATTTTCAGAGAAGAATTGCTCTTTCCAGGAATGTCTTGTATGATTATCTGTATTAAATTTCTATTCAGGATTGAAACATGATGAAACTTGAACATGATGAAAACTTTTACTATTTTTTTATTATTTGAATATTTATATTGATCACAATACAAATGTTCATAACTTCATAGTTCAAAATACGTATTTTGTTTGAATTATACTTTTGAAGATTACTACAGTTTTTTATGTAAATATGTATAGTTGTGGGTTGTAATACACCTCTATAGAGGCTATAAATTTATGTTGTATGTGATGAAAAGACCCTTAGGCTGGGAAAGATTGAAGGCGGGAGAAGAAGGGTATGACAGAGGATGAGATGGTTGGAGGGCATCACTGACTCAATGGACATAAGTTTGAATAAACTCCAGATGTTGGTGATGGACATGGAGGCCTGGCATGCTGCAGTCCATTGGGTCACAAAGAGTCAGACAGGACTGAGCGACTGAACTGAGCTTATATGATGAGTTAAAGGTATAGTAAATACTGTAAATTTATTTTAGCTAGTGGAAACTTTTATCATGTTTCTCTTTCCAAGAGTGCAATTTTGTTTTGGAATTAATGGGACACATTACAGATTTTGAAAAATACTAAAAGTGATGTGACATAAATGTTTTGTTCATTTCTCTGCACACAAAGACAGCTAATGTTAATATTTAAAGTATGTGTCTTACTTTTGTATCTATAGATTAGTTTTTTAAGTGAAAGTGTTTGTCTTTCAGTCATGTCTGACTCTTTGTAACCCCATGGACTGTACCCTGCCAAACTCCTCTGTCCATAGAATTCTCAAGGCAAGAATATTGGAGTGGGCTGCTATTCCCTTCTCCAGGGGATCTTCCCGACTCAGGGATCAAACATGGGTCTCCCACATTGCAGGCAGATTCTTTACAATCTGAGCCACCATGGAAGATTACAAACATTATTTAGTAAATATTGCTTGACATGTTGGTGTCAAAATAGAATGTAAAGTTACAGAAAAATAATCAAATCTTATTTGATTATTGGAAGTAGTCAAACAGGAGATTACAAGAGTGAACATTGACATTCTAGGAATCAGTGAACTAAGATGGACTGGAACGGGTGAATTTAACTCAGATGACCATTATATCTACTACTGTGGACAGGAATCCCTTAGAAGAAATGGAGTAGCCATCATAGTCAACAAAAGAGTCCAAAATGCAGTATTTGGATGCAATCTCAAAACCGACAGAATGATCGCTGTTCGTTTCCAAGGCAAACCATTCAATATCACATAATCCAAGTCTATGCCCCGACCAGTAATGCTGAAGAAGCTGAAGTTGAACAGTTCTATGAAAACCTGCAAGACCTTTTAGAACTAACTCCCAAAAAAGATGTCCTTTTCATTATAGGGGACTGGAATGCAAAAGTAGGAAGTCAAGAAACAGCTGGAGTAACAGGCAAATTTGGCCTTGGAGTACAGAATGAAGCAGGGCAAAGGCTAATGGAGTTCTGCCAAGAGAACACAATGGTCATTGTCTGACCCTTTGCGACCCTATGGACTATAGCCCACCAGGCTCCTCTGTCTATGGAATACTCCAGGCAAGAATACTGGAGTGGGTTGCTATTTTCTTTTTCAGGGTATCTTCCCAATCCAAGGATTGAACCCACCTCTCCTGCATTGCAAAAAGATTCTTTACCACTGAGCCAGCTGGGAAGCCCTGTATATGTATGCTTTTGTATATGTGTGTGTACACATATATATTATATTTATATTTGCCTTTTCATAAATCACTGTGGTTGGTGACTGCAGCCATGAAATTAAAAGACACTTGCTCCTTGGAAGAAAAGCTATGACAAATCTAGATAGCATATTCTAGATATCACTAAAATGTTTCATTTTAGTAAAAGCAGACATCACTTTACTAACAAAGGTCCATATAGTCAAAGCTGTGGTTTTTCCAGTCACATATAGATGTGAGATTTGGAGTACTAAGAAGGCTGAGTGCTGAAGAATTGATGTGACTGAATTTTGATGCTAGACAAGACACTTGAGAGTCCCTTGACAGCAAGAAGATCAAACCAGTCAATCCTAAAGAAAAGCAACCCTGAATAGTCAGTGAAGGTACTGATGCTGATGTTCCAATACTTTGACCACTTGATGCAATGAGCCAACTCACTGGAAAGGACCTGGTGCTGGGAAAGATTGAGGACAAGAAGAGAAGGAGGCAACAGAGGACGAGATGTTTGGATGGCATCACCAAGTCAATGGACATGAGTTTGAGCAAACTCAGGGAAAAAGTGAAGGACAGGGAAGCCTGTTGTTTTGCAGTTCATGGGGTTGCAGAGAGTCAGACATAACTTGGCAACTGGACAGCAATATATAATGTTTCTACTGTCTGTTAAGATCCTGTGGTTGATCCTGTGAGTAGTGGAGGAAAAATAACTTCTAATATTATGACTTCCAAAAATTTGTCAGATTTGTCTCATAGACCCTAATCCTATCAAGGAAAATTCTCATTAAATACTTGCTGAGTGACTGTCTGAACTCATTTGACTGAATAAAGTGAAATAAAAGTGAAAATAAATGTTTGTTAAATGTGGTAGGAGTAAGATATATAGGAAATAGTGAGGTCACAAAGGAGAAATTAGTCATTTTCTTTGAAGACTTCAGGAAAGCAAGAAAATGAATTGAATGCTAATGGATGACTGGTTGCTAGTTAGTAAATAAAGGCTAAATTGGGCTCAGTCTCTGTGGGGTCTCTGGGTCCTGGTGCACACAAGTTTTGTTTGAGCCCTCCAAGAGTCTCTGGAAGGTTTGGGATTTGAGTGTTTGAGTGTCTCCTTTGAGTGTTTGAGTGTCTCCTCCTATGGAGACATGGGTCAGCAGTGGCCTGCCATGGGGACAAGGTCTCTGGCTGCAGCATACCTGGAAGGCACAATGTGTGGTGTAAGTCCTCTTGGAGGAGGTCAACATTAGCTCCACCACAGAGCCACCAAGCAGACAACCCACAGACTGGAGCACAATTATACCAAGGAAGCTTTCACACTGTTATAAAGGGTCTAGGACCCACAATAGATCTGCCAGCTTGGGGATCCAGCAAAAGGACTTAAACCCCCCCGGGAATTTTACTTTGAAGCCCAGTGGGATTTGATTACAGAACTTCCACAGGACTGGGGAAACAGACACTCAGAAGGCACAAACAAAACCTTGTGTGCACCAGGACACAAGAAAAAGGAGCAGTGACCCCACAGGTGACTGAGCCAGACTTGCCTGTGAGTGTCCAGGAGTCTTGGATGGAGATGTGGATTGACAGTGGCCTGCCACAGGGTCAGGGTCACTGAATACAACAGTGCTGGCATAAGTCCTTTGAAAAAGTCACCATTACTGTGATTACCCATACCAGAGGTTGGCCTCAGGCCAAACAACAGGAAGGCGAAGCTGTTAACAGAAAATTGGATTAAAAATTACTGAGCATGTCCTTGCTTACCAGAGCAAGATCTATATTCCCCCACAGCCAGTTCTTCCCAACAGCCTTTTATCTTTATCCATCAGAGGGAAGACAGAATAAAAACCATAATCACAAAAAACTAACCAAACTAATCTCATGCATTGCAACCTTGTCTAACTCAGTGAAAATATGAGCTGTGCCCGATAAGGCCACACAAAATGGATGAGTCATGGTACAGTTCTGAAAAAAATGTCCACTGGAGAAGACTATGACAAACCACTTCAGTATTTTTGCCTTGAGAATCCCATGAGCAGTATGAAAAGGCAAAAAGAAATGACACTGAAAGATGAACTCCCCAGGTCAGTAGGTACCCAATATGCTACTGGAGATCAGTGGAGAAATAACTCCAGATGGAATGAAGAGACGGAGGCAAAGCAAAAACAATACCCAGTTGTGGATGTGACTGGTGATGGAGGTAAAGTCCAATGCTGTAAAAGAATAATATTGTATAGGAACCTGGAATATTAGGCCTGTGAACCAAGGTATTCAGTTCAGTTCAGTCGCTCAGTCATGTCCAACTCTTTGTGACCCCATGAATCACAGCACGCCAGGCCTCCCTGTCCATCACTAACTCCTGGAGTTCACTCAAACTCACATCCATCGAGTCGGTGGTGCCATCCAGCCATCTCATCCTCTGTCGTCCCTGTCTCCTCCTGCCCCAATCCCTCCCAGCATCAGAGTTTTTCCAATGAGTCAACTCTTCGCATGAGGTGGCCAAAGTACTGGAGTTTCAGCTTCAGCATCATTCCTTCCAAAGAACACCCAGGACAGATTTCCTTTAGGATGACTGGTTGGATATCCTTGCAGTCCAAGGGACTCTCAAGAGTCTTCTCCAACACCATAGTTCAAAAGCATCAATTCTTCAGTGTTCAGCTTTCTTCACAGTCCAACTCTCACATCCATACATGACCACTGGAAAAACCAGAGCTTTGACTAGACAGACCTTTGTTGACAAAGTAATGTCTCTGCTTTTCAATATGCTATCTAGGTTGGCCATAACTTTCTTTCCAAGGAGTAAGCATCTTTTAATTTCATGGCTGCAATCACCATCTGCAGTGGTTTTATTTTATTTATTTTATTTTTTAAATTTTATTTTATTTTTAAACTTTACAATATTGTATTGGTTTTGCCAAATATCGAAATGAATCCACCACAGGTATACACGTGTTCCCCATCCCGAACCCTCCTTCCTCCTCCCTCCCCATACCATCCCTCTGGGTCGTCCCAGTGCACCAGCCCCAAGCATCCAGTATCATGCATCGAACCTGGACTGGCGACTCGTTTCATACATGTTATTCTACATGTTTCAATGCCATTCTCCCAAATCTTCCCACCCTCTCCCTCTCCCACATAGTCCATAAGACTGTTCTATACATCAGTGTCTCTTTTGCTGTCTCGTATACAGGGTTATTGTTACCATCTTTCTAAATTAGAGCCCCCAAAAATAAAGTCTGACACTGTTTCCACTGTTTTCCCATCTATTTCCCACAAAAGGATGGGACCAGATGCCATGATCTTAGTTTTCTGAATATTGAGCTTTAAGCCAACTTTTTCACTCTCCTCTTTCACTTTCATCAAAAGGCTTTTTAGTTCCTCTTCACTTTCTGCCATAAGGGTGGTGTCATCTGAATACCTGAGGTTATTAAGGTATTGGAAGTGGTCAAACAGGAGATGGCAAGAGTGAGCATCGACATTTTAGAAATCAGAGAATGAAAATGGGCTGGAATTGCAAATTTAATTCAGATAAGCATTATTTGTACTACTGTGGGCAAGAATTCCTTGGAAGAAATGGAGTATCACTCATAGTCAACGGAAGAGTCCACAATTTAGTACTTGGGTGCAATCTCAATAACAACAGAGTTGATCTCAGTACATTTCCAAGGAAAACAATTCAATATCACAGTAATCCAAGTCTATGAGGCAACCACTAATACTAAAGAAGGTGCAGATGAATTGTTCTATGATTATCTACAAGATCTTCTAGAACTAACACACAAAAAAAGGATGTCCATTTCATCATAGGGGGCAGGAATGCAAAAGTAGGAAGTCAAGAGTTACCTAGAGAAACAGGCAAGTTTGGCGTTAGAGTACTAAATGAAGTAGGGAAAAGACTAACAGAGTATTGCCAAGAGAACACATTGGTCATAGCAAACACCCTCTTCCAACAATACAAGAGATGACTCAACACATGGACATCACCAGATGGTCAAAACCAAAATCAGTTCCAGAAAGTTCCAGAAAAACATATGCTTCTACTTTATTGACTATGCTAAAGCCTTTGACGGTATGGATCACAACAAACTGCAGAAAATTCTTCAAGAGATGGGAATACTAGATTACCTTACCTGCCTCTTGAGAAATCTGTATGCAGGTAAAGAAGCAACAGTTAGAACCAGACATGGAAGAACAGACTAGTTCCAGATTGGGAAAGGAGTATGGCAAGGCTGTATTTTGTGATCCTACTTATTTATCTTGTATGCAGAGTACATCATAAGAAATACCAGAAATGCAAATCAAAAGCACTATGAGATACCATTTCAGGCCAGTCAGAATGGCTGTGATCCAAAAGTCTACAAGCAATAAATGCTGGAGAGGGTGTGGAGAAAAGGGAACCCTCTTACACTGTTGGTTGGAATGCAAACTACTACAGCCACTATGGAGAACAGTGTGGAGATTCCTTAAAAAAACTGAAAATAGAACTGCCTTATGATCCAGCAATCCCACTGCTGGGCATACACACTGAGGAAACCAGAAGGGAAAGAGACATGTGTACCCCAATGTTCATCGCAGCACTGTTTATAATAGCCAGGGCATGGAAGCAACCTAGCTGTCCATCAGCAGATGAATGGGTAAGAAAGCTGTGGTACATATACACAATGGAGTATTACTCAGCCATTAAAAAGAATACATTTGTATCAGTTCTAATGAGGTGGATGAAACTGGAGCCTTTTATACAGAGTGAAGTAAGCCAGAAAGAAAAACACCAATACAGTATACTACCACATATATATGGAATTTAGAAAGATGGTAACAAAAACCCTGTATATGAGTCAGCAAAAGAGACACTGATGTATAGAACAGTCTTTTGGACTCTGTGGGAGAGGGAGAGGCTGGGATGATTTGGGAGAATGGCATTGAAATATGTATAATATCATATATGAAACAAGTCTCCAGTCCAGGTTCGATGCACAATACTGGATGCTTGGGGCTGGTGCACTGGGACGACCCAGAGGGATGGTATGGGGAGGGAGGAGGGAGGAGGGTTCAGGATGGGGAACACATGTATACCTGTGGCAGATTCGTTTTGATATATGGCAAAACCAATACAATATTGTAAAGTTAAATAAATTAAAAAAAAAAAAAAAAAGAAAGAAATACCAGGCTGGATAAGTACTAGCTAGAGTCAAGATTGCAGGGATAAATATAAAAAACCTCAGATATGCAGATGACACCACCCTTATGGCAAAAAGGGAAGAGGAACTAAATAACCTCTTGATGAAAGTGAAAGAGGAGAGTGAAAAGTTGGCTTAAAACTCAACGTGCAAAAAATTAAAATCATGGCACCCAGTTACATCACTTCATGGCAAATAGATGGGGAAACAAAGGAAACAGTGACAGACTTCATTTTCTAGGTCTCCAAAATCACTGCAGATGATGACTGCAGCCATGAAATTAAAAGATGCTTGCTACTTGAAAGAAAGCTATAACCAGTATAGACATCATATTAAAAAGCAGAGACATTACTTTGCCAACAAATGTCCTTCTAGTGAAAATTATGTTGTTTTTTTTTTCAGTAGTCATGTATGGATGTGAGAGTTGGACCATAAAGAAATCTGAGCCCCTAAGTCTTGATGCTTTTGAACTGTGGTGTTGGAGAAGACTCTTGAGAGTCCCTTGGTCTGCAACTATTTCAAACCAGTCAACCCTAAAGGAGATCAGTCCTTAATATTCATTGGAGGGACTGATGCTAAAGCTGAAACTCCAATACTTTGGCTACCTGATGTGAAGTACTGATTCATTAAAAAAGACCATGATGCTGAGAAATATTGAAGGCAGGAGGAGAAGGGGTCAACAGAGGATGAGATGGCTGGATAGCATTATCAACTCAATGGACATGACTTTGTGAAGGCTCCAGGAGTTGGTGATGGACAGAAAAGCCTGGTGTGCTGCAGTTTCTAGGGTTTCAAGGACTTAGACATGATTGAGTGACTGAACTAGTAAAATCAGTTCTGAAATTAAAAAATAACCCAAGAAATGTACCCGAGCCATAACTATGGTGCCCTGAAGAAGTAAAAGAAGTTTTGGAGAAGGAAATGGCAACCCACTCCAGTGTTCTTGCCTGGAGAATCCCAGGGATGGGCGAGCCTGGTGGGCTGCTGGCTATGGGGTCACACAGAGTCGGACATGACTGAAGCAACTTAGCAGCAGTAGCAGAAGAACTATAAGTATTTTTATTTCATTGAATTTGAGAGGATTGGGGTAAAGCAAGGAAAGTCCTGGGTGCTTGGAACATCCACATCATGGAGAATACAATTTACTCATAATTTTGAGTTTTATACTGTATGAAATTGTGACCCACTGAAGAGTTTTTCAGCAATGAAGTAATATGGTAAATCATGAATTTTAGGAAGATTACTCTTGTATCTATGTAGAGGACAAATGGAGAAATTTAAGAGGCTGGGGAACAATTTTGGAAAATATGACAATAGTTGGGAGAATCTGAACTGAGACATTAACTGTGGCATTGGACTGAACAAATGAACAAAAAGTATAAAAATACAAACCTTATTTAAAACCTGTGGGAATAGGGGTAAAGGAATGTTTAAAAGATAGCTCCCAAGCATATTTCCTGAATGTCTTTATAGAGAAAAGTATTTGCCATCAAGAAAAGAAATATAGGAATAGTAGAAAGGTATCTACGGATTTTTTTTTTTTTAATTGGAGTTTTCAAGTAAGTACTCTGATATACAGGACAAAACTTTTGAAGATGCTTTGTGCTAAATAAATAACCTAAAATCACCTACATAGAAAGTATATGACATCATGGAAGAAATAAGTTCAAAAGTGAAGGGTGCATTAGAACAGGATAAGAAACAGGTTTTTAGGGGAACATGGGTGTAGCAATATATAGGAAGTAAACAAAGAAAGTATATTCAGTTACATTTTCAATATAGGGACTCTAAATTAATGATAAGAGAGACAGTAGAAGATAAGGCAGAATATGATGCAGTAATACCAGAAGCCAAAAAAAGGCAGTGTTTTAAAGACAAAATTTATTTTCTAATTAAGGGATAATTGCTTTGCAAAAATTTGTTGTTTTCTGTCAAAGATCAACATGAATCAGCCATAGGTGTACATATGTTCCCTGCCACTTGAATCTCCCTCACATCTCCCTCCCCATCGGACCCCTCTAGGTTGGTTCAGAGTCCCTGTTTGAGTTCCCTGAGACCTACAGCAAATTCCAATTGCCTATCTATTTTACATATGGTAATGTAAAGTTTCCATGTTACTCTCTCCATACGTCTCATCTTCTCCCCTCTCCCCATGTCCATAAATCTGTTCTCTATGTCTGTTTCTTCGTTGCTGCCTTTCAAATAAATTTACCAGTACCATCTTTCTAGATTATATATATATATATATATATATATATATATATATATATATATATATATGTTAGTATATTTTATCTTTCTCTTTCTGACTTACTTCAGTCTGTATAATAGGCTTTAGGTTCATCCACCTCATTAGAACTGACTCAAACATGTTCCTTTTTATGGCTGAATAATATTCCATTGTGCATATGTACCACAATTCTTTATCCATTCATCTGTCGATGGACATCTAGGTTTCTTCCATGTTCTAGCTATTGTAAACAGTACTGCAATGAACATTGGGGTACATGTGTCTTTTTCAGTTTTGGTTTCCTCAGAGTATATGCTGAGGTGTGGAATTGCTGGGTCATATGGTGGTTTTATTCCTAGGTTGTCTAAGGAATCTCCATACCAACTTCTATAGTGGCTGTATCAATTTACATTCCCACCAACAGTGCAAGAGGATTCTATTTTCTCCTTCTTCAGTATTTATTATTTGTAGAATTTTTGATGATGGCCATTCTGACCGGATTGAGGTGATATCTCATTGTAGTTTTGATTGTCATTTCTCTAATAATGAGTGATCTTAATCATCTTTTTATGTGTTCATTAGCCTTCTGTATGTCTTCTTTGGAGAAATGTCTGTTTAGGTCTTTTTACCACTTTTTACAACTTGTTTGTTTTTCTGGTATTGAGTTGTATAAGCTGGTTGTATATTTTGTAAATTAAACCTTTATCAGTGTTTCACTTGATATTATCTTCTCTCATTCTGAGGGTTGTCTTTTCAAAAGGCAGTGCCTTAGAAGTAAAACATAAAGCCTCTCAAAGTGTCTGTTGAGCAAACTATAAGAAGTAATGATGCCTGTTGTTAAGATATCTGAAAGTGAAATTTTGTCTGAAGAATATACTTGCAACCTTTTATTTAGCCTAGAATCCTCTAACATCTCATTGAATTGCTAAGTTCTTCTGAGATTAAATCCATCTCTTTGATCATCATAAAGTAGAGTAAAAGAAGAGACTCCATCATTGCAAATATGTAACTAATAATCTAGTTGGGTAATATGATTAGCAGTTGCTTACAGAAAAGAAAATAATGGAATGTGACTAAATGGCAAGACAAATTACATAAGTGCTGTGGAAATCCGAGGGCCTGAGAAGTCAATTTTAGATGAATCAGACTGAACAAAAACAAGAAGTGAATGCCTTGGGAGCAGTGTTCAATAGAATTATTGGGTAGATTTCTGGTATTTGTGGGTAGAAAAATGAAGATGAGTTCATTGAACAGACGTTTGGAATTGACATTATGTTTTGGAAAATCTTGGTGATGAAATAATGAAGAAAGATGGTATAGTAATATCACAAGCCAATGCAGCACTAATATTTTTCCAATACAGATTTTGTATATGACTGTGAGCTGAACAGAAGAAAACAGTGGGAAAGAAAACATTGAAAGAATAGGAGAAAAATGTTCTGAACAATATAATGCCTCAGCTTTAAGTACTAGCTATAGGTCCCTATAGTCAAAGTTATGTTTTTCCCAGTGGTCATGTATAGATGTGAGAGTTGGACCTCAAAGAAGGCTGAGCACTTAAGAATTCATGCTTCTGAAGTGTGGTGTTAGAGAAGACTCTTGAGAGTCCTTTGGACAGCAAGGAGATCAAACCAGTCAATCCTAAAGGATATTAACCCTGAATATTCATTGTAAGGTCTGATGCTAAAGCTAAAGCTCCAATACTTTGGCCACCTGATATGAAGAGCCAACTCACTGGAGAAGACCCTTGTGCTGGGGAACATTGAGGGCAGGAGGAGAAGGGATCAATAGAGGATAAGATGCATGGATGGCATCACCAAGTCAACGGATATGAGTTTGAGCAAATTCGGGGAGATAGTGAAGGACAGAGAATCCTGTTGTACTGCAGTTCATGGCGTCACAAAGATTGAACACGACTTCGCAACTGAACAACAACACCTATCAGATCTTATCTACGTTGATATGACTCATGCTATGTGCAAAAAAGGGTGTAAATCCTCTCAGATGCTTGAAACTAGATACATTTTGTATACATCAACTAATGCTCCAGAAATAATGTCAAGACTGATTCACAATTCACACTCTTGATAAAGTGCAATGCCCAAGAAAACTATTGATTGGAAAGACTTTGTAAGAATTGTACTGATACAGAAGTTCAGCAGGTGTGATTAGGTGGTGAGAACAGACAAACCACAGGTAAATGTAGGAACAAGATTCTCATCCCCTTATACTGTAGAATAGACACACTTCCACAATCAATGGTCCTGGATGAAGAAGGATTTACCTGGTGACTTCCCAGCAGGAAGCTGATAGAGAGCAGTGGGAGAGATTTTCTTCCTTAGATGAATGGGAGTACGGACCCAGAGGAAAACAAGGCTTTCATACAGTTAAAATCTGCTAGGGAAAGACCTTGTGAAGGAAAGCTTTATGCAGAAACTGGTCACATGCTAGAGTTCTACACAAGAGGATGAAATATAAACTTCTCCCTATAAATAGGAATAGGTAAATATATATATATATATATATATTTGTAAATGTATATTCCTATAAATATAAACAGGTAAATTTATTCAAATCTTCAAACTGCTGTGCCATACAAATTTTTCTCAGGTTACTTAGACCCTTGCAAAAGCAACAAATAAAAAATGTTAAATATCCTATCCAGAAATTAGGGTGTTACTCTTAAATCTTCCTTTCTAATAAACTACAAAAGATGCTGTGATTCAGTGACACAAATACAGGACATGGTCATCAAGCAACTTCAATATAGATATAATTGCCTAATAGTCAACCTGTTCCAACTTTACAGTCTTATAATACATCCAGCATAAAAGCAAAGCAAAAGTTTCTTAAGCATTAAGAACTATACATAAAAGGTCTTAATGACCCAGATAAGCACAATGGGATGGTCACTCACCTAAAGCCAGATATCCTGGAGTGTGAAAGCTACTGGGATGATGGAATTCCACCTGAACTATTTCAATTCCTAAAAGAAGATGTTGTTAAAGTGCTCCACTCAATATGCCAGCAAATTTGTAAAACTCAACACTGGCCACAGGACTAGAAAAAGTCAATTTCATTCCAATCACAAAGAAAGGCAATGCCAAATAGTATTCAAACTACTGCACAATTGCACTCATTTTACATGCTAGCAAGATCATGTTCAAATCGTTTATGCTAGGGTTCCACAATACATAAACCAAGAAATCCAGATTGCAAGCAGGATTTAGAAAAGGAAGAGGAACCAGAGATCAAATTACCAACATCTGCTGTATCATAGAAAAAGAAAGAGAATTCCAGAAATTTCTGCTTCATTGACTTTGCTAAAGCTTTTGACTATATGAATCACAATAAACTGTGGAAAATTCTGAAAGAGATGGGAATACCAGACCACCTTACCTGCCTCCTGAGAAACCTGTATTCAGGTCAGAAAGCAACAGTTAGAATTGGACATGAGACAATAGACAGGTTCAAAAAATTGGGAAAGGAGTATGTCAAGGCTGTATATTGTCACCCTGTTTATATAACTTATACACACAGTACATCATATGAAATTCCAGACTAGATGACTCACAAGCTGGAATCAAGATTGTCAAGAGAAATATCAACAAAATCAGATATACAGATGACACCACTTTAATGGCAGAATGTGAAAGTTAACTGAAGAGACTCTTGATTAAGGTGAAAGAAGAGAGTGAAAGAGATGACTTCAAACTCAACTTTTAAAAAACTAAGATCATGGCACCCAGTCTTATCACTTCACAGCAAATAGATAGGGGAAAATTGGCAACAGTGACAGATTTCATTTTCTCAGGCTCCAAAATCACTGCAGATGGTGACTGCAGCCACAAAATTTAAAAACATTTGCTCCTTGAAAGAAAAGCAATGCCAAACCTAGACAGATGGAATGATTGTGGTTAGTATATAGGTTGCTTAAAGAAGAAATCATCTTCCAATAAATGTCTTAAATCCATCGATATTCCTTCAGGCTGCTGCCCCATTATCTCCCACTTGAAGCACATTTTAATCTTCATCCCTCCTCCCTTCATAAGGCATACCCGTGATTTTCACAAAACTTTGTCTTTTAACTTTGTGCCTCAACTTGTAGAGTTCCCTCTGCCTGAACTATTTTATCCATCTGCCTTACTGCTTACATTTCAAAGATTAACTACTAGAATCTCTTCAAACCTTAAACATTTGAGCATTTTCATTCTTTTGTAAAGTCATCCTTAACACTGAAATGATTCCAACTGACACATTTAGATTTTGTCTTCCTTATTCCTTTTCCCATTCCCTCCTTGTGCTTAAATACCTGCTTCCCATTGGTGAACTGTACCTCCCTTACCCTCTTGATGCTGGTAGATTTTTAATAAAGTGATTCCCCTCCTCCATGAAATTAAAAGATGCTCACTCCTTGGAAGGAAAGTTATGACCAACCTAGATAGCATATTCAAAAGCAGAGACATTACTTTGCCAACAAAGGTCCGTCTAGTCAAGGCTATGGTTTTTCCAGTAGTCATGTATGGATGTGAGAGTTGGACTGTGAAGAAAGCTAAGCACCAAAGAATTGACGTTTTTGAACTATAGTGTTGGAGAAGACTCTTGAGAGTCCCTTGGACTGCAAGGAGATCCAACCAGTCCATTCTAAAGGAGATCAGTCCTGGCATTTCTTTGGAAGGAATGATGCTGAAGCTGAAACTCCAGTACTCTGGCCACCTCATGTGAAGAGTTGACTCATTGGAAAAGACTCTGAAGCTGGGAGGGATTGGAGGCAGGAGGAAAAGGGGACAACGGAGGATGAGATGGCTGGATGGCATCACAAACTCGATGAACATGAGTTTGAGTGAACTCCAGGAGTTGGTGATGGGCAGGGAGGCCTGGCGTGCTGCAGTTCATGGGGTCGGAAAGAGTTGGACCTGACTCAGCAGCTGAACTGAACTGAACTGAATTCCCCTCGACCAAAAGGAGAAGGAGACAGCAGAGGATGAGATTGTTGGATGGCATCCCCTACTCAGTGGACATGAATTTGAGCAAACTGCAGGAGATAGTGAAGGTCTTGGAAGCCTGGAGTGCTGCAGTTCATGGATTTGCAAAGAGTTGGACACAACTTAGCCACTAAACAACAATCTCTGCCAGGGTAAGCATATCTGTCAGACTAAATTTAAAGAGCCCCTTACACCCCTGAAGTCAGTGATTGTTCCAAGAAAAGGTGCAAGGTCTATCAACAGGCAGTCAAAATAGTTTGTGACATACTTACAAAATGATAAAGAAAAATCTTTTTAAAAAGAACCAATAATAGGAAATTGAATGAAACGATGGACAGCAAGTGACAGAGTACTGACAACAGTGATCAGCCTGTGGGCCCAGACTTTCCTGAAGCCAGTCAGCCTTCAGAATCTCTGGCTTTATGTGAGAAAAAGGCACAGAAATATAATGGGTTTAAAAAGTTAATTTAATTACACTTGCTAACTAATACTGCTTCCACATATCTTCACCAACAAAACATATAAGACATTAGTTTGTAACTCTGCCAACTACCAATTTCTCCCTAGACTAGTGGGCTAAAGTCTGTGGGGTTGCAAAGAGTCAGACACAACTGAGTGACTGAGCACATACACAGACTCTAAAATATGATAGGAGAAGGAGAATGTTGCTTGTTGGCTGTACCATTCCAAGAGTTCACTGTCATGTCTATTACCTTTAATCATTGGGAAATATTTATAAGAATTTAAGTCAAAATACAACTATCTTTACCGTATTTTCCATGTTACTTTATATCATAACTCTGAGCTGGACACCTCCGAGTCTATGTTGAGGTTTTTAAATTTTATTTCTCCTTTTTATTTCAGTGGAATTTTTTCTCCCCCTTCTGTTGATCCCTATAATCACACATTACAGGGGATGCAGGTTATTCTCTCTTAACTATAATTATAGTTAGGACAGTCTCAGTAATTGGTGGGGATTTCCAGTCCATCTATGACCTTTCTTATAACAGAAAATTTCTTTTTATTTAGAGCACCACTAAGATACCACTCAAGAATCTAGTGGCTTTCACTCATCGATGATTGCTGTTGTTGTTCAGTCACTCAGTTTTGTCCAACTCTTTGCTACTGCATGCACTGCACTAGGCCAGACTTCTCTGTCCTTCACTATCTCCTGGAGTTTACTCAATCTCATGTCCATTGAGTTGATGATGCCATTCAACCATCTCATCCTCTGTTTCCCTTCTCTGCTCCTGCCCTGAATCTTTCCCAGCATCAGGGTCTTTTACAATAAATCAGCTCTTCACATCAAGTGGCCAAAGTATTAGAGTTTCAGCTTCAGTATCAACCCTTCCAGTCAGGGTTGATTTAGTGTTGGATACACTTGTTTGAGCTCCTTGCAGTCCAAGGGACACTCAAGAGGCTTCTCCTGCACTACAATTTGAAAGCATCAATTCTTTGTCACACAGCCTTATTTATGGTCCAACTCTCACATCCATACATGAATACTGGAAAAACCATAGCTTTGACTAGATGGACCTTTGTCCGCTAAGTGATGTGATACTTTTGTAAGTACCAATTATCTATATTATATATATACATATATTTGCTTGAAGCAACCAAAGTAGGCAGTGGTTTCTTCACACAACTATAAATGAAATGATATGGATAACTATGAATGAAATCCCAGGGACAGAGGAGCCTCATGGGCTATAGTTCATAGGGTCACAAAGGGTCAGACAAGACTGAAGTGACTTAGCACATATGAATAAAACAGACTAGATCATCAAAGTGTTTCCAAGGAAAAGACCATCAAAAATGGCAACTGGGATATTTTTGGTTCATTTTAAGTTGATTGTTATTAATGACATAAGATAGAGATCTGGTTTCATTTTTGGATGTGACTGTCCATTTTTCCCAATATATGTATTGAAGTGACTATTTTATTCACATATTCTAAATTAATTTATCACTGATGTGTGGTTTTATTACTGGTTTCTCTATTCTGTTCCGCTGATTTATGTCCATTTTATGTCAGTGCCATACTGTTTTGACTACTATAGCTTTGTAATGTAATTTAAAATCAAAGAGCATGAGATATCCAGCTTTGTTTGGTTTTCTCAAGGTTCTTTTTGCTATTTGGACCTTTTATGTTTCTGTACACATAGCAAGATTGTTTCAGTACTGTGAATAATGCCACTGATATTCTGTTAGGGATTTCATTGAATCAGTGGATTGCTTTGGCTAACATGGTGATTTTACAAATAACATTTCTTTCAATCCATGAGCACAGAATATTGATTTGCTTCCTTTGCCTTTCTCAATTTCTTTTATCAATGTCTTAGACTTTGCAGTGTAAAAAAATCTCACTTTTCTTTACTAAATTTACTCCTAGGTGTTTTATCATTTTTTGATGCAACTATAATATCTAAAGCTCAGGTACATTTTCTGCTTATCTTATCTATTTTTTATTGAATAGCTGTTAGAAAGACCAAAATTTATTAAGAGAGTTTAATCAGATATTGATCACATGGTTATATACAGTTTTATTCAATATATGCACTTTAATAAATGCCTCCTTTATTAAGGTTAAGCTTCAAATTTCTATGGCAGATTTACTTTCTTGGACTCCAAAATGACTGGGGATGGTGACTGCAGTCATGAAAATAAAAGATGCTTGCTGCCTGGAAGGAAAGCTATGACAAACCCAGACAGCACTTTAAAAAGACATCACTTGGCTGACAAAGGTCCATCTAGTCAAAGCTATGGTTTTTCCAGTAGTTGTACAGATGTAAGAGTTGAACCATAAAGAAGGCTGAATGCCAAATAATTGATGCTTTTGAATTGTGGGGCTGGAGAAGACTCTTGAGAGTCTGTTTGACGGCAAGTGGATCAAGCCATGAGTAAAGCCATCCTTTACAATGAGTAAAGCCATGAGTAAAGCCATCCTTTACAATGAGTAAAGGAAATACTCATTGAAGTGACTGAAGCTGAAGTTGCAATATTTTAGCCTCCTGTTGTGAAGATCAGACTCATTGGAAAAGTCCCTGATACTGGGAAAGATTGAAGGCAAAAGGACAAGAGGGAAGCAAAGGATGAGGTAGTTAGATAGCATCACTGACTCAATGGAAATTAAGTTGAGCAAACTCCAGGAGATAGTGAAAGACAGGGAAGCTGGGTGTGTTTCAGTTCATGGGATCACAAAGAGCTGGACATGACAGAGACTGAAAATAACTGTCACACAGTAACTACACTGTTTTAGATTTAAAAATAAGACCAAGACTTTTCCAATTACACTCTCATATCCAGCAAATTGTATTATATAGGAAATATTTTCAGTGAGAAATAAGTGATGTCAGGTACTCACTAATGGATTTAATTATGATCCTAATGCCAGAATCAATGAAGGACTAGGAAACCTGGCTTGCCGCAGTCCACAGAGTTGCAGAGTCAGACAGGACTTAGTGACTGAACAACAACAACAAACTATACTTTAATAAGCTATCTTCAACTTTACCCTTCCTAATATGCTTGCAAATAAGAATATGCACGTATCTATGTGTTCAGTGGTCTGGGTGTCTCAGTGGGACCCCAAGGTGATAGAGGAAGTCTGGCATGACTCAATGTTACATCTAGCCCTTCTCATTTATCTTCAAGTGGCAGAAAGAGAGAAAGAAGTAGACTAGTTCTACTTCTCTTTTTGTAAAGATGGTAATGTCATGGGGACTCCACCCTCATGGCCTAATTACCTCCCAAAGGCCCCACCTCTTGCAACCATCCCACTGGAGGTGAGGGTTTCAATATGGGGTCACAGAGATTCAGTCCATAACAATAATAGCTCATGCTATTTATAGTTAGCAGAATTTACTTAGAATACTAAGGCACTATACATTCTCTAAGGTGGTCCTGTTTCATTGACCTTGTGTAATTTATCCTATTTAATTTTTACAAATATTCACCAGCTTTTATAAACAGTTGTTGAATCAACTGTAGGAAATTTTTTAAAAAATCCAGTATGTTCCTTGGTCAAAGAAATACAAATCTACTTGGTAATTGGAGCTATATTAAAACTCAGTTAATTCTTCACCATTGAAATCATTAATAGGACATAGCAAATTTAATCACAAATTCTTTTAATGTTCTTTAACATTAATTACAGAGAAGGCAATGGCACCCCACTCCAGTACTCTTGCCTGGAAAATCCCATGGATGGAGAAGTCTAGTGGGGTGCAGTCCATGGGGTCACTAAGAGTCGGACACGACTGAGTGACTTCCCTTTCACTTTTGACTTTCATGCATTGGAGAAGGAAATGGCAATCCACTCCAGTGTTCTTTCCTGGAGAATCCCAGGGATGGCAGAGCCTGGTGGGCTGCCGCCTCTGGGGTCGCACAGAGTCTGACACGACTGAGTGACTTAGCAGCAGCAGCAGCAGCAGCAACATTAATTAAAAGTGCCCCTCTTTTCTCATCAAACAACTACAAGTTCATCTGATGAATAGGCACATTGTAAATGAAATCTGTTAAAATGACTTAAACATTGATGTACCATCATCACTTCCAAAATGTTCTAAGGTTTTTGAGACATAAATTGCCACATATGCTTTACAAAATACTGTTTTCCTTTTGTGACTATATCGGGATATTTCTACTCTATATAATTTCTGGGGGAAAATTTGTATCATTATCCTAAAAAAATTAATTAGTACATTTTGACATACATCTTTAGAAATAACAAAATTGTTTGATAGAAAAGTTTGTCTTGAAACACCTGTAGTTATTTTCCTATTTATTAAAATATTTTAAAGAAATATTTAGCCCTTAATAAGAATATTAGTCATAATATCTTTCTCCCTTTTTCCTTCTCACAGCCAAAATAACAAAAATACTTAAATTACTGATGCTTTTGAAAATAAAATAAATGTCTTCATGATATAAGTGAAAGTACCTGTAATAAAAAGACAGTGATGGGACTTCCTTTGTGGCCCAGTGGTTAAGAATCTGCCTGCCAATGCAGGGAACATGGGTCTGATCCCTGGTCTGGGAAGATCCCACATGCCACTGAGCAACTAAGCCTGTGCACCACAACTACTGACCCAGGCCTCTAGAGCCTGCGAGTTACAGATACTGAAGCCTGTGTGCCTAGAGCCTGTGCTCCACAGCAAGAGACCAGTCCCCACTCAGGACAACTGGAGAGAAGCCAAGCACAGCAATGAAGACCCAGCACAGACAAAGACAAATAAATAAAAATTAAAACAAAAAATTAAAGATAGTGATAAATTGAAAACATGCTTGCAACCCACAACAAAAACATTCATTTTTGTGAGAAGAATTTATAGGGATCCAAATAAAGAGTACAAGTGGATACACTAGCTATGAAAAACTTAATTTTGTTTATATGATTAAATCTAAGGCTTTGTTTCTTCTAGGGAAATCTGGGGACTCAGGAAGAGTAGAAATGGGTGGAGACTGTACTAGGGGTGGGGTAGGCACACAGTAAGACCTTTAGCAAAACCCTTAGACTAGGGTTAGAGATCATGCTCCACCAACAGGAAACCCGTCAGCAGTCCTTGCCAGAGTGTGGTGAATGTGGGACAGAGGCCTTCTCCATGTGCTATCCAGGCTCTCAGGCCTCAGGGAAGGTGGGTGAGATGGGGGCCCAGCACAGTTTGGGGACGGTGTCCAACAGAGACCCAGAGCCCTCGCCCCACGGGCCCACAGGCCAAATCCAGGCTACAAAGCAGCGGAAGTGAAAGTGAAAGTCACTCAGTCGTGTCTGACTCTTTGCAACCCCATGGACTACACAGTCCATGACTTTCTCCAGGCCAGAATACTGGAGTGGGTAGCCTTTCCCTTGTCCAGGGGATCTTCCCAACAGAAAGCAGTGAATCTCTCCCCAGTCCCCACCTCCATGACCTATAAGTTGCAGAGGTCAATATGTGCATGGTCCCCGGTGCCCTGGGCAGCTGGAGGACATGACCCTGGCTATTAAAGTAAGAGTTCACCAGCTTCTGTCTCTCCATTCACGTTTCCACACTTGGTCCAGTGTTGATCAGTTGTCCACCCCCAGGAGATGGCAGGAAGTTGGGTTGGTATGCAAGGATCTTACACATCACAACTTCAGGCTCGCCTCTGTTGTTGGGACCTCTCTCAAAGAAGGTAATTGTTGCAAACTGGGAATTAACCCAACTGGTATTTGCTACAAGTGCATCTCTCCAGTTTAAATGAAAATCCTGAGGCGTGGCTGGGTCTTGGGCGCCAGGCTCCCTCAGAGATGAAGGTTGGGTGGGGTCTGGGACCTTGCTCTGAGGCTGCTGCCAGCTGAGACCTGTCCCCTCAGCTAGGGCTGGGCACTGCTTGGAGGCCCCAGATTGGGTGTTGGATGGATGCTTCCCCCCACTGCTGACAGGATAACTGGCCAGCCCAGGACCCCCTCCTCCTGGCCTGGCCTGGACCCCAGTGGTAGAGCATGGTACCTGGGACCTGATGCTTTCTTATCAGAACTGAGAATAGCATTTGTTTTATTGGAGGTTTACAGGAACATTAGGGCTTCCTTTATAGCTCTGTCAGTAAAGACTCTGTCTGCAGTGCAGGGGACCTGGGTTTGGTTCCTGGGTTGGGAGGATCCCCTGAAGAAGGAAATGGCAACCCACTCCAGTATTCTTGCCTGGAGAATCCCATGGATAGAGGAGCCCGGCAGGCTACAGTCCATGGGGTCGCAAGAGTCGGACATGACTTAGTGACTAAACCACCACTACCACCACAGGAACATTGTGACCTGACCATGACCTGACCTCAAGTACAAAGACTCTGACAGAAGTAACCAGGCCACTTCCTCAGTTTCTTAGAAAAGTGCTTTGCTGAAAGCTTTCTGGGTGCTCAGCTTTTTTTGTTTGTCTTTTCTCCTTGTGTGGCCCTGCAGTAAGGCATTCTCTGCTCCAGACTCCTGATTCTTGGTGTTCACTGTGTGTTAGGAACACTAACTTGTGATCAGTACCAAGATGATATTCTAATCAAGAGTAGAATCTCTTTTTTTTTTTTTCTCAATGTGCTATTTTTGTCCCTCCTCACCATGAAATATTCACTATCAACTATATTTAGGGATAGAACATGTTCACTCATATAAATTATTTTCTTAATCAGAGAGGAATCTGAGAGCCTGAGATTCAATTTTTGAAATAAAATGTTTACTCTGACAAGCCAAACTTGTCCATAGAATCACAGTAGCAGTTGGACAGTGGCAATTGGACTCATCCTGTGCAGAGTCCAGTTAATTCTGAATGTTCTGTGAAGTGTTGTTGCCACGGTAATGTGGTAATACACATTCTACATTCTGTACCAAGTTTGCCAGTTTACGAACTGAGAGGTTCACATACGGTGGCAAGGGAGAAGGGCTCAGCTTTAACCTTTTGAAAATGGGTAACCTGCACTGTTTCTCTGGAGGTAGGTTCCCACTGATCCTCTGAAGGCTTTTCCTTCAAATGAGCTGGTTAACTTTTACTGATGAAAAAAATAAATAAATAAATAATAAAAAAATAAAAAATAAAAAAATAAAACTTTTACTGATGAGTTTTCCTCATCTTTTTTTTTCTTTTCCATCAGTAATTTATCTACAGAGTTATAAATGTTTTATAGTTGTTTTTTTTATTCCTTAAATTATGTTTTGATTCTCCTGTCAGCTGGCTCCCTTAAATATCTTCCTAAATTTCCAATTTCCCAATGCCAGTTTTGTACACATTCTTACCAGAGAACAGATGGAAAGAACTAACACAGGAGAACCATGATGTCTCCCTAACATCAGACATTACAGTAAAAGGCAATCGCATCTCAACTCTTCTCAATGTTGCTTCCCAAATCTGCAAACACCAGCAGTGTAAATCCAGAGACTTAAAAAGGAAAGAAATTGGGATTTACTGGTGGGATTCCCATGGGTTGATGTGGGCTGGATCATTGTTTGGCTGTTGCCAAGGAGTTTAGTGAGATGGCGTAGTGCTGTTGGGTTAGTAGGATGAACATTTGGTCATGGAGGGAAGGAGAGTCTGTCTGCTGATCCTCAAGGAGAATCTAGGGTTACAGTCTCCAGGCTGTGACGATGGAGATGATTTTCAAAAAGAATATGGGGCTCTGTTGTCTTCCACTACAAGGTCTAGAGCATGATGGGGAGTTGATAGAGTCAGAATTTTAGTGGGGAAAGATTGAACTCCTGTCCATTCTTAGCTAGCACTTGGTCCAGGCTGCTCAAATAAGTGCTCAGATCAGCTGTGAAACTTTGAGCATCTCAGACTTAATTAAGCCACCAAAGGCCAGCACAGATGGCCACCTCCCCAGTTAATTCACGTTAACTGTTCATCCAGACTTGGTCAGTTGAAAGGAAGCTAATTCTTGTTGGAACCATCTTGTGGTCTTTGATTTAGAAGTTTCTGAGTTCTGAGCCAACTTGGTGGCCAAACAGACCACTGGTCACTTAGCAAAGTTAACTGGGCTTTGGGAAGGCTGCTTGTGAGATGGCTGAGTGTGTGAAGAGGCTTTGGAAGATGGAAAGATTTGGAATGCTATGGTCTTTCTGAGGGGCTTTGCTCAGAAAAAAACTTGTATTTTGGATCAGGAACTGAAATACAGAGACAAGTGGTAGAAGGAGGATTTAAACTCTTTTTAAGGCTGAGGCATCTTCTCCAGGGCATAAGCTCTCATCCACATAAAACTAGGGGCAGGATAATTTGAGTGGGGGTAGGGTTGAGGTCCTGGTTGAGGGGTTTCAGCACAGGTCTCAGGGGTGCAGGCATCTGTGTCCTCAGATAACCATCTACAATCCTGTCCCAGATTCACTATTTATCATTGTGTGACTCTTGGAAAGTCACTTCATCTCTCTAAATTTCAACACCTTCTAATGTAACATATGGATTACAACATCCACTTTGTCCGCCCTTCCTCTTGAACAGGGCTGAGTGTCAGAAGAGGTGATAATAGATACTGTCTCTGAGCTATAAAGCCTTGTTTTCTGTGAAAAAGCTGAAGAATAATCTTCCATCCCTGCTTATTGGAGCCATCAAAATGCCCTCTCTGCTTTAAACTACTGCTAAAGATCCACCTTATTCTTCCCATCATTCAAGGTTGGACACTTACAGGGCAATTATGAACCGCCAGTCCTTTACTTTTCTATTTATTTATTTATCTGTTTATTTACTTGGTTGCATTGGGTCTTAGTTGTGGCACATAGGATCTTCATCACATCATGCAGATCTTTCACTGCAGGGCACTGACTCTCTAGTTGTGGTGCTTGGGCTCAGTAGTTGCAACATGTAGGCTTAGTTGCTCCAAGGCATGTGGGACAGGAGTTTGCCAACCAGAAATCAAACCCTGTCTCCTGCACTGTGAGGCAGATTCTTAACCACTGGACTTCCAGGGAATCCCTTCTTTATTTTTCTAATATTTTACCTGTATTTAATCATTCTTGGCCTCATAATACTAAAAATAGGCCATATTAACATTTCTCCCACTCAGGACAGAGAACTGAGGCAAAGAGGGATCCAAACATCTTTCCCAAGTACCTACTTCTCCTAAACAGGATCTGAATCCAGTCCATCAGGCATGGTCACCATGCTCTGCTGAGCTGCTAGGTTTCAGTTAAATAGAGATATTTGCACACACAGCCAGTCTGATGGGTGTTTTCAGTGCACATCAAACCAGAGATCTTCCTAAGTCCACCTTGGATTCAGGAGGCCCTGCTAGGCATCTGGTGAGGAAGGGGATCAGAGGATTGAATTGTGGATCAATTATTATTAGTTCCCGGGTGGTCCTCTGCCAGGAAGATGTCGACAGCTCTCACCATTGTAATCATTTCATAGGATGTTTCGTCCAGAAGGCGAAACGAAACATCCCTCAGAAGTCAAGAATATCAGTGACCAGCTGGGTGAAGAGAGTTCGTTGTTGGCCACGTAATAGGGTGCACCCTATAACTGACCCAACTGAAGGTTCCGTGGAATTTTTCTCATTAAGTTCATTCAAGAATAAATATTGTAGCATGTTCAGTGCCTCATATTTAAGAAAAAACTGAAATATTAAGCATTGTTCTTCTTTTGTTTCATGTGTCAAATTGAAATTTACTATATTAGTTGGTACTGTTTTAACTATAGGACTAAAATGCATTTTAAATTCAACATCTGGTTCATGTTTAAGAGTGAAGATAGTCTCTACCCATGGTTTGGACACTAGCTAATTTTTTAACATTAGCTGTGATATGTTCCTCCCTGAAGCCATGTTTCAAGATTTCTTTAAATTGTTAGACTTTATTTAGAACAGAATTGCACTAACATAAAAGTTGTACAGATAGTGGAGAAAAATCATATATCCTATCACTTCAGTTTCAACTATCATAAGTTACTCACATATATGTGTGGTACATTTACTACAATTAGTGATATAATATATATTTTAGTAATTAAAAGTCCTTAATTAACCTTAGATTCACACTTTGCATTGTTACACTCATGATATTTTAAATATGCACAATATTATTTATCACCATTAAGGTACCATACAGAAATCTGTACACTAATGTTCCCAGTATTATTGAGTATTGAGTATTATTAGTACTCAAATTTTAGCAACAACCCAAAGACCATCATGTGATGAATAGATAAATGAAAAATGATATATACTCAGAATGGAACATTATTCAGCCATAAATATGAATAAAGAATTGAAATATGCTACAAAATGGAAGGCCCAAATAATACAAAAATGTATTATGGTTAGTGAAATAAGGCAGGCACAGAAAGACAAATATTGTATTATTCCACTGGTTTAAGGTACATAGAATAGGCTAACTCACAGAAGCTGGTTATAGAAATTACCAAAGCCAGGAGGCAAATGGGAAGGTGGATTATGACTTAATGGGTACAGAGGCTATATTGGATCTGATGAAACAGATTTCAATGTAGATGGTTTTGATAGGTACACAGCATTGTGAATATAAAAACTGTTACGGAACTTTTTAATTCTGAAAAGAATTGCCAGTCTAGGTTTGATGCATGATACAGGATGCTTGGGGATGGTGCACTGGGATGACCCAGAGGGATGGTATGGGGAGGGAGGTGGGAGGGGGTCAGGATGGGGAACACGTGTACACCCATGGTGGATTCATGTTGATGTATGGCAAAACCAATACAATATTGTAAAGTAATTAGCCTCCAGTTAAAATAAATAAATTTATATTAGAAAAAAAGCTGAAAAGGAAAAAAAAAAGTTATGAAAGGAATAAATACAATGTATCTTTGATCACAATGCTCAGCTGCTAAGTTGTATCTGACTGTTTGTGAGCCCATGGACAGCAGCACACCAGACTTCCTTGCCCTTCACTATCTCCTGGAGTTTGCTCAAATTCATGTCCACTGAGTTGATGATGCCATCCAACCATCTCGTTCTTCCCCTGCCCTCTTTTCCTCCTGCCTTCAGTTTTCCCACCATCAGGGGCTTTTCCAGTGAGTTTGACTTTCACATCAGATGGCCAAAGTATTGAAGCTTTAGTATCAGTCCTTCCAATGAATATTCAGGGTTGATTTCCTTTAAGATTCATTGGTTTGATCTCCTTGCAGTCCAAGGGACTCTCAAGAGTCTCTACAGCACCACTGTTGTAAAGCATCAGTTCTTTGGCACTTGGCCTTGTTTATGGTCCGAGTCTTATAATTGTACATGGCTACTGTTTCCCTTTTTCAGACTGACAATTTCAAGTCAATCAGGGTCCCCTTAAGTAAAACGTTAAAGGCTGTATGACTCATTTCTGAAATATTCATCTCCTTAGCCTTTCTCCACCCACCAGGAAGGTTGTCCAACAGATTCCAGCCCACACTTATTTAGCACCCACGTCCATACACGCCCCCCATGTGTCCACATTAACAAGGTCTTCCTGATCAGCATCACAGATGTCCTGACAATCCCTCTATGTCCTCCTAGAGCTCCCTGAGGACCAGAGAGAGGAGCTATCCAATTCAAAGTTGGAGGAAGCAGCTCTGCCCACTTCTGTGGTAAGTACCCCTTATTTTTCTGGGATAAAAGTGTTGCTTCATGGCTTTACTTTTTACCTGAATTCAGATAAAGTTTCAAAATATTCAAAACAGCTGATATACACAGTTTTTAAATCGATGGATGAATATAGAATCTTACCCAGCAGATAACTTATTGAAAAGGATATTTTTCAAAAACGACAATGTATATTAAGAACTGTAGTCAGGAGAAATTTCCTCAGCCAAATATGTTCCTTTTTGAAAAAAAAAAAAAAAAAAAAAAGGTTGTAATTGCTGGTCAAAATTGGCTGGATAGATCTTCCAGGAAAAGCTCCAGCCTTTTCCACAGGCATCCTCTATGTTTTGTTTTGAGGCTGTGGACTCAACAACACTTTCCCAATTGGTTTTCTGAGAACAAAACAAGAATGAAAGATCTGAATGTGCAGTACTCAAGATGCTGACTCCCTCACACTCTTTTCTTCTCTCTACTCACAGGCATCCGAACCAGCCTATGAGCATGGGCCATTCCTCTGTTGAGGAAAAATCTAACTGATGAAGGTGGGGCTCTCTTGCTGACTCTGGTTGGAGAGGTGCCCTGATGCTGGATTCCTACAGGGGTGAGGGCTGAGGGTACAGAAAAGAGACTGATCTCAAGGAAAGAGCAATGTCTGTATTCAGTGGTCCCTGGGAACAACTACATCATCTAGATTCTGTGGATTTGTATGAAGCAGGATTTGAGACCCAAGTGTGGGCTCATGTGGTGTGATTTTGAAGCTCTGTGTGTGTTTCCTCAGGAGATGTTTCCCTCTTACACAGCTCAAGTCAACTAGAAACTTTCTAAACACTTATCACCACAGCAACTGGCCATACATTACCTGATTCTTTCTTCAACTCAGTCATTCCTCAAGTTTGGTTAATATGCATTTTCCTCAGATGGAGATGGTGCTGAGAAAAATGGCCCAAGCTCTTCATCTCCTAAGTGGAAAAGCCAAACTGAGAACCTGGGGGTGGTCTCAGCGTGACTGCTCTGGACCCCTGACCTGCACTGATCACTCAGCCTTGAAATCCTAGTCACAGAGCAAGGGGGTCCCTGCATCTATGTTTATGCCTGGAGGTACTAGCAGCTCCATAGATCCAGACCATGCTTATCATTTTAAGGTGGACTCAGTGGTCATGGAACCCAGGGCAAGCATAGGTGTATTAAGAGCCAACTTTGGCACAATCATTAGTGTGAAAGGCACCTCAATACTAGCATCCTTCTGGTCAACTCACAGATTCTGAGAGTTGTGTGGCCTTATTAGACAATGTAGATCATATTTGTTGGTGCTAGTGTCATTGCTTAAACAAGCAAAAATGTACATTATCATCAGGGAGATATCTCTGATGTATAGAACAGTCTTATGGACTCTGTGGGAGAGGAAGAGGGTGGGAAGATTTGGGAGAATGGCACTGAAACATGTAAAATATCATGTAGGAAATGAGTTGCCAGTCCAGGTTCGATGCACGATGCTGGATGCTTGGGGCTGGTGCACTGGGACGGCCCAGAGGGATGGTATGGGGAGGGAGGAGGGAGGAGGGGGAGGGAGGAGGGAGGAGGGGGAGGGATGGGGAACACATGTATACCTGTGATGGATTCATTTTGATATTTGGCAAAATTAATACAATTATGTAAAGTTTAAAAATAAAATAAAATTAGAAAAAAAACACACAAAAAAATAAATAAAATAAAATAAGCCTTACATTGATTAAACCCTGTAGGACACACTCAAGGGAAGGTGTCAAATAGATCTCACAGTGTAACTTGATAGTTAAGATAGTGACTATGATTTGTGTTGTAAATCTCCTGCACAGCCTAGTCACAGACAGTCAGTATTCACCTCATGGTATCTCTCCATAATAAGCTGTCCCCAAAATGTATCACTTCTGTGAGTGTGGACAGCCACAGTGTCCATGACTCAGTGGACAGAAAAATATTGTTTGGAAAATGAAGACTGAAAAAATAATCTCATGATTGATTATAGCTATTTGGAAAAGTAGGATTGAATTCAGTCATCTAAAAAATTTGCTTTTAATTAAGAAGAAATTCTGATGGAAGACTTGATAAAGTATAATAGCTGTAACTGTGGATCCTGGGGAGGCAGTGATCTAGGAAGAAATCCAGGAGACAAGGGCAGTTTAGCAGAAGCTCTAAACAGGCAGGAGAGTCATGGGTCTCTTTCATTGAAAGCTGGCATGCACTTTAGTGGTTTTTTTCCCCATCGTTAATGCAGTTAATGCAGCTTATGCATCCTCTTCATCCAGCTAAGAGGATGATTCAACAGCAGCTCAGTCCATAGTTACTAACCTCCCCCATGCATACACTCCATCTCGTGTCTCCATCAAAAAAAGAAAAAAGAAAAAACCCTGAGTGATGGGTGAGCAGCCTCACTAGTGTCCTAACAGTTACTCTGCATCCCTCCAGATCCCGAGGATGACCTGATGGAGGAACTGCCCCAGGCTTGGGCTGAGGAACAGACTCTGAGTACCCTGAAGGTAAGCTCACCTCTTTATCAGGGGTAAGACTATTGCTTCACTTCTTTATTTTTTATTCAGTAGAATACAGTTATAGTAATCTGACAATGTTCATTACCACAGAGGTATGCAAGTCTTTGGGGAAATATTGAGGATAAATCTATTATCAACAGAGACTTGATTCAAAATGACATTAAAAAAAGACAGCATCAGTTACTACTGTAGGTACTTTGATCAGTGGAAATTTTTCCTCATCGATAAATAAATTTGTAATTGATGGTCAAATTGAAACTGAGAGATCCCACATGAAACAGTCTAGAATTCGCAACAGGGGGGCCTCTCTGTTTTCATATGGGGCCAAGGATTAAAGAGTTTTGGCTATCTGAGGACAGAACTCCGATAACAGAAGGCCTAGTTCAAAGAACACAGGATGTTGACACCCTCACTCTTTTCTTCTGTCTAATCACAGGAATCTGGAGCAGCCTATGAACACGGTAAATATTCAGGGATCAACCCTCTGCTGAGGAACAATCTAACTGAGGAAGGTGGGGTTCTCTGGCTGGCTCTGGCTGGAGAGGCGATCTGATGCTGGATTCCTACAGGGGGTGAGGTCTTGAGGTGCAGAAAAGGGACTGATCTCCCAGGAAAGAACAATGTCTGTGTTCTATATGGTCTCTGGAAAGAGCTACATCATTTAGATGCTGTAGGTTTGTGTGAATCAGGTTTGGGGGCCCATGTGGTGTGATTCTGAAGCTCTGTGTGTGTGTGTGTGTGTGTGTGTGTGTGTGTGTGTATGTGTGTGTATGTGTGTTTCCTTAGATGTTTCCTTCTTACGCAGCACAAGTCAACTGTGAGCTTTCTAAACACTTCTCATTGCCACTGCACATTGACGATACACTACCTGATTTTTTTCTCAATTCATCCATTCCTCAAGTTTGCTTAATATTCATTTTCTTCAGATGGAGATGGTGCTGAGAAAAAATGGCCCAAGTTCTTGACCTCCTATGTTTAAAAGCCAAACCTAGGGGTGATCCCAGTGTGGCTTCTCTGAACCCCTGAACTGCACTTACTGCTCAGCCATGATCCTCAGTCATGGAGCAACAGGGTCCCTGCATCTGTGTCCATACCAGGAGGTAATTCAGCTCCAGAGGTCCAGACCATGCCCGTCATTATAAGGTGTGCTCAGTGGTCACAAACCCAGGGCAACCATAGATACATTAATGCAAACTTTGGCACAGTCATTAGTGTGAAAGGCACCTTGGGATTCACATCCTCCTGGTTAACTCACAGATTCTGAGAGTTGTGTGGCCTTGTGTAGACTCTGTATGTCATATCATTTGGTGCTAATGTCACTGTTTAAGCAAGGAAAAAAGCAGATTATCATCAGGGAGATATTTCATTGTACTGGGTGACATTACCATAAGCCTTGCATTGATTAAACCTGGTAGTACACACTCAAGGGAAGGTATCAAATAGACCTCACAGTGGAACTTGATAGTTAGTCTACTGACCATGACTCTTATTGCAAATCTCCTGTGCAACTGAGTCTGAGAAGGTCAGCATTCATCCCATACTTCATTACAATAATGAACTGTCCCACTAATGTATGACTTCTGTGAGTGTGAACAACCACTGGGTAAGTGGACATGCAAATATGTTTTGGAAAATGAAGACTGGCAGAAAATATCACATGATTGATAATAGCTATTTGGAAAAGTAGGATTGAATTTAATGTTCTAACAAAGCTTGCTTTTAATCAAAAGCAAAGTCTCATAGAAAACTTGGTAAGTACAATAGCTGTAAGTGTGAATAGTGGGGAGGCAGTGATCTACAAAGAAATCTAGAAGATGGGGGCAATTTAGTAGAAGCTATAAACAGGCAGGAGGGTCATGAGTCTCTGTCACTGAAAGCTGGCATGAATTTTAGTGTTTCTTTTTTTCACCAGCTGTTAGGTTATCACTAGATAAAAGGAATAACCTCTGTTTTGTTTCTTTCCTAAACCTCTATTTTGCTCTTCTTCCTTCTGCAAAGAGGATGATTCAACAGCAGTTCATTCCATAGTTACTAACCTCCCTCATGCAACACACCACCACATGTACCCATCCAAAAACATGCTGAGTGATTGGAGAGCAGACTCACCTCTGTCCTGATGGCTGTTCTGTGTCCCTCTCGTGTCTCAGGAGGACCTGCTGGGGGGATTGCACCAGGGCTGGAATGAGGCTGCACCAGAGGCTGTTCAGCCTCTGAGTTCCCTGAAGGTAAGCTCACCTGGCTTTATCTGGGATAAGAATGTTGCTTCACTGCTTTATTTTATATTCATTTGAATGCAGTTATAGTAATCTGACAATATACATTATCACTGAGGTATGCAGTTCCTTGGCTGGGGAAGTATTGAGAAAAAATCTATTATCAACACAGACTTGATGGTAACGATAACCCTGTATACGAGACAGCAAAAGAGACACTGGTGTATAGAACAGGCTTATGGACTCTGTGGGAGAGGGAGAGGGTGGGAAGATTTGGGAGAATGGCATTGAAACATGTGAAATGTCATGTATGAAATGAGATGTCAGTCCAGGTTCAATGCACGATGCTGGATGCTTGGGGCTGGTGCACTGGGACGACCCAGAGGGATGGTATGGGGAGGGAGGAGGGAGGAGGGTTCAGGATGGGGAACACATGTATAATAATTTTTTTAAATTAAAATTGAATAAAAAAAATAAAAAAGAAAAAAAAGAAAAAAAGAAAAAGGACAGCATCAGTTACCACTGTAGGTATTTTCCTCACTAGAAATTTTTCCTGTTTCAAAAATAATTGTTGTAATTGTTGGTCAAATTGAAAGTGAGAGCTTTTATGTGAAACAGTCCAGCCTTTTCAACAAGGATCCTCTTTGTTTTCTTTTGGAGACATTGACTTAAAGAGTGTTAGTCATCTAAGGACAAAAATTAGTGACAGCAGGATTACTGCAGAACAGCAGATGCTGACACCCTCACACTGTCTTCTCTCTAATCACAGGCCTATGGAGTAGCCAGTGAACAAGGTAAATATGCAGGGCTTGTCCCTTTGCTGAGGAACAATCTAGTTGATGGAGGTGGGGCTCACTTGCTGGCTCTGTTTGGAGAGTCACCCTAATACTGAATTTCTAGAAGGGATGAGGCCTGGGGCTGCAGAGAAGAGACTGATATCAAGGAAAGAACAATGTCTGTGTTCTATGGTTTCTGGAAACAACTCCATCGTTTAGATGCTGTGAGTTTGTGTGAGTCAGATTTGGGTCCCATATGTGAGCCCATGTGCTAAGATTTTGAAGCTCTCTGTGTGTGTATGCGTGTATGATTCCTCAGATGCTTCCCTCTTACACAGCACAAGTCAGCTGTGAACTTTCTAAACACTTCTTATCACAGCACACTGGTTATATATTACCTGATTCTTTCTTCAACACAGATATTCCTCAAGTTTGATTAATATCAGATAGAGATGGTGCTGGGAAAATGGTCCAAGCTCTTGACCTTCTAAATGGAAAAGTCAAACTGAGAACCTGGGAGTGGTCCAATGTGGCTGCTCTGGACCCCTGATCTGCACTGATCACTCAGCCATACGATCCTAAGTCATGGAGCAAGGGGCTCCCTGCATTTATGTTTATTCCTGGAGGCACTAGCAGCTAGAGGTCTAGACCATGCCTATCATGTGGTGGGCTCAGTGGTCACGAAACCCAGGAAAACCAGAGTTGGATTAACAGCAAACTTTGGCACAGTCATTAATGTGAAAGGCACCTCGGGACTCGCACCCTTCTGGTCAAATCACTGATTCTGAGAGTTCTGTGACATTGTGTAGACAATGTAGGTCATAACCCTTGATGCTAATATCATTATAAACAAGGAAAAAACATTATCATCAGGGAAATATTTCATTCTACTGGGTGACATTACTGTAAGTCTTACACTGATTAAACCCTGTATTATAAAATCAAGGGAAGGTGTCAATAGATCTCACAATGGAACTTGATAGTTAGCCTACTGACTATGACTCTTATAAATCTCCTGCACAGCTGGGTCAGACACAGTCTCTTCACACAATGTTTCCTCACCATAATGAGCTGTCCCAGTAAATGTATGACTTCTGTGAGTCTGGACAGCCACTGACTCAGTGGACATGCAAACACTGTTTGGAAAATCAAGACTGGGAAAAATATCACATGATTGATAATAGCTATTTGAAAACTGATTGAATCAGTACTCTAACAGCTTTGTTTTTAATCAAGAAGTCTCATATAAGACATGATAAGTACAATAGCTGTAGCTGTGGATTCTGGGGAGGTAGTGATCTCGGAAGAAATCCAGAAGACTGATGATTTACCAGAAGCTCTAAAGAGGCAGAAGGGTCATGGGTCTCTGTCATTGAAAGCTCGGATGCACTTTAGTGTTTCTTTCCCCCCCTATCAGTTAGGTTATCATTAGTTAAATGCAGAAGCTCTGTTTCATTTCTTTCCTGCATCTCTCCTTTGCTTTCCTGCATCCAAGAAATAGGATGATTTTATAATATCTCAGTCCATAGTTATTAATCTCCCTCATGCATACAGTCCACACTATGTCACCATCAAAAGAAAAAAAAAAAGTACTGAGTGATTGGTGAGCAGTCTCACCTCTGTCCCAGTGGTTATTCGGTTTCCTTCTAGCTCACTCAATAGCGAACTCAAATGGACTGGAATGGGTGAATTTAACTCAGATGACCATTATATCTACTACTGTGGGCAGGAATTCCTTAGAAGAAATGGAGTAGCAATCATGGTGAACAAAAGAGTCTGGAACGCAGTAGTTGGATGCAATCTCAAAAACGACAGAATGATCTCTGTTCGTTTCCAAGGCAAACCATTTAATATCACAGTAATCCAAACCTATGCCCCAACCAGTAACGCTGAAGAAGCTGAAGTTGAATGGTTCTATGAAGACCTACAAGACCTTTTAGAACTAAAACCCCCAAAAGATGTCCTTTTCATTTTAAGGGACAGGAATGAAAAAGTAGGAAGTCAAGAAACACCTGGAGTAACAGGCAAATATCGCTTAGAGTATGGAATGAAGCAGGGCAAAGGCTAATAGAGGTTTTTTTTTAAGAGAATGCACTGGTCATAATAAACACCCTCTTCCAACAACACAAGAGAAGACTCTAAACATAGACATCACCAGATGGTCAACACTGAAATCAGATTGATTATATTCTTTGCAGCCAAAGATGGAGAAGCTCTGTACAGTCAGCAAAAACAAGACCAGGAGCTGACTATGGCTTAGATCATGAACTCCTTATTGGAAATTCAGACTTAAATTGAAGAAAGTAGGGAAAAGCACTAGACCATTCAGTTATGACCTAAATCAAATCCCTTATGATTATACAGTGGAAGTGAGAAATAGATTTAAGGGACTATATCGGATAGATAGAGAACCTGATGAGCTATGGACGGAGGTTCATGACATTGTACAGGAGACAGGGATCAAGACCATCCTCATGGAAAAGAAATGCAAAAAAATCAAAATGGCTATTTGAGGAGGCCTTAAAAATAGCTGTGAAAAGAAGAGAAGTGAAAAGCAAAGGAGAAAATTAAAGAAATTCCCATTTGAATGTAGAGTGCCAAAGAATGGCAAGGAGAAATAAGAAAGTCTTCCTCAGTGATCAATGCAAAGAAATAGAGGAAAACAACAGATTGGGAAAGGCTAGAGATCTCTTCCAGAGAAGGCAATGGCACCCCACTCCAGTACTCTTGCCTGGAAAATTCCATGGATGGAGGAGCCTGGTAGGCTGCAGTCCATGGGGTCGCAAAGAGTTGGAGACGACTGAGCGATTTCACTTTCACTTTTCACTTTCATACATTGGAGAAGGAAATGGCAACCCACTGCAGTGTTCTCACCTTGAGAATCCCAGGGATGGGGGAGCCTGGTGGGCTGCCGTCTATGGGGTCGCACAGAGTCGGACATGACTGAAGCGACTTAGCAGCAGCCACAGAGATCTCTTCAAGAAAATTAGAGATACCAAGGGAACATTTCATGCAAAGATGGGCTCGACAAAGGACAGAAATGGTATGGATCTAACAGAAGCAGAAGATATTAAGAAGAGGTGGCAAGAATACACAGAAGAACTGTACAAAAAGAGCTTTACGACCCAGATAATCATGATGGTGTGATCACAAACACTCAGCTAGAGTCATCCATCCTGGAATGTGAAGTCAAGTGGGCCTTAGAAAGCATCACTATGAACAAAGCTAGAGGAATTGATGGAATTCCAGGTGAGTTATTTTAAATCCTGAAAGATGATGCTGTGAAAGTTCTGCACTCAATATACCAGCAAATTTGGAAAACTCAGCAGTGACCACAGGACAGGAAAAGGTCAGTTTTCCTTCCAATCACAAAGAAAGGCAGTGCCAAAGAATGCTCAAAGTACAGCACAATTGCACTCATCTCACACGCTTGTAAAGTCATGCTTAAAATTCACCAAGCCAGGCTTCAGCAATACGTGAACCGTGAACTTCCAGATGTTCAAGCTGGTTTTACAAAAGGCAGAGGAACCAGAGATCAAATTGCCAACATCAGCTGGATCATAGCAAAAGCAAAATAGTTCCAGAAAAACATCTATTTCTGCTTTATTGACTATGCCAAAGCCTTTGACTGTGTGGATCACAATAAACTGTGGAAAATTCTGAAAGAGATGGGAATACCAGACCACCTGACCTGTCTCTTGAGAAACCTGTTTGCAGGTCAGGAAGCAACAGTTAGAACTGGACATGGAACAACAGACTGGTTCCAAATAAGAAAAGGAGTCAGTCAAGGCTGTATATTGTCACCTGGCTTATTTAACTTATGTGCAGAGAACATCTTGAGAAACGCTGGGCTGGAAGAAGTACAAGCTGGAATAAAGGTTGCTGGAAGAAATATCAATAACCTCAGACATGCAGATGAGGCCACCCTTATGGTAGAAAGTGAAGAAGAATTAAATAGCCCCTTGATGAAAGCAAAAGAGGAGAGTGAAAAAGTTGGCTTAAAGCCCAACATTCAGAAAACGAAGATCATGGCATCTGGTCCCATCACTTCATGGCAAATAGATGGGGAAACAGTGGAAACAGTGGCTGACTTCATTTTTGAGGGCTCCAACATCACTGCAGAGGGTGATTGCAGCCATGAAATTAAAAGATGCTTACTCCTTGGAAGGAAACTTATGGCCAACCTAGATAGCATATTAAAAAGCAGAGACATTCCTTTTTCAACAAAGTTCCATCTAGACAAGTTTTTCCAGTAGTCATTTATAGATGTGAGAATTGGAATATAAAGAAAGCTGAGCGCAGAACAATTGATGCTTTTGAACTGTGGTGTTGAAGAAGACTTGAGAGTCTCTTGGACTGCAAGGAGATTCAACCAGTCCATCCTAAAAGAGATCAGTTCTGGGTGTTCATTAGAAGCACTGATGTTGAAGCTGAAACTCCAATACGTTGGCCACCTGATGGGAAGAGCTGACTCATTGGAAAAGACCCTGATGCTGGGAAAGATTGAGGGCAGGAGGAGAAGGGAACAGCAGGATGAGATGTTTGGATGGCATCACTGACTCAATGGACACGAAGTTGTGTAAACTCCGGGAGTTGTTGATAGACAGGGAGGTCTGCCATGCTGCTGTTCATGGGGTCACAAAGAGTCGGAGACGACTGAGCAACTGAACTGAACCGAACTGAAACAGGAATGCACTGGGATATTTGTATCACTAAAAATGAATTAGAATTATTTATCATATGAATGTAGTAATTTTATCAGAGTGGAAGATAGTAATTTCAACAGAGTGGGATGGGATTTAGTTTGAATAGCTTTCCATGTTAAAAACTCTAGGTAGTGGTTATAGAGAGTGTAACTTTGAAGAATAGGGAAAAGATTCCTTTGTTATGGAATGACAAAGGAATTAAAAATCACTGCCTACCAAGCTGGTTCTCTCATTCTGGTTCTGGAGCAAACAATCACAGGAAAAAGGAAATTGTACGCTTTGACAATTTAGTAGGCCTGATTCCTCAATAAACACCTTGACAAAAGGATAATTGTGGATTTTTTAACTCCATGATAGGCAATGATTTTCTTTCCTTCAGAAAATCTGAGATATCAAAAGAGCAACTTCTGTATACTTTTAAAAAACACTGGTATGATCTTCTCTCTAAATGAACCCACAGGAAAAAAAAAAAAGTATTTCAAAAAGCAGATGGTTAAAAATAATGCAGACATACTTTGTAAAGTTTCTGGAAAATGGGTCTGCTATTTAGGAGATGGTTAAATTATTACCTTTGTCAAATAATGTATATTCATACTTCTAAGTATGCTCTAGATATAAATTCATGTTTTTGTCCTTTCTGAATATTTTTCTCAATAACTTTCACTAAGGAATTGGATACATTACTTTTAACCAACTGCCTTTTAGCAAGGTTTTCTAAAATGCTTTCTCATCTATCTTTTTTTCTCAGTTCTCGTATAGATTTTCCTGATCCAATCACTCATCATGTAACTTTAAAGCTTATATTTTTTCATTTCCAATCCATATATTTCAGTAAAAAGCATCAGTTATACTTAATTTCAGTGTGAATCCTCATTTACAGTTTCACACTTCTTACCCAGGCACAATTAATAATACTGCCATCTTTCATTCAGAAAGTATCCCAGTTTTTGTAAGTGTAAATGTAATTGATAATGTAAATGTACAATGCAAATTAAAATGTAAATTCAAATTACATGGTCACTCTCTTTCATAATCAAGGATATCACTCCCAGACTAGACTTCTAGTATTTCACCACATTTTTGCCAAGTAGGTCATACAATTATATTCAATAGTTTGCGTAGGTTTTCCTATTGTAGCCTCCATTACATATGATTTTACAGTATTTCCCCATTCTCCAGTATTTGTTGGAGGTAACTCAACAAAACTAGGCCAAGCTTCTACATCTTTAAAGGATTATTTATTCACTAAACAATCATTATATCTTTCCTTATTTATAGCTTTGATTTTCTAGAACAGATATACAAGTGTTGTCAGCAAGAATTCATTCGAAATCTTTATAACACTTACTGCCACCATAGTGACTTCATTTAAGTGTCTGACACTATGACAGTTATCTGTGTTTCTGATTTCTTTTAGAGTACATATTTTCTCTTAAATTTTAGATAAAAATCGAATACTACAAGAAAATAAAGATACCAAACAGAAATAACCATATTCCTGTGTCCAGAATTGACAAGCTTAATATTTGTTTTCTTCAGGTAACTGTTTAAGTGAATAAGGTAAATTATAGATACATTTGAAGAAAACATTGACCAATTTTAAATTATTTATATTTCATTTACTCCTCAAATGATTTTTCATCTTTTCCTAAAAAGGCAAAAACAAAAACATAAAACTTTGGATATATACACATATTTGAATATATATGAGTATCTATGTAGAACATATCAGATCAGATCAGATCAGTCACTCAGTCGTGTCCGACTCTTTGTGACCCCATGAATCGCAGCATGCCAGGCCTCCCTGTCCATCACAAACTCCTGGAGTTCACTAAGACTCACATCCATCGAGACAGTGATGGCATCCAGCCATCTCATCCTCTGTCGTCCCCTTCTCCTCCTGCCCCCAATCCCTCCCAGCATCAGAGTCTTTTCCAATGAGTCAACTCTTTGCATGAGGTGGCCAAAGTACTGGAGTTTCAGCTTTAGCATCATTCCTTCCAAAGAAATCCCAGGGCTGATTTCCTTCAGAATGGACTGGTTGGATCTCCTTGCAGTCCAAGGGACTCTCAAGAGTCTTCTCCAACACCACAGTTCAAAAGCATCAATTCTTTGGCGCTCAGCCTTCTTCACAGTCCAACTCTAACATCCATACATGACCACAGGAAATACTATAGCCTTGACTAGATGAACGTTTGTTGGCAAAGTAATGTCTGTGTTTTTGAATATGCTATCTAGGTTGGTCATAACTTTTCTTCCAAGGAGTAAGCGCCTTCTAATTTCATGGCTGCAGTCACCATCTGTAGTGATTTTGGAGCCCAAAAAAAATAAAGTCTGACACTGTTTCCCCGTCTATTTCCCATGAAGTGATGGGACTGGATGCGATAATCTTCGTTTTCTGAATGTTGAGCTTTAAGCCAACTTTTTCACTCTCCACTCGCACTTTCATCAAGAGGCTTTTGAGTTCCTCTTCTCTTTCTGCCATAAGGGTGGTGTCATCTGCATATCTGAGGTTATTGATATTTCTCCCAGCAATCTTGAATCCAGCTTGTGTTTCTTCCAGTCCAGCGTTTCTCATGATGTACTCTCCATAGAAGTTAAATAAACAGGATGACAATATACAGCCTTGACGAACTTCTTTCCCTATTTGGAACCAGTCTGTTGTTCCATGTCCAGTTCTAACTGTTGCTTCCTGACCTGCATACAAATTTCTCAAGCGGCAGATCAGGTGGTCTGGTATTCCCATCTCTTTCAGAATTTTCCACAGTTTATTGTGATCCACACAGTCAAAGGCTTTGGCATAGTCAATAAAGCAGAAATAGATGCTTTTCTGGAACTCTCTTGCTTTTTCCATGATCCAACAAATGTTAGCAATTTGATCTCTGCTTCCTCTGCCTTTTCTAAAACCAGCTTGAATATCAGGAAGTTCACGGTTCACATATTGTTGAAGCCTGGTTTGGAGAATTTTGAGCATTACTTTACTAGCATGTGAGATGAGTGCAATTGTTCGGTAGTTTGAGCATTCTTTGGCACTGCCTTTCTTTGGGATTGGAATGAAAACTGACCTTTTCCAGTCCTGTGGCCACTGCTGAGTTTTCCAGATTTGCTGGCATATTGAGTGCAGCATTTTCACAGCATCATCTTTCAGGATTTGTAATAGCTCAACTGGAATTCCATCACCTCCACTAGCTTTGTTCGTAGTGTTGCTTTCTAAGGCCCACTTGACTTCACATTCCAGGATGTCTGGCTCTAGGTGAGTGATCACACCATCGTGATTATCTGGGTCGTGAAGATCTTTCTTGTACAGTTCTTCTGTGTATTCTTGCCATCTCTTCTTAATATCTTCTGCTTCTATTAGGTCCATACCATTTCTGTCCTTTATCAAACTCATCTTTGCATTAAATGTTCCTTTGGTATCTCTGATTTTCTTGAAGAGATCCCTAGTCTTTCCCATTGTGTTGTTTTCCTCTATTTCTTTGCATTGATCACTGAAGAAGGCTTTCTTATCTCTTCTTACTATCCTTTGGAAGTCTGCATTCAGATGTTTATATCTTTCCTTTTCTCCTTTGCTTTTCGCTTCTCTTCTTTTCACAGCTATTTGTGAGGTCTCCCCAGACAGCCATTTTGCTTTTTTGCATTTCTTTCCCATCTAGACCATTCAGGTATGACCTAAATCAAATCCCTTATGATTATACAGTGGAAGTGAGAAACAGATTTAAGGGCCTAGATTTGATAGATATAGTGCCTGATGAACTATGGAATGAGGTTCGTGACATTGTACAGGAGACAGGGATCAAGACCATCTCCATTGAAAGGAAATGTAGAACATATAACATTATGTAATTTGATTTTTTTTTTTTTTAGGTGGCTCAGACAGTAATGCAATCCAGCCATCTCATCCCCTGTCATCTCCTTCTCCTCACGACCCCAATCCCTCCCAGCCTCAGAGTCTTTTCCAATAAGTCAACTCTTAACATGAGTTGGCCAAAGTACTGGTGTTTCAGCTTTAGCATCATTCCTTCCAAGGAAATCCCAAGGCTGATCTCCTTCAGAATGGACTGGTTGGATCTCCTTGCAGTCCAAGGGGCTCTCAAGGGTCTTCTCCATCACCACAGTTCAAAAGCATCAATTCTTGAGTGTGCAGCTTTCTTCACAGTCCAACTCTCACATCCATACATGACCACTGGAAAAACCATAGCCTTGACTAGACGGACCTTTGTTGGCAATGTAATGTCTCTGCTTTTGAATATGCTATCCAGGTTGGTCATGACTTTTCTTCCAGGGAGTAAGCGTCTTTTGATTTCATGGCTGCAATCACTATCTCCAGTGATTTTGGAGCCCAGACAAATAAAGTCTGACACTGTTTCCCCTGTTTCCCCATCTATTTGCCATGAAGTGATGGGACCAGATGCCATGATCTTCATTTTCTGAATGCTGAGTTTTAAGCCAACTTTTTCACTCTCCTCTTTCACCTTCATCAAGAAGTTTTTGAGTTCCTCTTCACTTTCTGCCATAAGGGTGGTGTCATCTGCATATCTGAGGTTATTGATATTTCTCCCAGCAATCTTGATTCCAGCTTGTGCTTCTTCCAGCCCAGCATTTCTCATGATGTACTCTGCATATAAGTTAAATAAGCAGGGTGACAATATACAGCCTTGACATACTCCTTTTCCTATTTGGAACCAACTTTTGTTCCACTGATTCGATGGACGTGAGTCTGAGTTAACTCCGGGAGTTAGTGATGGACAGGGAGGCCTGGCATGCTGCGATTCATGGGGTTGCAAAGAGTCAGACACGACTGAGTGACTGAACTGAGCTGAACAGACAGTAAAGCATCTGCGCACAGTGCGGGAGACCTGGGTTCATCCCTGGGTCGGGAAGATCCCCTGGAGAAGGAAATGGCAACCCACTTCAGTAGTCTTGCCTAGAAAATTCCATGGATGAAGGAGCCTAGTGGGCTACAGTCCATGGGGTCGCAGAGTCAGACACAACTGAGTGGCTTCACTTTCTTTCTTATTCTTAATGTATTTATTGAATTTGTTACAATAAATCAAAACATAAATACACTGTTAAATACAACTGCTTCTGTTTTGTTTTGGTTTCTTGTCCAGGAGGCATGTAGGATCCTAACTTTCTGACCAGGGATCGAATCTGCACCCTTTGCATTGGAAGGGGAAGTCTCAACCACTGGGCCATCAGGGAAGTCCCTGTAACTTAGCTTTCATGACTGTTTTCAAAATATAGTTGAGGAAATGTTCCCCTTTTACTCACAATTTACTTTTGAGCTGTATCTTTAGTTGATGGATACTAGAGATGACTACTATTGGCTTGCAAAAGATCATTGTTTCATTTTCACATCAGTAACCTGAAATCAGCCGCAGCATATTTACAACATACAAATTGGCAAAACATTATAAATCAGGACTTTACTTTTTATAAACTGACTGTATTCCTTATGTATCTCATTTTTCATTTTACTGTTTCTTTTTATGACCATGCTGAACTCAATTAGAGATCAAATTGCCAACATCCGCTGAATCATCAAAAAAAGCAAGAGAGTTCCAGAAAAACATCTCTTTCTGCTTTATTGACTATGCCAAAGCCTTTGACTGTGTGGATCACAATAAACTGTGGAAAATTCTGAAAGAGATGGGAATACCAGACCACCTGATCTGTCTCTTGAGAAACCTATAGGCAGGTCAGGAAGCATTTCAGTATTCTTGGGCTTCCATAGTGTCTCAGATGTAAAAAATCTGTCTGCAAGTCAGGAGTCCTAGGTTTGACCCTTGGGTTGGGAAGATCCCCTGGAGAAGGAAACAGCCACCCACTCCAGTATTCTGGCCTGGAGAATTCCATGGAGAGAGGAGCCTAGCAGGCTACAGTCCATGGGGTTGCAAAGAGCAGGACACAACTGAGCAACTTTAACTTCACTTTCAATAGTAATAGGAGTTGGGATGTGACTTTCCAAAAGTGCCTTGTGGTCATGCTCAGACATTCAGTCACATCCAGCAATTTGTGACCCTGTGGACAATAGCCCACCAGGCTCCTCTGTCCATGTTATCCACCAGGCAAAATTTCTGGAATGGGTTGCTATTTTTTTCTCCAGGAAATCTTCTCACTCAAAGGATTGAATCCACGTTTCTTACACCTCCTGAATTTGCAGGCAGATTCTTTAACTTTAGCCCCACCTGGAAAGTCCTAGCCTAAGGAAAATCAAATAATATTTCTATATTTTTGGTAGAGAAGTCTTTCCATTACACAATGATTCAGTTTATTTTTTTAAGTTTTTAATATAAATTTATTTATTTTAATTGGAGGCTAATTACTTTACAATATTGTATTGGTTTTGCATGATTCAGTTTAAAATCTTTATTTTGACATCTTAATTGAGCTATGGCTAGCAATAATCAGTTCTAAACAATTTCAGGAAGCAGAAAAAAATGTTTCTGTAGTACCCAATCCCTTACATTTTCTTTGTCCGGTTTTTCCCTCCAATACCTAGTTTGTAAAAAATGTCTATTTTTTTTTTTTGTATGTATTGTTTGAGTGTGTATATGTTCAAACAAAATGATGATGTCATTGTGCTTTCTTTAATAGAAAGATTTCATACCTTTTATCTATGCTCAGTTACTCTTTGATGAGTTTTCAAATTCAGTTTAATTAGAGTTTAATAAGCACTGAGGGTTTCACTGCTGGCTCAGATGGTAAAGAATCGGCATGCAATTGAGTAGACCCAGATTCAATCCCTGGGACAGGAAATCCCTGAGAGAAGGATATGGCTACCCACTCCAGTATTCTTGCTTGGATAAACCTATGGACAGAGGAGCCTAGTGGACTACAGTTCATGCAGTTGCAAGAGGGGACACACCTGAGTGAGAAAAAATAGGCATTGAAAAATAGCCAAAGAACCTGCCTAGTTCTTTCACTATTGTGGGTGACTTATGTCTCAATTTTCAGAACTCAAAATTTTCAGAAAGGTATTTATCTAAAGGTCAGCTTATAATTTTATGTCCCATGACTAGGTGTCACTTCACATAAATATGTAAAGAAAGTTATTAGACTTTGGTTATTTATATGGTAGATCTCAGAAGGCCAAAATGCACTGAGAAAAAAAGAAATGATGTGTAAAGTAAAAAAAAAAATTACAGTTCTTTGTGAAAGATATTCTGGAGAAATCATCTTTTTTTCTCACTTGGTACATAAACTTACACATATACCCACTAATATAGCTACCCAGTTGGAATACTGAAGTCTCATTAGTGGATTTGAAGCATGGATTTGATAAAATGAATGGAGTGCTGTGGAAGGATATTGCAAAGTGTCATGTTCCAAAGGCTTACTCTGTGTGAGATCCGATAGAGCAAACACTCTCGAGTAAGGCATCCCATATTTTTCACAAAGCATGTGATCTTCTCAAATTCATTACTGACCCCTTGATTTGCAGCCTCTGACACCTGATCAACAGCTTCATAAGAACACATGGAAAATAGGAACAATGTGAATGAGTTTGTCCTCCTGGGGCTCACACAATATACTGAGATTCAAAAAGTTCTATTTATCTTATTCTTCACTTCAGTTCAGTCGCTCAGTCGTGTCTGACTCTTTGTGACCCCATGAATTGCAGCACGCCAGGCCTCCTTGTCCATCACCCACTCCAGGAGTTCACCCAAACTCATGTCCATTGAGTCAGTGATGCCATCCAGCCATCTCATACTCTGTCGTCCCCTTCTCCTGCCCCCAATCCTTCCCACCATCAGAGTCTTTTCCAATGAGTCAACCCTTCGTATGAGGTGGCCAAAGTATTGGAGCTTCAGCTTTAGTATCAGTCCTTCCAATGAACACCTAGGGCTGATCTCCTTTAGAATGGACTGGTTGGATCTCCTTGCAGTCCAAGGGACTCTCAAGAGTCTTCCCCAACACCACAGTTCAAAAGCACCAATTCTTCAGTGCTCAGGTTTCTTCACAGTCCAACTTTCACATCCATACATGACCATACATGAGTAAGATCTTATTCTTACTCATATATATTGTAACAATAATGGGAAATCTGCTTATCATGGTGACCATGGCAGCCAGCCGATCACTGGATTCCCCCATGTACTTTTTTCTGGCTTCTTTATCATTTATAGATGATGTCTATTCTACTATCATTGCTCCCAAAATGATAATCGACTTGCTTCATGAGAAAAAGACTATTTACTTCCAGGATTGTATAACTCAAGTCTTTATAGATCATTTAACTGCTGGTGCTGAAGTCATTCTTCTGATGGTGATGGCCTATGACTGATATGTAGCCGTCTACAAACCTCTTCATTATTTGATCATCTTGAATCAGAGGGTGTGTGTCCTCATGCTGCTTGTGGCCTGGGCTGAAGGCCTTCTGCATTCACTGGTTCAATTATTCTTTATTTATCAGCTCCCTTTCTGTGGCCCCAATGTGACTGACAATTGTGTCTGTTGCCAGGAGCCAGCACGGGAGTTTGCACCCATGACAAGGTCATGAGGGAGAGCCCTGATGGGCAAGGTGAGTCAGGGCTCGAGGGGCACCCCCTGGATCTGCCTGAGCGTCTACCCCAAAATCAGAATCTGTATGTTTTAGTATTTTATGACTTTTACCAACTCCTCTGACGTTAATGGGGGGCTATCCCCGACCACCTTTCTCTGAAGAAAATTAACTTAGAGCTCTAGTTAATAAGTCTCCTGGGCATAATAGGATGTTTCAATCCAAACCCCTCTGATGACTTTCTAGCTTGCCTGACAGGTTTACCCAGACTCCTACAGCTACACATACGATTGTTTACAGCCTCCCTACAGCAAGAGGCACGGGAAGCTTAAGATATTCAAATAGTATAGAGCCTCTCAGAGAGTTAGAAATTGTTAGAATAGAACTAGTAGAAGATTTCATTGTTGAGCCAATGCTTGCTGCCAAGTTTCCACACCCCCTGTATTGTATCCTTGGAAGTGTACTAATTAATATAGTTGGTATATAGAAAAAATAAGTAGTGGCCTTGGTGTTAACAACTTTAGACCCTTAAGGTAATAAATTATTTCCCTTGTTGTAAACCCACTGCACCTCTCCTATAGGAATGCAACTTTATCTAACACCTTCGGAGGATGGTGCCAAACTTTAAAATAATTACTCTTAGAGAAAATAGGTCTTATGGTTGACAAACCTTTATCAGAGTCATAAAATGTTAACAGGCCTTCTGGCCAGAAGATGATGTAAATCACCTAAACCATTTGTATACAGTAAGTTTGCAGAAAAGAAAGCCTGGTCTCGATAAGGATCAAAGACTGCTGACTTTGCATGATTTTACACCCCTTATTATCCTCTATGCACAACTTAAGGTATATCAGCTCCCTTTGAAAATAAAGCTACAGGCCTTGCTCAAAGTTTGGTCTCCCCGTGTCATTCTTTCTCTTTCCTTTTCCTTTTCAGGCTGATTCCCTGGAGTACAGGGGCCCTCTGCGTTCACTTTCTTGCCTGGGCTTCTAAGACCCACTCAAGGACGTGCCAAAGGTGGGGCACCTTCAGCTATTCGAGAGGGTGCCTGTGGCCTACGTGAACAGAGCAAGTCCCATGTTGGGGCTTTATTGGCTTTCTGCGTAAACCAAGGAATATCAGCCTCTTTTCTCTCCTCTATTTTCTTAACTGCAAAATTCTTTCTTTATCTCTTTCTCTATTTCTCTCAGTCGCCAATGCTGTCCTCTGGAGGGAATCCCTGGATCCAACCGGGGCTGGACCCTGGTAGTCTGTAACGTGTACCCTTTACTGAAACTTGCCTGCACTGATACCCACCTCATTGGACTCTCTTTGATAGCTAATGGAGGGAAAATTTGGACTGTTGTCTTCTTCATCCTCTTAGTGTCTTATGGGGTCATATTACACTCCTGGAAGACTCATGGTTTGGAAGGGAATCACAAAGTCTTTTACACCTGTGCATCCCATATGATGGTGGTCATTTTATTCTTTGTTCCTTGTATCTTCCTGTATGCAAGGCCTAATGCCAACTTTCCCATTGATAAATCCGTGATGGTGGTCATAACTTTCATAACTCCTATATTGAATCCTTTAATCTACACATTGAGAAATGCAGAAATGAAAAATGCCATGAGGACACTCTGGAGTAAAAATGTGACCTTAGTTGGGAAGAGGGAGTTTTCTATCATGTAGGATGTGAAAGTCATTTTTTTCCCCCCCAGAATCAAAGAATGGTCACTCTCAGTGACTATATTTAGAAAATAATTTCCTTTGGTTTATCCATCCTGTTTATTCTGAAACAACTATATAAATTAAACTTTAAGTGGACTATTTTATAGTCCTGAGAGACCAAGAGAATCACAAATCTTTAACCTCTTAGATATATAACATACTGTATTAAGATTCTTTAGTGACAATAACTTTTTTTTTTTCCTATTTGAAGTTTTTATTAGTGAGTGTTGATACTTCTCTGGTACTGAGAAATATGATCTAGTAGAAAGTTCTCTTTTAGTCCAAGAAAGAGAAATTGGAAATATAAAATTCTGATTGCTAAAAAAAACATTAATCTAGCAATAAAAATAAATTAATTTAAAATTTCACAGACTTTGTCCATAGCAGAAAATAAAACAATTAGAAATGAACTTTATTCTGTAATGGTGGTGTATGGTAGATTTTGTCTATTCAAATCAAGTTTTGCACTAAAAATTTCAAATTTTCAACTTCATTCTGTGCAGCTTTTTCAATTGACCTCCTCTGAAACTTGAAATACCTTTAACTCATTCATATCACTCCAGAGTCTGTCTACTTTAAACTTTCTGGATACAGGTTGTCTAATGCAATAGATAATTAACATTTTGGAGATATATATATATATATATATTTGTTTTATGTAATGAATGACTTTCTAACTCTCTGTAAATGATACGCTGTTGCCTTAAGTGATGAAATCAAATTTTCCTCTCTTTTGCAGCAGCCTTTTGCAGTTCAGTTCAGTTCAGTCTGCTCAGTCGTGTCCGACTCTTTGTGAGCCCATGAATCACAGCATGCCAGGCCTCCCTGTCCATCATCTACCCCCGGAGTTCACTCAAACTCACGTCCATAGAGTCAGTGATGCCATCCAGGCATCTCATCCTCTGTCGTCCCCTTCTCCTCCTGACCCCAAGCCATCCCAGCATCAGAGTCTTTTCCAATGAGTCAACACTTCACATGAGGTGGCCAAAGTACTGGAGTTTCAGCTTTAGCATCATTCCTTCCAAAGAAATCCAAGGGCTGATCTCCTTCAGAATGCACTGGTTGGATCTCCTTGCAGTCCAAGGGATGCTCAAGAGTCTTCTCCAACACCACTGTTCAAAAGCATCAGTTCTTCGGTGCTCAGCCTTCTTCACAGTCCAACTCTCACATCCATATATGACCACACGAAAAACCATAACCTTGACTATTTGGACCTTTGTTGGTAAAGTAATGTCTCTGCTTTTGAATATGCTATCTAGGTTGGTCATAATTTTCCTTCCAAGGAGTAAGCATCTTTTAATTTCATGGCTGCAGTCACCATCTGCAGTGATTTTGGAGCCCAGAAAAATAAAGTCTGACATGGTTTCCACTGTTTCCCCATCTATTTGCCAGGAAGTGATGGGACCGGGTGCCATGATCTTCATTTTCTGAATGTTGAGCTTTAAGCCAACTTTTTCACTCTCCACTTTCACTTTCATCAAGAGACTTTTTAGTTCCTCTTCACTTTCTGCCATAAGGGTGGGAATCAAATACTGTATTACAAAGATCAGTCTTTTGTTTCCCTCCTGGCTGCACTAGGTCTTCACTGCAGTGCACAGGCTTTTCTAGTTGCAGCCCACAGGCTTCTCTAATTGTGACACTCGGTCTCCAGAATGCACAGGCTCAGTAGTTGTGTTGCGTGGGCTCAGCCTGTGGGCTTAGTTGCTCCACACCTTGTGATATCTTAGTTCCCCAACCAGAAATCAAACCCATGTCCCCTGAGTTAGAAGGAGGATACGTAACCACTGGTCCACCAGGGAAGTCCCACAAAGACCATTCTTTAAGGCTCTGGTATTACAAGTTAAATCTTAGAATTCATCCCACAACTTAGATACTAAAATATTACCTACACCTTTATCATTTTTTTTCTACTTGTGATTGGGCTCAGTGTACTTAGCAATGTTAGTTCCTCTGATTATTGACACATATCAAATTATACCAGACAAAAATCTCATTTATTCTTCAGTGAAGGAAATAAAAATACACTAGATCTTTTAACTAGAAAGGAATTTAATAGAGTGAATTAATTACTTCAAAAATATTATATTGAAGTAACTGACACCTGAATTTGACCATGCTCACTAGAGTGAGGAAGGTACGGATAAGGAAGCTGAACTCAAGACAAAATACCTTTGCATGAACTTCCCAAATCATTCCTTTCTCTCAATAAAAAGAAATTACTCTTTAAATACTTTGAAGTATTTTTTTGTATTTATATCTTTAAAAATCGCATAGGATATATGTTCAGATATGGTGTGACATGGATGTATACTCTTATTTCTTATCATAAGGATAAATAACTTTTCAAAGTACATTTATTGAATAATAATTATTTTCCTGATGACACTGAAAACCACTAATTTCATATTATTCATATACATATATGTATATATGCATATGTGTGTGTGTATATATATATATATATATATATATATATATATATATATATATATATACACACATACTTCCCAGGTGGCACTACAGCTTCCCTGGTGGCTCAGATGGTAAAGCATCTGCCTGAATCACAGGAGATCTGGGTTCAATCCCTGGGTCAGGAAAATCCCCTGTACTCTTGCCTGGAAAATTCCATGGTCTGAGAAGCCTGGTGGGCTACAGTCCATGTATCCACAAAGAGTCGGACACAACTGAGCGACTTCACTTTCACTTCCAGGTGGCATTAGTGGTAAAGATCTTGCATGCCAATATAGAAGACATAAGAGACATGGGTTTGATCCCTGGGTTGCATTGAGAAGATCCCCTAGAAGAGGGAGGGAATACTCCAGTATTCTTACCTGGAGAATCCCATAAACAGAAGAGCCTGGAGAAGTGCAGTTCACAGGGTATCAAAGAGGTGGACAGGACTGAAGTGACTTAGCACAGGATACATATAAAATTCCATATCTTAGCTTTCCATTCCGTTCAACTAATATATACACGAGCCAGTACTACAGTGTTTAAATTACTGCAGTGTTTCAGATATGTTTGCCATATTAAAAAAACTATCCCAAAATTAAATGATTTAAAGCATCATCATTCACTTTATTAATTCAGATTTTTTCATTCAATCTGGAATTTGATAGATAAGTTGGATACTTCAGTCTCAGCATTTCTCTTGAGGTTGTAGTTAGAAATTCAGAGGCTGAAGTCATCGAAAAACTTTCTTCACTCATGTACCTGATATACAGGCTGGAAAGACTTGAAAAGTGGCGATTAGAATAGCTGGTACTTCTTGAGATCATAAGAGTGAGAACCTAATCAAATATAGTGTCTTTAAAAACTGAGCCCACTCTCTCATGTTTGCTTGGAGGAAAGACCCTGTGAGGCTGAATGCCGAAAAATTGATGCTTTTGAACTGTGGTGCTACAGAAGACTCTTGAGAGTCCCTTGGACTACAAAGAGATCAAACCAGTCAATCCTAAAGGAAACCAACCCTGAGTATTTATCTGAAGCACTGATCCTGAAGCTGAAGCTCCAATACTTTGGCCACCTGATGTGAAGAGCTGACTTACTGGAAAACACTCTGATGCTGGGAAAGACTGAGGGCAGGAGGAAAAGGGGATGACAGAGGGTGAATGGTTGGATGGTTCATCACCAACTCAATGGACTTGAGTCTGAGTAAACTCTGGAAGAAGGTGAAGGACAAGGAAGCCTGGCATGCTTCAGCCCATGGGGTCACAAAGAGTTGGACATGACTTAGAGACTGAAAAATAACAACCTGTGATGATGGATTGCAGGTGGCCATCTGCAAGTGGGGAAAAAAAGTGTTCACCAGCTTCCAACCCTGAAATCACCTTGATCTGGGACTTCCAACTTCCAGAACTGTGAAAAAACATTTGTCAGTATTTTAAGCTACAGTCTATAGTATTTTGTTAAGGCAAACCAAACTGGCTAAAATGATGGTTGATAACAAGGCTGCTGCTGATGTATAATACAGGTTTGCTGAACAGAGGTCTGAATTGAATCTGATTCAATTCAGGAAAAAAAAAAAAAAAAGGGAAAACACACACACACACACACACACACACACACCCTCCAATCCAATCACCAGAGATGTAGATAACCAGATCTTTGAATAAAGGAGACATAAGATATTTTCCAAATAGGAAAAGGAGTATGTCAAGGCTGTATATTGTCACTCTGCTTATTTAACTTTTTTGCAGAGTACATCATGAGAAACGCTGGGCTGGAAGAAGCACAAGCTGGAATCAAGATTGCCATGAGAAATATCAATAACCTCAGATATGCAGATGACACCACCCTTATGGCAGAAAGTGAAGAGGAAATAAAAAACCTCTTAATGAAAGTGAAAGAGGAGAGTGAAAAAGTTGGCTTAAAGCTCAACATTCAGAAAACGAAGATCATGGCATCCAGTCCCATCACTTCATGGGAAATAGATGGGGAAACAGTGTCAGACTTTATTTTTTTGGGCTCCAAAATCACTGCAGATGGTGACTGCAGCCATGAAATTAAAAGACACTTACTCCTTGAAAGAAAAGTTATGACCAACCTAGATAGAATGTTCAAAAGCAGAGACATTACTTTGCCAACAAAGGTCCGCCTAGTCAAGGCTATGGTTTTTCCAGTGGTCATGTATGGATGTGAGAGTTAGACTATGAAGAAAGCTGAGTGCTGAAGAATTGATACTTTTGAACTGTGGTGTTGGAGAAGACTCTTGAGAGTCCCTTGGACTGCAAGGAGATCCAACCAGTCCACTCTGAAGGAGATCAGCCCTGGGTGTTCTTTGGAGGGAATAATGCTAAAGCTGAAGCTCCAGTACTTTGGCCACCTCATGTGAAGAGTTGACTCATTAGAAAAGTCTGTGATGCTGGGAGGGATTGGGGGCAGGAGGGAAAGGGGACGATAGAGGATGAGGTGGCTGGAAGGCATCACCGACTTGATGGATGTGAGTTTGGATGAACTCCAGGAGTTGGTGATGGACAGGGAGGCCTGGCGTGCTGTGATTCATGGGGTCGCAGAGTCGGACACAACTGAGCAACTGAACTGAACTGAAGATATTTTTGAATAAGAACCTTGTAATATCACCATCATACATCAGGTAGATCTTCAATCTAATCTTTCTCTGAGGGATCTGAGGTCACTGACCAGAGTGTAATTTTGATCAGGAAAAATCAGTTCCATTCAGTCGCTCAGTCATGTCTGACTTCTTGAGAAGCCATGAACTCAGGACACCAGGCTTCCCTGTCCATCACCAACTCCCAGAGCTTGCTCAAACTTATGTCCATCCAGTCAGTGAAGCCATCCAGCCATCTCAACCTCTGTTGTCCCCTTCTCCTCCTGCCTTCAATCTTGCCCAACATGAGGGTCTTTTCCAATGAGTCAATTCTTTGCATAAGGTGGCCAAAGTATTGGAGTTTCAGCTTCAACATCAGTCCTTCCAATGAACATTCTGGACTGATTTCCTTTAGGATTGACTTATTGGATTGCCTTGCAGTTCAAGGAACTCCCAAGAGTCTCCTCCAACACCACAGTTAAAAAATATCAATTTTTTGCTGCTCAGCTTTCTTTATAGTCCAATTCTCATATCCATACTTGACTACTGGAAAAACCATAGCTTTTACTAGATGGACCTTTGTTGGCAATGTAATGTCTTTGTTTTTTAATATATTGTCTAGGTTTGTCATAGCTTTTCTTCCAAGGAGCAAGCGTCTTTTGCAGTCACCATCTGCAGTGGTTTTGGAGCCCAAAATGGTGAAGTCTGTCACTGTTTCCATTGTTTTCCCATCTATTTGCATTGAAGTGATGGGACAAGATGCCACGATCTTAGTTTTCTGAATATTGAGTTTTAATCCAACGTTTGCACCCTCCACTTTCACTTTCACCAAGAAGCTCTTTAGTTCTTCTACTGGAAATTAGTTGAAGTAGATACTTTTTTTTTTTTTTTTTTGATAAATTTAATGCCTTTTATTGCCATACCTCATTTTACTGTGCTTTGTTTAGTGAGCTTTATAGATACATGTTGTTTTTTTTTTTCCTTGTTAATTTTCTGTTTAGTGGATCTATCCATAAGTGTGAGTGGGGTATTAAAGTCGCCCACTATTATTGTGTTATTGTTAATTTCTCCTTTCATACTTGTTAGGATTTGTCTTACATACTGCGGTGCTCCCATGTTGGGTGGATATATATTTATAATTGTTATATCTTCTTCTTGGATTGATCCTTTGATCATTATGTAGTGACCTTCTTTGTCTCTTTTCACAGCCTTTGTTTTAAAGTCTAATTTATCTGATATGAGTATTGTGACTCCTGCTTTCTTTTGGTCCCAATTTGCATGGAAAATCTTTTTCCAGCCCTTCACTTTCAGTCTGTATGTGTCCCTGTTTTGAGGTGGGTCTCTTGTAAACAACATATATAGGGTCTTGTTTTTGTATCCATTCAGCCAGTCTTTGTCTTTTGGTTGGGGCATTCAACCCATTTACGTTTAAGGTAATTACTGATAAGTATGATCCCGTTGCCATTTACTTTATTGTTTTGGGTTCGAGTTTATACACCGTTTTTGTGTTTCCTGTCTAGAGAATATCCTTTAGTATTTGTTGGAGAGCTGGTTTGGTGGTGCAGAATTCTCTCAGCTTTTGCTTGTCTGAAAAGCTTTTGATTTCTCCTTCATACTTGAATGAGATCCTTGCTGGGTACAATAATCTGGGCTGTAGGTTATTTTCTTTCATCATTTTAAGTATGTCTTGCCATTCCCTCCTGGCTTGAAGAGTTTCTATTGAAAGATCAGCTGTTATCCTTATGGGAATTCCCTTGTGTGTTATTTGTTGTTTTTCCCTTGCTGCTTTTAATATTTGTTCTTTGTGTTTGATCTTTGTTAATTTGATTAATATGTGTCTTGGGGTGTTTCTCCTTGGGTTTATCCTGTTTGGGACTCTCTGGGTTTCTTGGACTTGGGTGATTATTTCCTTCCCCATTTTAGGAAGTTTTCAACTATTATCTCCTCAAGTATTTTCTCATGGTCTTTCTTTTTGTCTTCTTCTTCTGGAACCCCTATGATTCGAATGTTGTAGCGTTTAATATTGTCCTGGAGGTCTCTGAGATTGTCCTCATTTCTTTTAATTCGTTTTCTTTTATCCTCTCTGATTCATTTATTTCTACCATTCTATCTTCTAATTCACTAATCCTATCTTCTGCCTCTGTTATTCTACTATTTGTTGGCTCCAGAGTGTTTTTAATTTCATTTATTGCATTATTCATTATATATTGACTCTTTTTATTTCTTCTAGGTCCTTGTTAAACCTTTCTTGCATCTTCTCAATCCTTGTCTCCAGGCTATTTATCTGTGATTCCATTTTAATTTCAAGATTTTGGATCAATTTCACTATCATTATTTGGAATTCTTTATCAGGTAGATTCCCTATCTCTTCCTCTTTTGTTTGGTTTGGTGGGCATTTATCCTGTTCCTTTATCTGCTGGGTATTCCTCTGTCTCTTCATCTTGTTTAAATTGCTGAGTTTGGGAGTCCTTTCTGTATTCTGGCAGTTTGTGGAGTTCTCTTTATTGTGGCGTTTCCTCGCTGTGTGTGGGTATGTAGAGGTGGCTTGTCAAGGTTTCCTGGTTAGGGAAGCTTGTGTCAGTGTTCTGGTGGGTGGAGCTGTATTTCTTCTCTTTGTTCAGTCGCTATATGGGGAGGGAGGGAGGGATGCTGCAAACAAATGACACTGGCGTCTTCGCAGTGCCTCAGCCACACTGGGTCTGCCCCCGCTCACAGCGCGTGTAGCCTCCCTGCCCACACTGCTCAGGCTCTAGGTTGTTCCGCTGGGAACAATCCGAGGCTGGCCCTGGGTTGCATGCACCTCCCAGGTCCAAGCCGCTCAGGTTCAGGCACTCAGGTAGTCCTCAGAGGCGCAGACTCAGTTGGGGCTGCGTTTTGTGCTCTTCCCAGGTCCGAGCAGCTCAGGTGATGAGGTGTTTGGCGAGCGCCAATGCTGCGACTTATCGCCTCCCCGCCACTTGGTTATCTGGGTGTAAAACCGGCGCACCTTCTCAGGCAGATGTTGACCGTCCAGACCGCCAATAAGTTTTAGTTAGCAAAGAAGCCAGTTTTATAGATAATGTCTCTCTGGGGCTGCGATTGCCCCCTTCCGGCTCTGGCTGCCTGTCACCGGAGGGGGAAGGTTTGCAGCCGGCTACCTCTGTTTAGTCCTTTGTTCCGTGTGCGGGCTGGCGGTGTCTTAGGTTAGGGCTGGCTTTTCGCATGGTAGATATCCCACAGTCTGGTTTGCTAGCCCAAATTATTTCGCTCAGATAGTGCTCAGGGTATTCAGGCCAGATTCTTACTCTCAGCGATGCAGCCCGCGCCGCGCCTCCCTACCCAGCCCCCGCTTGCTAATGGCGGATGCAGGCATCTGCGCTGCTTCTCCGCTGGAGGAGTTACTGTAGGGCTCGCAATCTGCGAGTTTTAATTGTTTATTTATTTTTTCTCCCTGTTATGTTGTCCTCTGTGCTTCCAAAGCTCGGCACGGATTGGGCAGTGAGAAGGTTTCCTGGTGTTTGGAAACTTCTCTCTTTTTAAGACTCCCTTCCCGGGACGGAACTCCGTCCCTTTCTCTTTTGTCTCTTTTATTGTCTTTAATATTTTTTCCTACCTCCTTTCGAGGAGTTGGGTTGCTTTTCTGGGTGCCTGGTGTCCTCTGCCGGCATTCAGAAGTTGTTTTGTGGAATTTACTTGACGTTTAAATGCTCTTTTGATGAATTTGTGGGGGAGAAAGTGTTTTCCCCATCCTACTCCTCCGCCATCTTGGCGCCTTCCCCCTGAAGTAGATTCTAAGCTAAAGCTCACTGCTGGTTGCCAGAATGCCACTGATCTCCACTGATCAGAAAGCAAATTGATGGTCTTTGTAACAAATAGGCTGTCATATTTTATTCCAGAAAAGATGGGTTTATTTCAGATCAACAGGAATTGCAACTGGCGACCTTGTCAAGAACAGGGAAACTTGGCGTGCTGCAGTTCATGGGGTTTGCAAAGAGCCAGACATGACTTAGTGACAGAACAACATCAACCACGGGAAACCATCTGCAATTTTTCCCAAGGCAAGGGAAGGAGAATGCTTTTAGAGAAGGGAAAATAGAGTTAAGGGGTGGGGAACTAGTAAATAAAGAGCCTGTAGCTTTTCCTTGGTTAAGCCCTTGCCAGCAAAGAGGAGCATTTCTTCCCCTTCTTTTGTTCTGTTATGTTATAGGGCATAATTGTTCCCCATTCTGGTTTCCCAGTTCCATTTAATTAAGTATTTGTTTATTTATTTATTTTAATGTGAGATAATGTTGGCCCAAAGCTCTCCTAGTGGGTCAGTTCTGAATATCTAGTAGAATACATGTATTCTAAAGAAGGCGTACATTTCTGTATTGACTCCTTGGTGCTTGAGCAGTTTTCATAGTGACTGAATAGAAGTATTTGGAACTAATTTATTGTTTCACATTGGTAAGCAAAAAGCAGCACTACATTGCTGCTTTTTTTTTTTTTTTTTGCTGCTTTTTTGCATTGTTGTGCAACCAAAGAGATTTGATGAATGCAGGGACTAAGTCTTATCATGTTCCCATCTAAGTTACTTGTTTGGTTTAGGAATCAAATGAACAGACTGGCTAAGTCAGTGTGGAAACTGGAAGCTTTAACAAAAAATTCTGTATTACTAATCTTTACTTTGTATTACTTTTCTTTATATGAGTAAATCCTATAAGAGTGTCAAAAGATGTATTTTTGTATCTCTTGTATTCATATTTTGTATCTCTAAATATATTTAATTCACTCTTCAGATCTTACTTGGGAAAAAAAAAAAAAACATGAAGTTCATAGAAGTGATGGTATCGATCATTCGGGCATGTCTTTTGTTTTAATTACTCAGTAACAAGTGGGAATATCTGCTATTCCATGCAGGGAGAAGATAAAACAGGTTAGAATTTAATGAAAACAATTCTTGATTTTAAACTGCTTGAACAAAATATGCAATTTTAGAAATGTTTCTTTCTTTGATAGGTCTCAGTTTTTCCATATGCAAAACAAAAAGAGTGAATAACTTTCAAATAAAGTAATTACTCTCTCATGTTCCTGCTCAGTCACTCATTAGTGGCCCACTCTTTGTGATCCCATGGACTGCAGCCTGCCAGGTTCCTCTTTCTATGGGATTTCTCAGGCAAGAAAACTGGAGAGGGTTGTCATTTCCTTCTCCAGAGGATCTTCCCACTCAGGAATTGAAATTGAGTCTCACGCATTGGCAAGCAGACTCTTTACCACTGAGACCCCAGGGAGCTCAAAACCTTACCTGCTCACTGTGGTGACTATGATATACAGCCAGACTTCACACACTCTGTGAAGTATTCTTTCCTGGTCTTCTTGTCATTGGCAGACACCTGCTATTCCTCTTCAAAATCCTTAAAATGCTCACAGATTTGCTCTCTGATTCAAAAGTTGTGTAATTCAGAGACTTCCCTGGTGATCTAGTGATTAAGACCCCACACTTTCACTCCAGACTCGTGGGATTCGATCCTTGGTCTGAGAACTAAGATCTCACATGCTGCAATCCAGAGCCAAAAAAAAAAAGAAAAGAAAATCTGTCTAATTCAGTGGTTGAAGGTAACAGGATTGTGGAAGAGGAATAGCAGGTTGTCTGTGACAGTGCCAATGTAGGTGATAAGTAACATCAAAAACAGTATTCTTTGCATCTAGGGATTCTGTGCAGGTCCCATTAGAATGAATTCAGTCACTTTCATTGTATCTTCTTTCATTTCAGTGATATGATGAATTCAGAAGTGGAGACTTAATGAAATAAGACAATGTTTTCAACACCAAGATGATAAGAAGTTAATGCTTTGGGTTTTCAGATATGACCAAAACATTTCAGTAATAAGAGAATGTTTTTTCCCATGGTATGCAAGAGGAAAATAAACTTGTTACTTTTTCCATTTCACTGACATATTATTTATTTATTACTGTTTTTTTAATTTTTTAAATTTTATTTTATTTTTAACCTTTACATAATTGTATTAGTTTTGCCAAATATCAAAATGAATCCATCACAGGCATACATGTGCTCCCCATCCTGAACCCTCCTCCCTCCTCCCTCCCCATACCATCCCTCTGGGTCGTCCCCGTGCACTAGCCCCAAGCATCCAGTATCATGCATTGAACCTGGACTGGTTGGAGGCTAATTACTTTACAATATTGTCATCATTTTTGCCATACATTGACATGAATCAGCCACAGGTGTACATGTGTCCCCCATCCCGAATGCCCCTCCCACCTCCCTCTCCATCCCATCCCTCTGGGTTGTCCCAGTGCACCGGTTTTGGGTGTTTTGTTTCCTGCATCAAATTTGGACTGGTGATCTATTTCACATATGGTAATATACATGTTTCAATGATATTCTCTAAAATCATCCCACCCTTGCCTTCTCTCACTGACATTATTTCATTTTTTAAAATTTTTAATCAGAAAATAATTGCTTTACTATGTTGTGTTAGTTTCTGCCATACAACAACATGTATCAACCTTAAGTATACATATAGCTCCTCTCTTTTTGCCTCTCTCTTAATCCCCCCATGATCTCACCCCTCTGGGTCATCATAGAGCACCAGGCTGAGGTCCCTGTGTTATACAACTTCCCACTAGTTATATATTTTTAAGCATGGTAATGTATATATTTCAACGCTACTCTCTCAATTTGTCCCACCATTTTCTTCCCACATTGTGTCTACAAATTCTTTCTCTATGTCTGTGTCTCTATTCCTGTATTGCAAATAAGTTGATTAGTACTGATTTCCTAGATTCCATATCCAAGACATGGAATTAACATAGATGTCTATTGATAGATGAATGAATAAATAAGTTTTGATACATATACACAATAGAATATTTCTCAGCCATAAAAAGGAATGGATTTGAGTCAATTGAACTGAGATGGATGAACCTAGAGCCTGTTATACAGAGTGAAGTAAGTCAGAAAGAGAAAAACAAATATCAGAGCGAACTTTTAAGGCTGTTTTATTCAGCTTATTATGAGGCTTAGTATGCTCAAGTCCTTCTTGTACACCTTCTGACAAGTGGCCCTTGGGTCTTTGCTGGAGGACATCCAGGCGCAGAGAGCTTACCATGTAATAACCTGGTTGCTTCTCAGCCAGTAAGAATAGTGAAAAACACTTCAGATATTAAAGGTACTTGTGCAGCTGTTTGTTCTGGTTCGGCACACTGTTAATACAAAGATGAAGTCTAACTCGCCCTCCTCTTCGACTTTGAAGCCACTTAAATAAGCCTAGGAGACAAGGTCTGGGTCTTGTTCACCACTTTATCACCAGCACTTGCTTCAGGGTCTGACTCATACTGACGTTCAATAAAACTAAGTGAATAGATGAGTTTGTAGGTGCTCATTTCCCCTGTGTTTTCTTTGTTTCTAGCTAACTCCAAGAAAAGCATTTAGTTTCTTAATTCAGGGAAAAGTAAAAGCTGAATAAATGGTTGGAATGTATAAAAATACATAGCTCTTTCACCCATTGAGATCTCTCGCTCTCTCTACTCATCGGTCTTCCTTGGTCTGTTTCAATCAACTCGCTTACCTTCTGGCCAAGAGGTGGCCCTAGCTGAATGAGGACAGGTGAGAAGGAAAAAAAAAAAAAAAGAATGTCATGATGTTTACTGTCCTGGTTCCCTGTTGTGGTTTGTCAAAGTCTGAATGCCTTTAACTGAGGCTGTTCCATTTTGAATGAGCCTTCTAAGTTCCTAAGGTCTTCCTCTTCCCTTGGGTAAAATTGTCACTGATTATGACAATTCATTGTACACTATTTAAGCTGATGTGAAAAGGTCGAGTTGTTCTCAAATGGAAACAAAAACATTGTATAATTAAAATTTAGTGTTCTTATTTAGTAATAAGTTGGAGGATAAGAAATATTAAATAACTAAATCATAGAACATGGAAGTCAGCATTGGGCCCAAATACTCTTATTCCATATCCTGTGATCTTTACATTATACAGAATTCCTTTGTGTTGACATTAGATGAGGTTTCTTCTATAAAAGCAAAAATATTTTTTTTATTATATGCCATAGGAAGTGACACTTCATTAGGTTAACAATTACTAGGAGCACTTACATGCTTTTTCCTTTTTTTTCCCAAAAGCATCCAGTAAGATGGTTGAAAAAACAGTATCACTGTTAGAAAGTTGGCATTGCACTTAATTCCTTGAAAATTGATTCCTCTTTGAAAACTGCTTTGGAGATTATTTGTAAGGAATGTATATATATTTTTTAAAAAAAGAATGGGCATCATTACTGTACATTTAACCAAGGAAAATACATCTTGGCTAAATAAACTATCTCAGCTTCCTTGGTGGCTCAGTGGTAAAGAATCTACCCCCAATGTAGGAGATTTGGGTTTGATCCCTGGGTTGGGAAGATCCCCTGGAGAAGGAAATGGCAGCTCACTCTGGTATTCTTGTCTGGAGAATTCCATGGACAGAGGAGGCTGGCAGGCTACCATCCATGCAAAGAGTCGGACAAAACTGAGAAACTAACTTATAAGACTTTGTTGAAAATTAATTTTGCATCTTTTAAAAAATGAAGTCAATCAGCTATCAAATTACAAATATATATGTCATGGAGGGGATTATAGTCTCCTCTTTTGTTGGAAATGCCCAACCTCTTACTACATAGGTACGGTATACTTTATTGAAGAAATCAATGGACATCATGATGTAACAATATTCAGCAAACATATTTTGGCTATGGAAACATGGTGGAGAGTAAAACCACTAGCTTTAGTATCAGGAGTGATGAGGTTTATTTCACACTATGCCATTATGCTCTTCTTTAGCCTTAAACAGTTTTCCCCATTTTTACAAGTAGTTTACCTAGGTAAATTGCAGTGTGTTTTCAATTTTTGTGATTCTGGCCAAGCCAGTGTATTTATTGCCATAAATATTGTTATATTTGCCTCTACTTAAATTAGAAATAAAACAGGAAGGTTTATGAGACCACAGTCCACCTTCCAAAACCTTTCCATTACTGGTAAACAACTTAGAAGATGTCTTTTTGAGATGAAAATGCCTTTTTGAACTGGACTAAAAGAATATGGACTTTGCACTTTTTTTTTTTTTTTAAGCATTGCTTACTATCAGGCTAGTCTTTGGATTTAATGTGATGGGAAATGGCAAGGTGACCCAACATGCTATGTCTTGGTCATCTATTTTCTTTTTTGTTTGTTTGCTTTTAATATTTATTTATTTTTTATACTGGTTGCATGGGATCTTTTTTGCTGTGTAGGGGACCTTTAGTTGTGCATGTGAACACGTAGTTATTATATGCATATTAGATCTAGTTCCCTGACAAGATATTGAACCCTGGACCCCTGCATTCATTATTCAGAGTCTTAGCCACTGGACCAACAAGGAAGCCCCTAGCTCTGCTCTTGAGTGCTTTGAGAACACTAAACAGCATCTTTGCAAGGTAGGTATTATGATTATCCTTGTTTCACAGATGATGAAGAATAAATTTCAAAAAAAGCAAGTAATCTATCCAATTTCAGAGACAAAATCAGTATTCAGATCTGCATCCTTCTAAATCCAAATTTTATTCTTTTCAACCATTTAAAAGGGTATCAGAGAAGTGATAGAATTCTAGCAGGACCTCTCTTGTTTTGTAGTAAGTAAAAAGTTTTCCATAGTAATTACATACTTTCATAATGTGCATTTATATAGAAGCAATTGGTTCTCAGAAAGTTATATGGCCTACTATATAAGATGATATCTAAGATGGTGTGGAATATAAAATAGAAAGAAGACACTTATCAATATCCTCTTAATGTATTTTTAGCACAACTGATATTGAAAATTATATTGGATTTCTTAGTCTCTTGGGAAACATTAGAGATTATAAAAATTATCAAATTTATGGGGAAAAAATTGAGATGTTTTCAAATGGTCACAACATTACAAAATTAAAGTTTAGTGTTCTTATTTACAGAAAAGACATCAGTTCAGAAAGGTTATATAATTAAATCATAGAATATGGAAGTCAGCATAGGATCCAAAATTTTAATTCCACATCTTCGGATCTTTCATTATACAGAATTCCTGGGACTTGGTATATAATTATGATTTAGTATATAAAAATCCTTTTAATTACATGACATAGGAAGTGACCCTTCATTAAGTCAACAATTATTTGCAAAATTAAATGCAAGATTTCTCTAAAGCACACAGTAAAATATATTTTTAAAACAGTTTTGTTATAGAAAGATAGCTTTATACTTAGTTCCTTGAATCTGAAATCCTCTTTGAAATCTGCTTTAGAATATTATAAGGAATACACATATTAAAAAAATATCATGCTACATTTAATCAAAGAAAGTACTTCTTGACTAAACAATTTACCTATGTTATATGACTTTATTGCAATTAATTTAAAATCTTTTCAAAAATAAATTCTATCAAAATTTAAATGCATAAATATTTCACAGATATGTTTATAATCTCCTTTTTGTTAGAAAAATCCAGCCTCCTACTACGTGGGTACCACAAACTTAATTGAATAAATCAATATACATCATGATGTGAAAATATTTAACAAGAGTATCATGGTAAGGAAAACATGATGGTGAATAACAGAACTAGTGTTAGGATCAGGAGCCATGAGCTTTATTTCTCACTGTGCCATCATATTCTTCCTTAACCTTGAATAGTTTTCCCCATTTCTATGAGTAGTTTACCGAGGTAAATTGCAATGATGTTCCAAAATTTTGTTGTCCTGGCAAAACCAATACACTTACTAACATAAATATTGTTATATTTTCTCCTACTTCAATTTGAGTTAAAACTGGAAGGCTTATGAGACCACAGTCCACCTCCCAAAATCTTTCCATTCCTGGTAAACAACTTAAGAGGTGTCCTTCTGGAATGAAAATTTCCTTGGATTAGATTAATACAATATGAGGTCTGCCCTTGAGTGCTTTGTTATTTTGAGAACATATTTCTCTACATATTGGAATGTATGGAGCTGTCATAAGAACACGTTGACAGGTACCTGGTTCTTGTTAAATTTATTCATGAATCTATCAAATGTCTAACTACATCTCATCTACTTTCTTATCAGCAGTGGTAAGATCCAGTATAAATTTTCCTGCTTCCATTCTAGTTAACTCTTCAAGTTTGAGAATCTGTGTGGCTGTCTCTTCAGGGTTCTAAAAAACTTTCTCTTGGGATTTATATTTTGGAAACAAATTTTTCTGGTATGGAGCCAGGAACTCCTCTTTTGAGAAATTATTTTCATATACATCCCTTACCTAAATCTGTTCTGCTTCCATTCCGTGCTTCTGTAGGCACTCAGGAGTTTGGCTAGACAGGTGTAGAAATTCTAAAGCAATCTCTCTGCCCAGCATGTAGCTATTTAAGTAGAGGTTGCCCAACAATCAATGGGCCATTGCGAATGGATTTCAATCATTATGAGGTTGTGAATGATGACTGTGTCAGTACATGCTAAATCTCTGATCTGATTCTGTCTTTCATTCCAGAGCTGGAAAAAATGTTCAAGACATTTTCACAGTGACACTTCAGAGAAATCCATATCATTTATAGTTCTTTAGAGAGTTTCAGACTCTCATTCATGCTGTCTTTGGAATCTGAATCACAAATAGCATTAAAGCACTCTAATATTGGAGTGTCCATTTAAGCTAGGGTTGTCCATGTGATTTCCGTTCTTTTAAATCTCTTTTTCATGACACATGCTGCTCACAGTCACATATTCTCTGGAGTTAATCAAGAGTTATGTACAATTTATTTTCCTTCTTATTAACACAGAAATATTTGAACATGGTGTGTGAATGTGGCTCTACATAGGAATACTTCTGAGTTGGACTGAATTACATTTATTTACCAAATAATTTCAAATACTGGTATTTATTTCCTTCAGTAGATAGTTGAATTGGGCCTTACAGTGGTGGTAACATAATGTGTCAAGCCACTTAAAATAATAACTTTAAGATAAGGGTCATCACCCAGAATTTAATGGCTTGGCCTCTTATTTCTTCTTGGCAGATCACATTTTTATTCCCAGTCTTGTATTTTCTTGTTATAAATTGTGAATATTATTGCCTAATTTTTCTATTTCATATGAATATTAAGGTTAATTTTAAATGAGTGAAAGAAATGTATTTTCCCATCTCTAAGTATAATTAAATAATAGAATCATTTTCATCATTATCATGTTAATCTAATTCCAGAACTCACACAAGAAACAACTATTTTGAAGAGGTACTGAAAACTTCACCTGAAGTGCCAATATTATAATAGTGTTCATAGTTAACACTTAAGATATAATTAAAAACAACATTTTATAATGATTTGAATAATGGGTAGATTAAAAAAACAAATTATTATAATAGAATTTAAATATCAGATTTATCCACTTGAATGTTTAATTTGTACACTACTAAATATTCAGTCTTATTATTAAGCTCATATATTTCAAATACCTAAATTCATAAATGGTCAACAGTTGTTTTTTTTTTTTTCTGTCTCGTCATATTATTTTGTCCTCATGTAGACTCAAAGAGGAGTTCAAAATTAAATATAAGTCACATAAAACAGTTCTTCTCTGTTCAGTTTACCTCATGACAAAATTGAATTGTTGGAAAGGTCTGCTACTGATGATGAAATACCCTTGAGGTCCTATTAGCCATAGATAAGAAACTTTACAGAAATGCCCACAATAGGATATGTGGTCATGCTTTTAAGGTTCATCAAAAGGAACCATTTATAAACCAACAAAGACACTCATTATAGCTGGGATAGTTGGCATTTTCAAATCTTGCAAGTTATTTCTTTGTGAGCTAACAGAAGTTGAGCATGGACTTATATCAGACACACACATAGGTAAGACTTTTTTCCCAAGGAAATCACATAATCAGAGACTTTCAGATTTAAATTGATCTTACAAATCATATTATCACTCATATCCTCACCTGACATTAAACTGTGTCTTTCTCAGCATAGAGTACATCAAGAAAGATATATTCAAGAACAATGCTACTAATTTATGTGGTGGTGGTTTAGTCACTAAGTTGTGTCCAACTTTTGTGACCCCATGGATTATAGCCTGCCAGGCTCCTCTGTCCATGGGATTTTCCAGGCAAGAATACTGGATTGGGTTGCCATTTGTAGAAATATTTTGAAGTCTTTTCTTCTTTACTGATATTTATTTAATGCTATGAGAACAGCTGCCTCCTTGGGAAAGACCCTGATGATGGGAAAGACTGAAGGTAAAGGAGAAAAGGGCAGTAAGAGAATGAAATAGTTGGATGGCATCACTCACTCAATGGATATGAATTTGGGCAAACTCCAGGAGTTAGTGAGGCACAGGAAGGCCTGACTTGCTGTGGTCCATGGGATTGCACAGTTGGACTCGACTCAGCGACTGAACAACAAAAACATATATTTAAATTAGTAAAAAGAGTAGAAATATTAATTAGAAGTAAATTAGAATAATTAAACAATTCATATTTGCATCCAAAATTGTCTCCACTTTATTTTACAATTTAAAAATGTTTCTATGATACTGCACATTTTTTTAAAATTTCTTGAAAAACACATATTATTGAAGCAGATACACTATATTCCAATTATACATTTTTTTTTTACACTATTGAGCATTCCATGGTGGTGGTGGTGGTTTAGTCGCTAAGTCATGTCTGACTCTTGCAATCCCGTGGACTGTAGCCTGTCAGGTTCCTCTGTCCATGGGATTGTCCAGGCAAGAATACTGGAGTGGGTTGCCATTTCCTTCTCCAGGGGATCTTTCCAACCCAAGAATTGACCTCAGGTTTCCTGCATTGCAGGAAGATGATTTACCAACTGAACTATGAACATTCCATGCTGTTTCTACATTTTCCACAGTTCTTAATAATTGTGCTGAGCATATGTGTGAATAAAGATTTTTCTTCTTTAAAAATATTTTCCATTAGTAGTTATTTATAAAGGAGTATTGTGAAATTAAAGAAAATTGAAAAAGTAATTTGTATTTCTTCATAGTACTTTTAAAACACTTTTACTATATTAATTACATCTAACTCTTAATTCATGTCCACTATATCCTTTTCTGATCTGTTGAGGTATCCCACTTCAGAATAAGGGAATACAATGAAGTTACTGCATTTTGGTTCCTCATAAGCATAATATCTGGCTTTTAAACAACTTTTATTGGAGTAGATTTGATTTACAACATTGTATTATTTTTGGATAATTAAAAAGCTCTTTAGGGAAAGACATACTGTTAGCAGAATATATTTTATTGTATTTATGTTTTGTCTTATCTTTTATTTGGGAAATATATTTCTCCCAATTTCTCATTCTGTTAGTAATGCAATATCTTGTAATCAAGAATGATGGGATAATCCAATGGAAAGATAGGGGAAGTAGCTATGAGAATGCAAGTAAGAAAAATATGAAAATTGAGAAGATCATAGCTGTCATGAATGGATGACTGTGGCTGTTTGGTTATGAAATTAAAAGTATTAAGGGCATTTAACAGGGAAACTGCATAAATTTGTGAATAGATGTGCATTTATACACTTAGTAAGTGTTTAATAAATATTTGTTGAATGAGTATACTGTAATAGGTACTTATCTTTTAAAATTTTTTTAATTTATTTTTAATTGGAGGATAATTTCTTTACAACATTGTGTTGGTTTCTGCCATATATCTACATGAATCAGCTGTAGGTATATGTCTGGACATACCTCAAGGGGAGGTAGGTCCCCTCTCTTTTGAACCTCCCTCCCACATCTCACCCTGTCCCACCTCTCCAGATTATCACAGAGCAGGACATTCGAGCTCCCTAGGTCATACAGTAAACTCCTGCTGGCTATCTAATTTTACACGTGGTAATGTGTATGTTTCAATGCTACTGTCTCTATTCATCCCGTCTGCTCCTTCCAGCCTGTATCCACATGTCTGTTCTCCATGTCTGTGTCTCCATTGCTGCCCTGAGAACAGGTGCTTACTTTAAGCAATAGATTTTATCTGTGTTGTGTTAATCTGTGCATATATTTATGTATGTATAGTGCATTGTCTATCTTACTGGCAGATGCTTTCTGTTCTCCACATCAGTTTGTACTTTTAGAACTTTGACAATAAGGACTTGCTCTACTTGAAAGATTCTTTTTACTGAAAATATGTTCAAGAGTTTCTTTTTTTAATTCAAGTCTATTAGAATTTGTAAATTTACTGAATATGACTATGTTAAATTCAATGGGAAATGGAATTTTAAAAATAAAAAATCAATTAACAAAAATTATAATTATCTTTAAAGTAAAAAGACCCAGTAACATACTTTTTCATAGAAGCAATTCAATATTTTCACTTTTACCCAATATGCTGTGTCAGAAACTATTAAACTAGAGTGCAGTTTCCTTTCAAATGTTTATTTTTGTTTCTCATAAAATATAGAGTAATGATAAACAGAGTAATAAATAAAGAACACTTGAATTCCTCCTAGATTTATGGTCTGGCGATTCAGGCATATTCTTACCTATTAGCTGTTAGCAGTGGCGTAGGTGCTCAATCGTGTTCAACTCTTTGTGACCCCATGGACTGTTGCCCTCCAGGCTCCTCTTTCCATGTAATTATACAAGCAAGAATACTAGAGTGGGTTGCCATGCCCTTCTCCAAGGGATCTTCCTGACCCAGGGATCAAACCCAGGTCTCCTGCATTACAGGTTGATTCTTTACAATCAGCATCTAATAGATTTCAGACACTGCCAATGTCATGCTGCTACTATAGTAAGTCAGGAACCACAGTTAAATAGTTTATGTGTTCTCATTGGTGCCAGGTAGAATGTATTATCAGTTACTTACATATATTTTCCTAAAACCTCTGCTTAGATTCGGCTTCTCTGGTGGCTCACGTGGTAAAGAATCTGTGAATCTGCCCACAATATGGGAGACCCAGGTTCAATCCCTGGGTAAAGAAGATCCCCTGGTGAAGGGAATGGCAACCCACTCCAGTATTCTTTCCTGGAGAATTTCGTGGATAGAGGAGTCTGGCAGGGTTACAGTCCATGGGGTCACAAATGAGCCAGACAGAACTGAGCAGATAACATTTTTCTGCTTAGATATTTGTTGACCACCTCTTTCTTTCCACAGTGAGAGCTGTGGGTTCAGATGTAAATTCTCATGGATGAGGGAATAACTGTTACCTGTGTAGATGCATATAAGTATTACATACCATGTGTAATCTCACAGACACAGAGGAAAGCTTGGGAGCACGTGACACTGAGATGACTTAGCAGAGTCACAGGCAGTTAGAACAAGAATGAGAATCCTGACCCCTTGTAGACAGCTCACTGTTTCCTCAATAAAGCACACATCAAATGCTGTCCTATAGCTGTTCTACAGGTGACAGATACTTGATATCTGAAGAGATGACAAGCATAATTTTTTCATCAGTAAGAAAGAATTAAAACAAATACTGGGACTAAACTGTGGGCTTGCTCCACAGTTACAGGGACTGTTCTATTTCTTTTTTTTTTTTTCCCCCACAGGTAAGACTATTTTAGTTTTATTTTATTTAACTTTACAATATTGTATTGGTTTTGCCATATATCAAAATGAATCTGCCACAGGTATACATGTGTTCCCCACCCTGAACCCTCCTCCGTCCTCCCTCCCCATACCATCCCTCTGGGTTGTCCCAGTGCACCAGCCCCAAGCATCCAATATCATGCATCAAACCTGGACTATTACAGAAATTCTAACTATTATTACTTCATGATTAATATGTATCGATCTTTATTCTTTTGTAGGTAACTTAGGCTCAGCAGTTTGTAAGTTCCCAAATGAATCTCTGGATACCTCCCAACAATGTGACTGAATTTGTTCTCTTGGGACTCACACAGAATCCACACTTGCAGAAAATACTCTTTGTTGTCCTTTTACTTGTTTTCCTATTCACGGTGCTGGCCAACCTGCTCATTGTCATCACTATCTCCCTCAGCCCCACACTTTCTACTCCCATGTACTTCTTTCTCATGCACTTGTCCTTCATAGATGCCTCCTTCACATCCGTCACCACCCCCAAAATGGTCATTGACCTGCTGTACCAGAAGAGAACCATCTGTTGGGATGGTTGCCTGACCCAGCTCTTTGTGGGACACTTACTGGGAGGGTCAGAGACCATCGTCCTCACTGTCATGGCCTATGACCGCTACGTGGCCATCTGCAAGCCTCTGCACTACACAGCCATCATGAGACAGGGGCTCTGCCAGCTCCTGGTGGTGGTGACCTGGACCGGGGGCATTCTGCATGCCACTGTGCAGATTCTTTTCACCATGGACTTGACCTTCTGTGGTCCCAACGTCATTGATCACTTCATGTGTGAGTTCTTCTCACTGTTGGAACTTTCCTGCAGCGACACCTACAGGCTTGGAATCGTGGTGGCAGCTAATACAGGGGGCATGTGCTTGCTTATTTTTTTCATGCTGCTCATCTCCTATATAGTCATCCTGAGCTCCCTGAAATCCCATGGCTCTGAAGGACGACACAAAGCCTTCTCTACATGCGGTGCCCACTTTACAGTAGTGGTGCTCTTTTTTGTCCCTTGTATATTCACCTACCTGCGTCCTGTGGCCACTTATCCTGTGGACAAGTTGGTGACTGTGTTCTTTGCAATCCTCTGTCCCATGTTAAATCCTATCATTTACACAGTGAGAAACACAGAGGTGAAAAATGCCATGAGGAGTTTACTGAAGAGGAGAGTAACTTAGGCTGTTCCCGATGACAAAAAAAGTGATTTATACCACATAGGTAGGGTTGTACCTGCTACCAAAAAAAAAGTAATAATAAATTTTGCAGATCATTACCATAAAAAAGAGCCTCAAAATTAAAATTTGTTGAGTATTTAATTTTTGATAGACATATTTTAGGCATTTTTGATATTATTTGATATACATTCCAGAGACTTCAACATCGGTGTTTTAGCTTCATATTAGGCAATGAGGAGAACAACTATAAAGCCCAGGACTGATGATTGTAGAATATGTCTTTCCTAGAGTCTTACATCTACTTTATTAAAATTTTCATATATGTTACTTATATGAAATCTTTTCATGAGACATTAATCTCAGAACTTCTGTTTTTGCTTGGGCTGTATTAAAGAGATGAGGTATAGAAATTCTTAGATAAACAAATAGTAAAGGGACAATTGAGCAAGGAAATAACATCTGAGCAATTATTTTTTAATATAAATCTAACACAAGAAGAGAGGCATGCACAAAAGGAGCAAATAATAATTCAGTCTAAGTGCTTCCTTGGCACAAAAAATAAGGCAGAAATGTTGAAGTTAGTCTTCATTTACTCTATTTACTTAAATTGTAAATAGTTGTGTGTGGTACATTCAAGTATATAGACAATAAAATTATCTGCAGTCTTAATGACTCATTTGTCTTTGCAGTAGTTGGTGTCAACATGTTGCAGCCTGTCTCATGTGTAACAGTATATTTCAGCACTACAATTTTTTGTCTTCTTTTCGAAAGTTCAAATTATGCTATTTCATTTACAAAAGCAGCAACATTAGTACATTAGGAGAATTTTTTTTGAAGACAAAATCTTCTCCAGAATTCTTCCTATTAGTGAAAACCAGTACTATGGTTGATCTTTATAAAATTGAAATGTCTAAGATGAACTTTTAGGAAAGTTAGAGATACTGACAATCTCCTCTCTGTACCTAGAGGGCATTGGTTTATCTTACATTAAAATATTACTCTTTATAAATCTTGAACTGCAACACTCTAACTGGTGTTTCTTCTCACCAGTTTGAGAAATGTCACTCTCTCAAACTCAGTGGTCAACTGGAGTGATTTCCTCCATAATTTGACCACAAGCAATGCTAAAACATGGTATTGCTGTAACTCTGTTTACTAAGTTGCAAAAGCCTGTCTCCTAGATGCAAGAATATACACTGGGAAAAAAGGGTGCCTCTTCAACCACATTCCTTTACCCCATATACAAGAATACCCCTCAAATGGATTTAAGACCTAAATGTAAAATTGGATACTATAAAACTCATAGAGGGAAAACCTAGAAAAAACGTAATTTGTGCCACTCTATCATAACTTGCAGCCCGTTTGTTTGTTTGTTTGTTTTGTTTTGTTTTTTTTGTCTCCTGGATATGCCTTTGTTTTGTGGAAGTAAAAGTGTAAAAATCTCTTTGTGATCTCAAATGAAAGTCTTTTAAATCTCAAAGTCCTCTTCATGTTAAGCTTAATTTCCTTAGACTTTATCAATTCAGAATTTGTAATAGTTTGGACAGCATGAAAATAGAGAAACAGATGAGAAAGAATTGTTGGACCATTTTGCTTCAAAACAAATTTTAAAGGAGATTTATGCAGACTAATTATAAAAAATAAATCCAACAAATATAAAACAGAAAATATATAATGAACTAATACATAAAGTACTGTAGCCTATGAGGCTCCTTGGTCCATGGAATTTTCCAGGCAAGAGTACTGGAGTGGATTGCCATTTCCTTCTCCAGGGGATCTTTCCAATTGAGGGATTGAACCCGGGTCTCCTGCACTGCAGGCAGACACTTTACCGTCTGACCCACCAGGGAAGTAATACATAAAGTAAGGATATCTAAATATTTATGAGTCTTTTAATTCTATAGTGGTCATTACTGAAGCGAATTAGCATCAGCAGAGGAAAAAGATGGTAACAATAACCCTGTGTACGAGACAGCAAAAGAGACACTGATGTATAGAACAGTCTTTTGGACTCTGTGGGAGAGGGAGAGGGTGGGGAGATTTGGAAGAATGGCATTGAAACATGTATAATATCATGTATGAAACGAGTCGCCAGTCCAGGTTTGATGCACGATACTGGATGCTTGGGGCTGGTGCACTGGGACGGCCCAGAGGGAGGGTATGGGGAGGGAAGAGGGAGGAGGGCTCAGGATGGGGAGCATGGGTATACCTGTGGCGGATTCATTTCAATGTTTGGCAAAACTAATACAATATTGTAAAGTTTAAAAATAAAATAAAATTTTAAAAAAATTTAAAAAAAGTGAAATGATGACCTTCACAAAATATAAAATGAGCACATGACAAATATTTAATTTAGTTCATGGTTTGGAGAGAACTAGAAAATATTACTAATCACTCAGAAGGAAAATCCAGTGTACCGGTTTTAACAATGTTCAATCAGGGAACTGCAAAACTTGCTTAATCTTTCATGGTCAAAGAAATTATTTAAACTTCCATTTGACACTATTTGCATTTCTATGGACAAGAATTCAGTTCAGTTCAGCTGCTCAGTCATGTTCTACTATTTGCAACTCCATGAACTACAGCACCCCAGGCTTCCCTGTCCATCACCAATTCCCAGAGCTTGCTCAAACTCATGTCCATCAAGTCGGTGATGCCATCCAATCATCTCATCCTCTGTTGTCCCCATCACCTCCTGCCTTCAGTCTTTCCCAGCATCAAGGTATTTTTCAGTGTGTCAGTTCTTTGCATCAGGTGGCCAAAATATCGGAGCTTCAGCTTCAGCATCAATCCTTTCAATGAATGTTCAGGACTCATTTCCTTTAGGATGGACTGGTTGGATCTCTATGCAGTCGAAGGGACTCTCAAGAGACGTTTCCAACACCACAGATCAAAAGCATCAATTCTTTAGCAGTCAACTTTCTTTATAGTCCAAATCTCACATCCATAAGTGACTACTGGAAAAACTATAGCTTTAATTAGATATACCTTTGTTGGCAAAGTAATGTTTCTGCTTTTTAATACACTGTCTAGGTTGATCATAGCTTTTCTTCCAAGGAGCAAGTGTCTTTTGATTTCATGGTTGCAGTCACCATCTGCAGTGATTTTGAAGCCCAAGAATGTAAAGTCTGTGACTGTTTTCATTGTTTCCTCATCTATTTGCCATGAAGTGATAGGACTGTATGCCTTGATACTTGTTTTTTGAATGTTGAGTTTTAAGCCAACTTTTTCACTCTCCACTTTCACTTTAATTCCTCTTCACTTTCTGCCATCAGAGTGGTGTCATCTGCATATCTGAGGTTACAGATATTTCTCCCAGGGAACATGTGTACACCTGTGGCGGATTCATGTTGATGTATGGCAAAACCAATACAATATTGTAAAGTATTAGCCTCTAATTAAAATAAATAAATTTAAAAAAAGAAAATAATAAAAAGGAAATACTTGCATTATTTTCAATTCTCTACTACTTAAATAATTATAAAACAGCTTAAGTTAATAAAAGGCATAAATCCCATGGAATTATCACTCCAAAAGGAGTACTATCTTTTAACATGAGGATCTTTATTTTTTTTACAAGCCTTGGAGTTTAACAAGAAATGGCATATTTAAAAAGGAGATTACAATATAATAGATCCATATATGATAAACTCACAGCAAATATTATCCTTAATGGTGAAAAATGGAAAGCATTTCCCCTAGAGTCAGGAACAAAACACGGATGCCCACTCTTGCCACTACTATTCAACATAGTTTTGGTAGTTTTAGCCACAGCAATCAGAGAAGAAAAAGAAATAAAAGTAATCCAGATTGGAAAAGAAGAAGTAAAACTCTCACTGCTTGCAGATGACATGATGTGCATAGAAAATGATGCTTTCCACCAGAAAATTATTAGGGCTAATCAATGAATATAGTAAAGTTGCAGGATATAAAATTAATACACAGAAATCCCTTGCATTCCTATATACTAACAATGAGAAAACAGAAAGAGAAATTAAGGAAACAATTCCATTCACTATGCAATGAAAAGAATAAAATACTTAGGAATAAATCTACCTAAAGAAACAAAAGACCTATATATAGAAACCTATAAAACACTGGTGAAAGAAATCAAAGAAGACACAAATAGATGGAGAAATATACCAAGTTCATGGGTCAGAAGAATCAATATTGTGAAAATAAGTATACTACCCAAAGCAATCTATAGATTCAATGCAATCCCTATCAGGCTACCAATGGCATTCTTCAGAAAACTAGAAAATTTCACAATTTGTATGGAAATACAAAAAACCTCAAATAGCCAAATCAATCTTGAGAAAGAAGAATTAAACGGAGAAATCAACTTGCCTGACTTCAGGCTATACTACAATGCAATAGTCATCAAGACAGTATGGTATGGGCACAAAGACAGAAACATAGATCAATGGAACAAAATAGAAAGCCCAGAGATAAATCCACAGGCCTATGGACAACTTATCTTTGACAAAGAAGGCAAGAATATACAATAGAGAAAAGACAATCTCTTTAACAAGTGGTGCTGGGAAAACTGGTCAACCACTTGTAAAAGAATGAAACTAGAACACTTTCAAACACCATACACAAAAGTAAACTCAAAATGGATTAAAGATCTAAATGTAAAACCAGAAACTATAAAACTCCTAGAGGAAAACATAGGCAAAACACTCTGACGTAAATCACAGGAAGACCCTTTATGACCCACCTCCCAGAGTAATGGAAATAAAAGCAAAATTAACAAATAGGACCTAATTAAACTTAAAAGCTTCTGCACAACAGAGGAAACTCTAAGCAAGCTGAAAAGACAGCCTTCAGAATGTGATAAAATAATAGCAAATGAAGCAACTGACAAAGAACTAATCTCAAAAATATGCAAGCAACACCTTCAGCTCAATTCCAGAAAAATAAGCGACCCAATCAAAAAATAGGCTGAAGAACTAAACATACATTTCTCCAAAGAAGACATACAGATGGCTAACAAACACATGAAAAGATGCTCAACATCACTCATTATCAGAGAAATGCAAATCAAAATCACAATTACATACCATCTCACGCCAGTCAGAATGGCTGCTATCAAAAAGTCTACAAACAAGAAATGCTAGAGAGGGTGCAGAGAAAAGGGAATCCTCTTACACTGTTTGTGGGAATGCAAACTAGTACAGCCACTATGGAGAACAGTGTGGAGATTAATTTAAAAAACTGGAAATAGAACTGCCATATGATCCAGCAATCCCACTGCTGGGCATACAAACCGAGGAAACCAGAATTGAAAGACACATGTGCACCCCAATGCTCATTGCAGCACTGTTTACAATAGCTAGGACATAGAAGCAACCTAGATGTGCATTGGCAGATGAACAAATAAGAAAGCCTTGGTACATATACACAATGGAATATTACTCAGCTATGAAAAAGAATGCATTTAAATCAATTCTAATGAGGTGGATGAAACTGGAGCCTATTATACAGTGAAGTAAATCAGAAAGAAAAACACCAATATAGTGTGTATATATATATGTGTATATATATATATATATATATATATATATATATATGGAATTTAGAAAGATGGTAACAATGGCCCTATATGCGAGACAGCAAAAGAGACACAGATGTAAAGAACAGTCTTTTGGACTCTGTGGAAGAAGGCGAGGGTGGGATGATTTTAGAGAATAGCATTGAAACATGTATATTATTATATGTGTAATAGATTGCTGGTCCAGGTTCAATGAATGAGACAGGGTGCTCAGGGCTGGTGCACTGGGATGACCCTGACGGATGGGATGGGGAAGGAGGTGGGTGGGGGTGGGTCAGGATGGGGAACACAGGTACACCCATGGCTGATTCATGTCAGTGTATGGCAAAACCCACCACAATATTGTAAAGTAATTAGCCTCCAATTAAAATAAATTAAAAATAATAATAAATAAAATAGGAGTTAGCAAGAGTTATTAAGCATATTAATGTTTACTTGTCAAACAATGGAAAGAGTTAGGGAAACTAATAACAGATGATACAGAACCCAGAAGCTAGTACCTGTAGGCAGCCATTACCACAATAGGACCTGGGAGATCAGGGGAGATAATGGTCTCAGAAACACAGAAGGACCATCTAAAAGCTAGCACTACCTCTCAGCCAGAAGACAAGGCAGCTGATTGAAGCAGACCAGAGAAGATAGCAGCTCAGGATGGAGAGATCTCAATAGGTAAAAGGAGTATATATTTAAACACCCAACCATTTATTCATTTTTCTTTTCCCCTGAAAAGAGTAAGCACTATTTTTGGATTTAGCTTGAAAAAAGGAAAACACTGAGGAAATGAGAGTCTTCCAACTTATTTATTCACTTAATTTTATCAAACACCAGTATAGTCAGACCACTAGTACCACCTCAGAAGCCAATGCAAGAGACACAAGAGATGCAGGTTTGATCCCTGGGTTGGAAAGATCCCCTGGAGGTGGGCATAGCAACCCATTTCAGGACTCTTGCCTGGAGAATCTCATGGGCACCTGGACAGAGGAGTATGGTGGGCTACAGTCCATAGGGTTGCAAACAGTTGGACACAACTAAAGCGACTTAACATGTACATATGCACATAGTCAGACCCTGAAACAGGTGTTGGTAATAAAGAGGTAAATAGAATTAGAGTCTTTGTCTCTTAGACTTCTGAAGTGGCTTTTAAATGGTAAAAGAAGGTGAGTTAGATCAAATTTATGTATCAACAGAATTGATAGTTGCATAAGTATTTTCTTTAATGTGTCAGGAAGTGTTTTTAACATTTATTATTAACTGAGAAGGTATTAGGCTTATTGCATGGTGATCTCCCTGACCCTTGGTGTCCTCCAGCAAAGACCCAGGAACCAGTTGCCAGAGGTGTGGAAGAAGGATTTGAGCACCCTTGTAATAAATTGAATAGAACATCTTCAAAAGTTCACATTTTTCATAAAATAGAAAATGTAGCATGTTTCTTCTCCTGCACACAATGGGAAAAAAATAAGTTTGTATTAATAAAATGTCTTGAGCATGTCTGAAAGCCCAAAATATGAACTTCTCATCACCTGATAGTAAAAATATTATCTTATTTAATTATGTTAATTTCCTGACTTTGAATTCATCATCAGCACTGAAATGTAAGAAGACATGATAAATGTGACTGGATTCATTCTCATGGGATTTACACAGAATCCTCAGATGCAGAAAATTCTATTTTTGGCTTTACTTATTACCTATAGTAGGCTTCCCTGGTGGCTCAGGTGGTAAAGAACCTGCCTGAAGTATGGGAGACCTGAGTTTGACCTCTGGATTGAGAAGATTCCCAGGAGGAGGGCATCGAAACCCACTCTAGTATTCTTGCAAGGAGAATCCCCATGGATAGAGGAGTCCAACAGGCTACAGTCTATGGGGTTGCAAAGAGTTGGACATGACTGAGCAACTAAGCACAGCACAGCAAATCACCTATAGTGGGCTTCCCAGGTGGCACTAATGTTAAAGAACCCGCCTGCCAATGTGAGACGCATAAGAAACGTGAGTTCAGTCCTTGCACCAGGAAGATCCCTGGAGGAGGGCATTACTACACACTCCAGTATTCTTGCCTGGAGAATTCCCATGGACAGAGGAGACTATGGAGAGTGCTACAGTCCATAGGGTCGCAAAGAGCTGGACATGACTGAAGCAACTTAGAATTCATGCATACATCACCTATAGTGTCACTGTCAAGGAAAACCTGTTCATTCTTACTATAATCATTAGCCAGACTTTGAAGTCCCTGATGTATTTCTTCCTGGCCTTCATGTTCATGATAGACACATGTTAATCTTCTTCCATAATGCCCAAAATGCTATCTGATTGGCCCTGTGATTCAAAAGCTGTCTAATTCAATGGCTAAAGGAAGCTACTGAACATTCCTTGGTAGCTTCAGAGGTGGTCCTCCTTGTGGTCATGCCTTTGACTTCTCTGTGGCCATCTCTAGACCTCCGCAGTATGTGCCCATCATGGACCCCCACATATGCTGCTTCCTGGCGGGGGTATGCTGAGCAGTGGGTGTTCTCCACTCTGTTGAACAGAGTCTAGTCACTTTCTTTTTCCCATTTTGTGACTCCAGCATCAAGGATCACTTCATGTATGATGTTTTCCCCGGATACAATTTATCTGCACTGACACTTGACGGTCTGTTGGTTGCTGCCAGTGGTGGGATAACCTCTGTGATCACTTTTGTAATGTGATTGGTATTCTGTGTGGTCATCCTATGCTCTTGGAGACCCATTGCTCTGCAGGGAGGAAATAACAACAACAACAACAAAAAGCCCTGTCTACCTGTAGCTCCCCCATCACAGTTGCTGTCTTCTTTTTTTGGTTCCCTGTATCAAGTTCATGTTCAGTTGTGAGTGATTCTTTGAGATCCTTTGGACTGTAGTCTACTAGGCTCGTCCATCTACGGGATTTTTCAGGCTAGAATATTGGAATGGGTCACCATTTCCTCCTCTAGGGGATCTCCCCAACCAAGGGATAGAACCCATGTTTCCTGCATTGCAGGTAGATTCTTTATCTGCTGAGCCATCAGGGAAGACTGTTCAGTTCAGTTCAGTTCAGTCACTCAGTGGTGTCCAACTCTTTGCGACCCCATGGACTGCAGGAGGCCAGGCTTCCCTGTCCATCACCAACTCCTGGAGTTTACCCAAACTTATGTCCATCAAGTCAATGATACCATCCAACCATCACATCCTCTGTCATCACCCCTTTTTCCTTTTGCCTTCAGTCTTTCCCAGTCTCAGGGTCTTTTACAATGAGTCAGTTCTCTTGATATGCATAATATTTAAAATTATGTTGGATTTCTTCTTCTGTTGGGTAAAAATTGGCAATGATTATTTTAAAAAATTAATTGCACACTATTTAAACTGATGTGAAAATTTTAAAAAGTTCTCAGATTCTGGTCAGGGGCTTCCCTTATGGCTTAGCTGATAAAGAATCTGCCTGCAATGTGGGAGACCTGGGTTTGATCCCTGGGCTGGGAAGATCTCCTGGAGAAGGGAAAGGCTACCCACTCCAGTATTCTGGCCTGGAGAATTCCATGGACTGTATAGTCCATGGAGTCACAAAAAATCAGACATGACTAACTTTCACTTTTAGACGGTCAAAGCTATATTATAAAATTAAAGTTTTTTGTCTATTTTACAGAAGAAAATAGAGAATCAAAAAGGTTAAATAATTCAGTCCTTGAACATGTAAGTCAGCTTTGTCCCAAATACTCTTATTTCACATCCTGTGATCTTTACATTACACAAAATCCTTTGGGCATGGTATTTGATTATGGTTTGATTCATAAAAATATTTTTGATTTTATGCCATAGGATATGACACTTCATTAGGTTAACAATTATTAGTAGCAATTCACTGCAGTTTGTCTGTTTGTTTGGAAAAGCATACTATAAAATGTACTTCTACAACAATTTCACTAGTAGACATAGGCTGTACACTTAGTTCCTTGAATCTGGATCCACTTTAAAAATTGCTCTAGGAGATTATTTATAAGGAATATATAGATTTTTAAAAATCTAAAACCAAAAATCATTATTCTGCATTAGACTAAGGAAGTACTTCTCTACTCAATAATTTCCTTATTTTTAAGATTTTCTTGAAATTAACTTTTCCTCTTCATCTAAAACAAAGTCTGCTACCAAAATATGAACATATGTGTGTTTAATGGATGGGTTTATAGTCTCCACCTTGTCAGAAAAATCCAGTCTCCCATTCCATTGGTACCATATATTTCAATGAATAAATCAATGGATATATTGATGTAACAATATTTGGCAAGCATACTGTGCTTATAAAATTGTGATGGGGAAAAAGAGCACTAGCTTCAGCATCATGAGACATTAATCTTCTTTTACATTGTGCCGGTATCTTCTCTAACTGTAAACAGTCTTCCTTATTTCTACAAATGGCTTACCTATGTAAATTGCAAAGTGTTTTGAAGCTCTCTGGTTCTGCCCAAGTCAATGTGTTTGTTGCCATAAATATTGTTGCATTTGCTTCTACTTCAATTAATAGTAACATTAAAGACTTATGAGAACACAGTCCAACTCTCAAAGCATTTTCTTTTCTGGTAAACAACATAAGAGATGTCCTTCTGGGGTGAACGTCTTTGGATTGGGCTACAACAACATGAACTACACTTTTTGAGTCTTTGTTACATGGAGAATATGTTTTTCTACTTAATGAAGTACATGAAACTTCCATAAGAACACTTTGACAGGTACATGGGTGTTGTGAAATTAGTCCCTGAATCTATCAAAGGTTAAACCACATGTCAGCTAGTTTCTGATCAGTTGTGATATGCTACATATATAATTCCTCCTGCTTTAATTCTAGTTTACCCTTGATAACTTATGGTGAATGGTGTTGGATTCAAGATTTCTGAAGAAGAAGATTTAGTTTGGGGACCAGGGACCAGTCTTTAATCACTCAAGAGCTTTTATGTAGCAGTTTTATTAAAGCGAAAAAGGACAGAGAAACCTCCTGACATAGACATCAGAAAGGGGAAGGAGAGTGCCCCCCTCGCTAGTTTAAGCAAGGGAGTCATCAGTTCAGTTCAGTCTCTCAGTTGTGTCCGATTCTTTGTGACCCTATGAGTCACGGCACACCAGGTCTCCCTGTCCATCTTCAACCCCCGGAGTTCACTCAAACTCACGTCCATCGAATCAGTGATGCCATCCAGTCATCTCATCCTCTATCATCCACTTCTGCTCCTGCCTCCAATAGCTCCCATCATCAGGGTCTTTTCCAATGAGTCAACTCGTCGCATCAGGTGGCCAAAGTATTGGACTTTTGGCTTCAGCATCAGTCCTTCCAATGAACAACCAGGACTGATCTCCTTTAGAATGGACTGGTTGGATCTCCTTACAGTCCAAGGGACTCTCAAGAGTCTTCTCCAACACCACAGTTCAAAAGCATCAATTCTTCAGCGCTCAGCCTTCTTCACAGTCCAACTCTCACATCCACACATGACCACTGGAAAAACCATAGCTTTGACTAGACGGACCTTTGTTGGCAAAGTAATATCTCTGCTTTTCAATATGCTATGCAGGTTGGTCATAACTTTCCTTCCAAGGAGTGTCTTTTAATTTCATGGCCGCAATGACCATCTGCAGTGATTTTGGAGCCCAAAAATATAAAGTCAGCTATTGTTTCCACTGTTTCCCCATCTATTTGCCATGAAGTGATGGGACCAGATGCCATGATCTTACTTTTCTGAAAGTTAAGCTTTAAGCCAACTTTTTCACTCTCATCTTTCACTTTCATCAAGAGGCTTTTTAGTTCCTCTTCAATTTCTGCAATAAGGGTAGTGTAATCTGTATATATGAGGTTATTAATATTTCTCCCAGCAATCTTGATTCCAGCGTGTGCTTCTTCCAGCCCAGCATTTCTCATGATGTACTCTGCATAGAAGTTAAATAAACAGGGTGATAATATACAGCCTTGATGCACTTCTTTTTCTATTTGGAACCAGTCTGTTGTTCCATGTCCAGTTCTAACTGTTACTTCCTGACCTGCATACCGGTTTCTCAAGAGGCAGGTCAGGTGGTTTGGTTTTCCCATCTCTTTCAGAATTTTCCACAGTTTATTGTAATCCACACAGTTAAAGGCTTTGGCATAGTCAATAAAGCAGAAATAGATGTTTTTCTGGAACTCTCTTGCTTTTTGATGATCCAGCAGATGTTGGCAATTTGATCTCTGGTTCCTCTGCCTTTTCTAAAACCATGTTGAACATCTTAAAGTTCACAGTTCACGTATTGCTGAAGCCTCACTTGGAGAATTTTGAGCATTACTTTACTCACGTATGAGATTTGGCATTGCCTTTCTTTGGAATTGCAATGAAAACTGACTTTTTCCAGTCCTGTGGTCACTGCTGAGTTTTCCAAATTTGCTGGCATATTGAGTGCAGCACTTTTACAGCATCATCTTTCAGGATTTGAAGTAGTACTGGTATTCCATCACCTCCACTAGCTTTGTTCATAGTTATGCTTTCTAAGGCCCACTTGACGTCACATTCCAGGATGTCTAACTCTAGGTGAGTGATCACACCATCGTGATTATCTTGGTTATGAAGCTCTTTTTTGTACAGTTCTTCTGTGTATTCTTGCCACCTCTTCTTAGTATCTTCTGCATTGGAAAAGACTCTTATGCTGGGAGGGATTGGGGGCAAGAGGAGAAAGGGATGACAGAGGATGAGATGGTTGTATGGCATCACTGACTCGATGGACGTGAGTCTCAGTGAACTCTGGGAGTTGGTGATGCACAGGGAGGCCTGGCGTGCTGCGATTCATGGGGTCGCAAAGAGTCGGACCCGACTGAGCTGCTGATCTGATCTGATCTGTTAGGTCCATACCATTTCTGTCCTTTATTGAGCCCATCTTTGCATGAAATGTTCCCTTGGTATCTCTAATTTTCTTGAAGAGATCTCTAGTCTTTCCCATTCTGTTGTTTTCCTCTATTTCTTTGCATTGGTCACTGAGGAAGGCTTTCGTATCTCTCCTTGCTATTCTTTGGAACTCTGCATTCAGATGTTTATATCTTTCCTTTTCTCCTTTGCTTTTGGCTTCTCTTCTTTTCACAGCTATTTGTAAGGCCTCCTCAGACAGCCATTTTGCTTTTATGCATTTCTTTTCCATGGGGATGGTCTTGATCCCTGTCTCCTGTACAATGTCATGAACCTCCGTCCATAGTTCATCAGGCACTCTGTCTATCAGATCTAGTCCCTTAATTCTATTTCTCACTTTCACTGTATAATCATAAGGGATTTGATTTAGGTCATACCCGAATGGTCTAATGGTTTTCCCCACTTTCTTCAATTTAAGTCTGAATTTTGCAATAAAGAGTTCATGATCTGAGCCACATTTAGGTCCTGGTCTTGTTTTTGCTGACTGTATAAAGCTTTTCCATCTTTGGCTGAAAAGAATATAATCAATCTGATTTCGGTATTGACCATCTGGTGATGTCCATGTGTAGTCTTCTCTTGTGTTGTTGGAAGAGACTGTTTGTTATGACCAGCGTGTTCTCTTGGCAAAATTCTATTAGCCTTTGCCCCACTTCATTCCTTACTCCATAGCCAAATTTGCCTGTTACTGCAGGTGTTTCTTGACTTCCTACTTTTGCATTCCAGTCCCCTATAATGAAAAGGACATCTTTTTGAGTGTTAGTTCTAAAAGGTCTTGTAGGCCTTCATAGAACCGTTCAACTTCAGCTTCTTCAATGTTACTGGTTGGGGTATAGGCTTGGATTACCGTGATATTGAATGGTTTGCCTTGGAAACGAACAGAGATCATTCTGTCATTTTTGAAATTGCATCCAAGTATTGCATTTCGGACTCTTTTGTTGACCATGATGGCTACTCCATTTATTCTAAAGGATTCCTGCCCACAGTAGTCGATATAATGGTCATCTGAGTTAAATTCACCAATTCCAGTTCATTTTAGTTCACTGATTCCTAGAATGTTGATGTTCACTCTGGCCGTCTCCTGTTTGACCACTTCCAATTTGCCTTGATTCATGGACCTAACATTCCAGGTTCCTATGCAATATTGCTCTTTACAGCATCAGACCTTGCTTCTATCACCAGTACATCCACAACTGGGTTGTTTTTGCTTTGGCTCCAAATAGGAGATAATAGGATTAGCCATTATGTTTTCAGGAAGAAGAAACTGTCCTCAAGCAGGATGCATTGTTGTTATATAATCCTTACTAAGGAATGTAGGGGGAAAAAAGTTTGTCTCTTCTTCCTCCTTGAGAATTCCAGACCTCTTTCTCTTCTCTGAGAGCCCCAGACTCCTTTCCCCTCTTCAGGAACCCTAGACTTCTTATCAAGCTGCCTAGGAATTGACTTTCTCATTCCCCCGTTTTCTTTTAGGAGAATTATGTTGCCAAGGGAAAGGAGCCTCATTTTCATTCTATAACTACTTCCTGCTGTTGTGTGGTGTCATCCTTAAATTGTTGAGGCAACTTATTCTTCGAACCCTCATACTGAGTGTCACTGATCCAGGGGCTCCAAGTAATAGTTGGAAGAGGCTGTGGTACTCATAGGAGCCTGGACAACCATTTGTAGCTTAAAAGCTTTCAGACAGTTAAAAACAAACTCAGTTTAAACAGTTTCAGATGTCAGGCAAAATACTCAGTAAACAAAGTTTATGTTTTATTATGTTTTATAAAACATAGTATTATGTCTTATAAAACATAGTATTATGTTTTATAATACTTTGTTAAAGTATTATATTTTGTGTTTTATAAAACATAGTATTATGTTTTATAATACTTTGTTAAAACAAAGTTAGGATTGTTAGATGTCATCAGATCAAGAAGAAGTATTGCATATGTTTATTGTTGGTGAAGGTATTTGTAGAGCTAAAGAAAGTCCTTTCCTTGAAGCGGAGAAACCCACTATGGGAAGCTTTCAATTGATGAGGTGGTTGAAAAGCTGAAAACTGAGTCAAATAGTTAGTTAATTCCAAGGTTTCAGGATATATGGCAATCAGATCATATCAGATCAGTTGCTCAGTCTTGTCCGACTCTTTGCGACCCCATGAATCGCAGCATGCCAGGCCTCCCTGTCCATCACCAACTCCCGGAGCTCACCCAGATTCACGTCCATCGAGTCAGTGATGCCATCCAGCCATCTCATCCTCTGTCGTCCCCTTCTCCTCTTGCCCCCAATCCTTCCCATCATCAGAGTCTTTTCCATTGAGTCAACACTTCGCATGAGGTGGCCAAAGTACTGGAGTTTCAGCTTTAACATCATTCCTTCCAAAGCAATCCCAGGGCTGATCTCCTTCAGAATGGACTGGTTGGATCTCCTTGCAGTCCAAGGGATGCTCAAGAGTCTTCTCCAACACCACAGTTCAAAAGCATCAATTCTTTGGCGCTCAGTCTTCTTCACAGTCCAACTCTCACATCCATACATGACCACTGGAAAAACGATAGCCTTGACTAGACGAACCTTTGTTGGCAAAGTAATGTCTGTGTTTTTGAATATGCTATCTAGGTTGGTCAAAACTTTCCTTCCAAGGAGTAAGCATCTTTTAATTTCATGGCTGCAGTCACCATCTGCAGTGATTTTGGAGCCCAGAAAAATAAAGTCTGACACTGTTTCCACTGTTTCCCCATCTATTTCCCATTAAGTGATGGGACCGGATGCCATGATATTCGATTTCTGAATGTTGAGCTTTAAGTCAACTTTTTCTCTCTCCTCTTTCACTTTCATCAAGAGGTTTTTTAGTTCCTCTTCACTTTCTGCCATAAGGGTGGTGTCATCTGCGTATCTGAGGTTATTGATATTTCCCCCGGCAATCTTGATTCCAGCCTGTGTTTCTTCCAGTCCAGCGTTTCTCATGATGTACTCTGCATATAAGTTAAATAAGCAGGGTGACAATATACAGCCTTGACGTACTCCTTTTCCTATTTGGAACCAGTCTGTTTTTCCATGTCCAGTTCTAACTGTTGCTTCCTGGTATTCCTGCATACAAATTTCTCAAAAGGCAGATCAAGTGGTCTGGTATTCCCATCTCTTTCAAAATTTTCCACAGTTTATTGTGATCCACACACTCAAAGGCTTTGGCATAGTCAATAAAGCAGAAATAGATGTTTTTCTGGAACTCTTTTGCTTTTTCCATGATCCAGCGGATGTTGACAATTTGATCTCTGGTTCCTCTGCCTTTTCTAAAGCCAGCTTGAACATCAGGAAGTTCATGGCTCGCATATTGCTGAAGTCTGGCTTGGAGAATTTTGAGCATTACTTTACTAGTGTGTGAGATGAGTGCAATTGTGCGGTAGTTTGAGCATTCTTTGGCATTGCCTTTCTTTGAAACTGGAATGAAAACTGACCTTTTCCAGTCCTGTGGCCACTGCTGAGTTTTCCAAATTTGCTGGCATATTGAGTGCAGCACTTTCACAGCATCATCTTTCAGGATTTGAAATAGCTCAACTGGAATTCCATCACCTCCACTAGCTTTGTTTGTAGTGATGCTTTCTCAGGCCCACTTGACTTCACATTCCAGGATGTCTGGCTCTATGTCAGTGATCACACCATCACGATTATCTAGGTAGTGAAGATCTTTTTTGTACAGTTCTTCTGTGTATTCTTGCCATCTCTTCTTAATATCTTCTGCTTCTGTTAGGTCCATACCATTTCTGTCCTTTATCGAGCCCATCTTTGCATGAAATGTTCCTTTGGTATATCTGATTTTCTTGAAAAGATCTCTAGTCTTTCCCATTCTGTTGTTTTCCTCTATTTCTTTGCATTGATTGCTGAAGAAGGCTTTCTTATCTCTTCTTGCTATTCTTTGGAACTCTGCATTCAGATGCTTATATCTTTCCTTTGCTCCTTTGCTTTTTGCTTCTCTTCTTTTCACAGCTATTTGTAAGGCCTCCCCAGACAGCCATTTTGCTTTTATGCATTTCTTTTCCATGGGGATGGTCTTGATCCCTGTCTCCTGTACAATGTCATGAACCTCCGTCCATAGCTCATCAGGCACTCTATCTATCAGATCTAGGCCCTTAAATCTATTTCTCACTTCCACTGTATAATCATAAGGGATTTGATTTAGGTCATACCTGAATGGTCTAGTGGTTTTCCCTACTTTCTTCAATTTAAGTCTGAATTTGGCAATAAGCAGTTCATGGTCTGAGCCACAGTCAGCTGCTGGTCTTGTTTTTGCTGACTGTATAGAGCTTCTCCATCTTTGGCTGCAAAGAATATAATCAATCTGATTTTGGTGTTGACCATCTGGTGATATCCATGTATAGTCTCCTATCCACGTGCAAAAATGGTCTGTGATAGAGACAGTCCCTTCTTTCTAGGGTCAATTCAAGCCGTCATTAAAACTATGGGTAAAACTTTAAACCAACTCTCTTATGTTTCCTGAGTTAATTTACACGGATGTCTCTTAATAATGTCATTAGCCTTTTCAACTTTTGTTGCAGATTGGGGTCTCCAGGAACAGTGTAAGTGATATTCTCTTCCTAGAGCTTTCAACACACCTTGAGTTGCAGTGGTTTTAAAGATGGAGTCAATTTCACTCTGAACTTTAATTTAAGATCCTGCTTACATCAAGAGAAGTCAGTACAGTAAGATTTTGCCCGTTAGTAAACTTTTGAGCTTTAGGCATTAGCAAAACAATAGTAGTAATTCAGTTCAGTTCAGTTCAGTCACTCAATCGTGTCTGACTCTTTGTGACCCCATGGACTGAAGCATGCCAGGCCTCCCTGTCTATCACCAACTCCCAGATTCCACCCAAATCCATGTCCATTGAGTCAGTGATGCCATACAACCATCTCATCCTATGTTGTCCCCTTCTCCTCCTGCTGTCAATCTTTCCCAGCATCAGGGTCTTTTCAACAGAGTCAGCTCTTTGCATCAGGTGACCAAAGTATTGGAGTTTCAGCTTCAACATCAGTCCTTCCAATGAATATTCAGGATTGGTCTCCTTTAGGATGGACTGGTTGGATCTCCTTGCAGTCCAAGGGACTCTCAAGAGTCTTCCCCAACACCACAGTTCAAAAGCATCAATTCTTCAATGCTCAGCTTTCTTTATAGTCCAACTCTCACATCCATACAGGACTATTGGAAAAACCATAGCCTTGACTAGAGGGACCTTTGTTAGCAAAGTAATATGCTGTCTAGGTTGGTAATATCTTTTTTCCAAGGAGCAAGCATCTTTTAATTTCATGGGTGCAATCACCATCTGCAGTGATTTTGGAGCCCCAAATATAAAGTCTTCCACTGTTTCCCCATCTATTTGCCATGAAGTGATGGGACTGGATTCCATGATCTTCGTTTTCTAAATGTTAAGCTTTAAGCCAACTTTTTACTCTCCTCCCATAGACTTTTTTTTTTACAGTAACAAATGAACTCTAATCCTTTGGGCAAACTCAAAATCGGAGCCTGCAAGAGAGCAGTTTGAAGAGACTCAAAAGTCTTTTCAGCCACTGGGGACCAAACCAGCTTGTTGGTTTGGGCCTGCTGAGTTTAAGTTATAAGTTTTTTATAAAGGCAGGGCAAGTTCTTCATAACACAGAATCCAAATGCAGCAATAGCTTATAATTCCCAAGAATCTTTTCAATTGTCTTAAAGTCATATTTGGCTCATTTAAGAATTTCAGACAATAAAGTATAAGGATTGGGTACATAGTATTCATACATCTAAAACAAGTCTCCATTTATCACTTCAAAATTTTTACCTTCAAAATAGGAGTGTTGCATGTACTACTACAGGAAATTAATAGCCCCTGATCCTTTAAATTCTCAATGATGAGTTTTAACCCTTCCTTAACCTTGGGACTTAGTGGGTACTGCTTTTGATGTGAAAATAGGTGAGGGTCATTGAGCTTGATAACCACAGAAACAGTGTTTGGTGATCGACCCAGTTTTTACATCAGCTCACACCTTAGGATTTACATTTTGCTCAGTTAAAACAGCAGATTCCATATTCATGAGAACAGAGGCCTCGACCTTGCTCAGTATATCCCAAGAAGGCGTAAGGGAGACTCTGGCATGATTAGAAACTCGAGAAAATAGCAGAGAGCCCTAGTTGACCCTTGAATTCAGTTCAGTTCAGTCACTCAGTCGTGTACGACTCTTTGCAACCCCATGAATCGCAGCACGCCAAGCCTCCCTGTCCATCACCAAATCCCGGAGTTCACCCAGACTCACGTCCATCGAGTCAGTGATGCCATACAACCATCTCATCCTCTGTCATCCTCTTCTCCTCCTGCCCTCAATCCTTCCCAGCATCAGAGTTTTTTCCAATGAGTCAACACTTTGCATGAGGTGGCCAAAGTACTGGAGTTTCAGCTTTAGCATCATTCCTTCCAAAGAAATCCCAGGGCTGATCTCCTTCAGAATGGACTGGTTGGATCTCCTTGCAGTCCAAGGGATGCTTAAGAGTCTTCTCCAACATCACAATTCAAAAGCATCAATTCTTTGGCACTCATCCTTCTTCACAGTCCAACTCTCACATCCATACATGACCACTGGAAAAACCATAGCTTTGACTACACGAACCTTTGTCGGCAAAGTAATGTCTCTGCTTTTGAATATGCTATCTAGGTTGGTTATAACTTTCCTTCCAAGGAGTAAGCGTCTTTTAATTTCATGGCTAGAGTCACCATCTACAGTGATTTTGGAGCTCCCCAAAAATAAAGTCTGACACTGTTTCCACTGTTTTCCCATCTATTTCCCATGAAGTTATGGGACCGGATGCCATGATCTTCATTTTCTGAATGTTGAGTTTTAAGCCAACTTTTTCACTCTCCACTTTCACTTTCATCAAGAGGCTTTTGAGTTCCTCTTCACTTTCTGCCATAAGGGTGGTGTCATCTGCATATCTGAGGTTATTGATATTTCTCCCAGCAATCTTGATTCCAGCTTGTGCTTCTTCCAGTCCAGCGTTTCTCATGATGTACTCTGCATATAAGTTAAATAAGCAGGCTGACAGTACTTGACGTACTTCTTTTCCTATTTGGAACCAGTCTGTTGTTCCATGTCCAGTTCTAACTGTTGCTTCCTGACCTGCATACAGATTTCTCAAGATGCAGATCAGGTGGTCTGGTATTCCCATCTCTTTCAGAATTTTCCACAGTTTATTGTGATCCACACAGTCAAAGGCTTTGACATAGTCAATAAAGCAGAAATAGATGTTTTTCTGGAACTCTCTTGCTTTTTCCATGATCCAGCGGATGTTGACAATTTGATCTCTGGTTCCTCTGCCTTTTGTAAAACCAGCTTGAACATCAGGAAGTTCACGGTTCACATATGCTGAAGCCTGGCTTGGATAATTTTGTTGCCCCTTAAAGGGTGACAAATAATATCATTTGGCTTGTCTAGACAGCCCCATTACAATAGTGGATTGGGAGGAAAGCAGACCACAGGTTTCAGTGAGCACAGAGAAATTTACCCCAATGTCCAAAAGAAATCAAATGATTGGCCCTTTACAGTTATTGGTACCCAGGGTTTCTCAAGTGTAATTAGGACGAGAGCTCTTGTGGGGACCCCTGGGCACCTTCGGTCCTGATTTTCTCAAGAGCCCAATCTTTGGGGCCTACACCACAGAGGGCAGTCTCTCCTCCAGTATGGTCCTTTGCAGACCAGACATGGAGCCGGGGGTGGCTTAGATACCTGAGGGCAATCCTGCTTGAGATGCCCCTCCTTTCCACAGTAATAACGAGCTCATCCCTTTTAACCTGGGTCCCTCTGGGCATTTTTCTCAAGCCATTTTAGAGCAGGTCTAACAGCCATACTGGGTCTTCAGTCTTTTGTCTGTTTCTTTTTTGCTCTTATTTTTCTCCTCATATTCTCTACCTTAATATAGGGTCTGAACCAACTGCAACAGTTTTTCTAAAGACTGATTTGTTCTGAACACCTGTTTTAATAACTTATGGCAGATATCTGGAGCTAACTGTGTGGGAAATCTATCTTTTAAGATTTTTTCTCCTTCTGAACTTTCAGGATCAATGTCAGTAATCTTGCAGAGAGCCTGCCATAGTCTAGGAATTTACCAGGAGTTTCCTTCTCTCCCTGTTCTATCAGCCAACTTAGCATAAAGTGTTTGTGTGTGCTTGCTTGAGCACTTCAAGAATACATCTGATAAAGTGGCTGTTATGAGAACTGCTTGGCTCCCAGAAGGCAGGGGGTGCTATTTCATGTTCCCTCTTTTCCCTTATCTCACATTCAAGCTATTTATCTCCAAAAGTAGTAGCTTACCCCAAAATTCAAGTTTTTGAGTCAGGGGGTCATTGTCTGTCCCAAGACATATAACCTCTAAATAGTCTAGCGAGACTGAGGCAACCCATCCTAGAAGGGTGCCCCTGATTCTCAGCCTGTTCAGTTGGGAGCCCCAGATACAAGGGCAAAGTAAGAGGACAGGAGGGAGCTGAAGGTTTCACACCCAAATCTTCACCTTTAGGACATAAGTCTGGCATATCTTACAGAGAGATAAAGAGCAACATATATGTCACTTCTACCCATTTCTTATTTTCTACAGAACTGGTCTAGTTGTAAAACAGTGTCATAATTAAGAGACGCTTCAACAGGCCAGCGTCTCCCATCTTCCAAACGATACTATGGCCATTCGGTATCAAAGAAGAAGATCAAGCATATCTTTTTTAAATTCTGGGGTCAAACTTGTCCCAGTTTTTATTTATTTATTTTAATTGCGTATTGATTGCTTTTATTTTTTTTTTTCATTTCATATATATTATCCATGTTTCAATGCCATTCTCCCAAATCATCCCACCCTCTCCCTCTCCTGTCCCAGTTTTTATAGTACATTGTAATGAAGTGGTTCTGGAACTGAGAGCTCCCATCTGTAAGAGAGAAAAAAGTGGCATCCACAGCCATGGCTATTTTACACCAGAAGTGTCCTTGCCTACTGTAGATGGGGGTATAGACAGACTTTCCATTGAAGCTTTCCTTCCCTGTCAGACTTTGTCCCCTACCAACGCAGGCATCTTACTCATTCTTCCCAGTTCTACCACTGAGGCAGGGTGGAATGCACCAGGAGTAGACCTGATGGCATCCCAGATCGATTTTCAGTTCCTTACCACCAAGACCTTTGTTTGATTTGCTCTTGTCTCTGGTGCCATCCAGAGTGTAACAGAGTAGCTTTCCAGAATCTTTCCAAAGCTAGGACTACTTGGGGAAGCATCTGTCTTTCATGTCCCTATGCACATTTCTGAATACAGTCCTGACTGCAGTAGAAACGGTGAGTCATAAAGGGATGAAGGACAAGGAAGATTCCCTTATGAGTGTCATCACACCAGTATAGCAAAAAAGGTGGTGGAGGGTTGGCCAGGGAAGAAAAAGTGATTTTTGTCCTCAAGCTACTAGGGCCAATCCTTCCAGTTCATTCCCACAGGTTCCACAAAAGGAATATCTAGGGAGCTGAGACAAAAGCCACCAGAGTGCCTCCTCTGGTCCACTAAGAGCTAGCGCTACCAAAGGAAGAAGCCCATTGTACTTCCAATCTAACCAGATGCTGCAGTTCCTGATCTGTGTCCTCCAAAACCTCATGGTCACCAGTACTGCTTCTATCCACATAGATCAGAGGCACAGCCATGACAAAGACTCACTTTTTGCTGGCTCCTGAGGCAGGCAGACAGGAGAGTGCTCTCTAGCCTGAGAGATGGTCCTGCAGCTAGAGCTCCGCCTCACTCCCAAACATGCTCCTGTAACTTTCGGCTCCTAGCAAGGCTATGCGCTTCCATACTTAGGGTCTAAGTAACAGTACATAGTAACAGCATGAATCACAATTCCCTTGAATGTCAGTAATCTGATAGATTAAGTTAGTAGTTCTAATTTCCCACACAATTATGAAATGGTCAAAGAGATCAGGAAAGGGTGACTGAGAAAGGAAAGTTCGGTCCACACGCTTTGCCCATCTCTGGCCGCTCCCCTGGGAGGGAGGTTGGGTGTCTCTTAGCATTGGCAGATCAGTATAAACCCTCGACAAGGTTCCCCTTTTTGGAGCTGCCTTCAGTCATTACAAGGCACTGCGAATCCACAGAGCAGGGCTCATCATTTCATCAGGGTGTGTCATTCATTCACACAAGCATACCACAGAGTTAGTAAGTAAAGCAGAAAATATGTATAGTGAGAATGCAGAGAGGCTAGAGCTCTGAGTGTTCTTACCTTGTCGTGAAGATCCTGGACTAACCTTATGGTGAAAGGTGTCAGATTTATGATCTCCAAAGAAGATTTAGCTTCAGAGCCAGGAACCAGGCTTGATCATTCAAGAGCATTTATGTAGCTGAGTTTATTAAAGTGAAAAAGGACAGAGAAATCTTCTGTCATAGACATCAGAAGGGGGACGGAGTGTGCTCCCCTCAGTAGCCTAAGCAAGGGAGTCATACACTTTTTAAATTACTTATTACAATAAGTCAAAGTAATGTCTCAAGGTTGTATAGATCTTACTAGACCCACTTCCATAATTTATATTTTAAGATAAAAGGATTAGCCAGAAGGTTTTCAGGAAGGAGAAGTCGTTCTCAAGAAGGATACTTTGCTGTTATATAATCCTTACTAAGGAATGTAGGAAAAAAAAAATTGTCCTTTCCTCCTCCTTGAGAATTCCAGCCCTCTATCTCCTCTTTGAGAGCCCTAGGCCCTTTTCTCCTCCTCATGGCCCCCTGACTTCTTATCAACCTGCCAAGGAATTGATTCTCTCACCCCTGAGTTTGAGAATCTGTATTGCTGTCTCTCTATGACTCAAACCACGTTGTCCTTGGATTTGTATTCTGGAAACAGACTTTCATGGTATAGCTCCAGGAACTCCTCTTTTGAAAACTTATTTTCATATACAGACTTCATTGATTTAGACCTATAGCTAGCTCCACTCTTTCCCTTTAATGCTACTCTAGCATTTGGGAGTTGGATGAGACAGGTGTATAGGTTATAAAGCAATCTCTCTACCCAACACTGTAAATATTTAAGAAGAAGCTGGATTACCACTCAATGGGCCATCATGAATGGACTTCAATCTTTTATAAGGTTGAGAATGATAACCATGTCAGTATATACTAATTATCTGATTTGATTCTGGCTTTCATTTTAGAGTTGGTAGAAGAGTTCTAGACTTTTTTTATGAAAATACTTTAGCAAAATCCATATCTCCTATAGTTCTTTATATAGTTTAAAATCCTCTTTCAGACTGTCTTTGGCATTTTCCACCACGAATAGCATTATAGAACTCTAAAATCGAAGATCATGGCATCTGGTCCCAGCACTTCATGGCATATAAATTGTGAAAAAACAGAAATAATGAGAGACTATTTTCTTGGGCTCCAAAATCACTGCAGATGGTGAATACAGCCATGAAATTAAGATTCTTGCTCTTTGGGAAAAAAAAGAAAAACAACTATGACAAACCTAGACAGTGTATTAAAAAGCAGAGACAATACTTTGCCAAAAAAGGTCAATATAGTCAAAGCTATGATATGAGACTTAGATCATAAAGAAGGCTGGGAGCCAAAGAATCGATGCTTTCAAGCTGTGGTACTGGAGAAGACTCTTAGAGTCCCTTGGATAGCAAGGAGATCAAATCAACCAATCCTAAAGGAAATCAACCCTGAATATTCATTGGAAGGACTGATGCTGAAGCTGAAGCTCCAATAGTTCGGCCAACTGACATGAAGAGTCGATGCACTTGAAAAGACCCAGATGGTGGGAAAGATTGTGGGCGAGCAATAGAAGATGAGATGGGTGGATGGCATCATTGAGTCACTGGACATGAGTTTGAGCAAACTCAGGGATATAGTGAAGGACAGGGAAGGCTGGTGTGCTGCAGCCATCACAAAGAGTTTGATGCAACTGAACAACTGAACAACAACAATATTTGAGTTTCTGGTTAAGCTAGGTTTGGCCACGTGATTTCATTTTTCTTAATATATTTTCTTTCATAACACATGATGCTCACAGTGACCATATTCTCTGGAGTCAATCTAGAGGTAAGTACAAGTTATTTTTATTCTTATTATTGAAAGCATATCTGAACATGATGTGATGAGTATGGTTTATATAAGAGCATTTCTGAGACTAATTGAATTATTTTTACAAAATAATTTCAAATATTGAAATTTATTCCTCTCAGTAATTTTTATAAATCTTACAGTTTGTAGCAGCATAAATGTTTCATGTCACTTTAGCTACAAATCTGTAATTTAACCTAAGGTTCCTGGTCCAGTATTTATTGTCCTAGCTTCTTATTTACATTTGGCAAATGGCTTTCTCATTCCCTGTCTTACATTTACATGCTATAAGTTGTGAATGTTTTATTTCTATTCTATATGGATATTATACAATGAAATTCAAATGACTGTAATGTATTTTCACATCTCTGGTATAATTGAATAATGTATTTATTTTCATCATTATCATGTTAAGCTCATTCCAGAATTGGCACAAAAGCTACTTTGAAGAAGTACTGTCAAATTCATGTGGTGTGAAGTGCCAATATTATAATTGCATCCATAATTATCACTTAATATATATTTGAAAGGACTTGTGAGGTGGTGCTAGTGGTAAAGAACTAACCTTCCAAAGTAGGACATGTAAGAGATGGGTTTGATTCCTGGGGCAGGGAGATCTGGAGGTGAACATGGCAACTCATTCCAGTATTCTTGCCTGGAGAATTCCATGGATAGAGGAGCCTGCCGGGCTATGGTCCATAGAGTCACAAAGAGTAGGGCATGACCAAAGCGACTTATGACATATATTTGAAAATAATATGTTAAAATTCTGATTTGAGTAAAGAGTAGACTAGAATGCAAATTATTTTCATAAAATTTAAATGTCTGATAGTTATCCACATAGATGTTTAATTTACACAGTACTAAATATTCAGACTCCATAATAAGCCCATATGTTTTCAAATATTTAAATTCATTAGTGGTCAACTATTTTGTTGTTGTTGTTGTTTATTTTCCTCCTGTCATAGGGCTTTGCCTTCATGCAAACTTAGGGAAAAATTTGAAATTAAAAGTGAAGGCTCTAAAAATTCTTCTCTGCTGTTCAGTTAATTTTAGGAAACAATTGGGTTATTGGCAAGACCTGCTAATGATGATGAAATACCCTTGAGATCCCATTAGCTAAAAAGCTTTTCATATTTCTCCACAAATAGAATACATGGTTCTACTTTTAAAGTTCATGCAAAGGAGTCATTTTATAAGCCAACAAAGACACTTATCACAACTGAGCCAATTGGCATTTTAAAATCTTGCATTTGCTTCTTTCTTGATGAACAGCTACTTGAGGAACTAATATGGACCTATATCAGACCCATTCATAGGTGAGATTTTTTTTTCCTCCCAGGAAATCATAGACTGTTTATCATACACTCACAGGTAGAAATGGATGTTGTAACATATTATCACCACTCACACTCAACTATTTAACATTAAAATGTGATTTCAGCATACAGACCATTAAGGAATATAGATTCAAGTACCATACTACTAATTTAGAAGTAGAGATACTTTGGTGTTTTTTTTAATTGTTATATATTTAAATTAGTAAGACAATAATAAAATCACTTAGATTAAATTAGAATAAATGATTCAAATTTTCATCCAAAATTTTCTCCACTTTGTGTTACAAATGAAGTCTATTCCAGTGATGCTGAAAATTTTTTTGAAATATCTCTGTTAAAAAGTGCATTGTTAAGACATGCACTATATTTCAATTAACCATTCCTCCAGTGTTGAGCATTCTATACAGTTTTAAATTTTCCATAGTTACGAATAATTGTGTTGAGCATATTTGTAAAGAATAAGTTTTCTACTTTAAAAAGGTTTCCACTAGGGCTTACTCCTCAAAAGAGTGTTGGGCACCAAAGAAAAATTAAAATGCAAATTATTTATTCAGAGATACTTCTAAAAATTTTATTACATTAATTATATCTAACTCTTACTATTTGTACCCTATACCCTTTTCTGATCTGTTGGGGGATTCTATATCAGAATAAGAAATTGCAATGAAGCTGTTACACTTTGTTTCCTTATAATTTTCAGTTTTGGAATTAGTGTTTAATGGTTGATTTACAACGTTGTGTTTATTCTTTAAAGATTTTTTGAAGTGGGCAATTTTTAAAGTCTTTATTGAATTTTTTACAATATCCCTTTTGTTTTTATTTGTTTTGGACTTTTGGCCACGAAGCATGGGGATATTAGCTCCCCAACAAGGGACTGAATCAGTACCCCAGAACTGGAAGCCTCAGTCTTAACCACTAGAACAGCAGGAAAGTTCCTGTTGTGTTCATCGTGGACAATTAAAAAATAAAGCTCTTTATCCATTTATCTTTGAAGGGAAAGTGTATTTGCTAAATATACTTTACTGTATTTCTGTTTCTGCTTTTCTTTGGGAAATTTATGACTCCAAATTTCTCACTCTATTATTTATGCAGTAGTCTGTAACCAATTTCTTATGGGAAGATGGGAGAAAGCACGAGAATGCATGTAGCTTATGCATTCTGGCTTGGTACCAAGTAGAGTTGGTCATTAGTGGCATATGCATATTCTCTAAACTGTCTGCTTATGATAAGTATTTATTGACCATGTCTTTCTTTCCACAGTAAGAGCTAGGGTTCAGATGCAAATTTTCATGGTGAAGGTAATAACTCTTAGCAGTGTGTAGCACATCTTACAAGATGCATCTAAGAATGACAATTTGCAACCTCACAGACACAGAGGAACCTGCAGAAGGAAATGACAACCCACTGCAGTAGTCTTGCCTGGGAAATCCCATGGAGCCTGGTCTGCTACAGTCCATGGGGTAGCAAATAGCCATATATGAGTTAGTGAGTGAACAACAATAAGACAAAAAGGAGGGCATGGAAACACGGGACACAGATAACTCAGCAGAGTCACGTGGAGTGGGACAATGGAGAAGAATCCAGATCTTATGTAAATATCCTAGTGTTTTCTGTAAATTACACAGCAAATGTTGTCCTATAGATATTTTACAGGGGGCAGGCACTAGGTGTCTGAAGACATGATGTGCATCACCAAGGAAGTAAGAAAAAAAATGAAGCAGGTCATGGGGCAAAACTGCCAAAGATATGCTCTAGGGTCATGCAACTGCTCAGTCTTCTCTCTGAGAAATGCAGACTATAATTCTCTCATGATTAAAACCTATCATTTTTTATTATTTTGTAGCTAATTCAGGCCCCAGGAATGCATTAGTTCTTAAACGGATCCCATGCCTCCTCACAACGTGACCAAATTTGTTCTCCTGGGACTCACACAGAATCCACACTTGCAGAAAATACTCTTCATTGTTTTGCCCATTTTCCTATTCACGGTGCTGGCCAAGCTGCTCATGGTCATCACCATCTCCCTCAGCCCCACACTTTCTGCCCCCATGTACTTCTTCCTCAATCACTTGTCCTTCCTAGATGCCTCTTTGACCTCTGTCACCACCCCCAAATTCATCATTTACCTGCTGTACCAAAGGACAACCATCTCCTGGGGTGCCTGCCTGACTCAGCTCTTTATGGAGGTCATCATCCTCACTGTCATGGCCTATGACCACTATGTGGCCATCTGCAAGCCTCTGCACTACACGGCCATCATGCAACAGGGGCTCTGCCAGCTCCAGGTGGTGGTCTGGACTGCGGGGATCCTGCGTGCCACTGTACAGGTTCTTTTCACCATGAACTTGACCTTCTGTGGTCCCAACATCATTGATCACTTCATGTGTGATTTCTTCTCACTGTTGGAACTTGCCTGCAGCGACACCTACAGTCTGGGAATGGTGGTGGCAGCTAACACAGGGGGGATGTGTTTGCTTATTTTTTCCATGCTCCTCATCTCCTACATAGTCATCCTGATCTCCCTGAAATCCCATGGCTCTGAAGGACGACGCAAAGCCCTTTCTACATGTGGTGCCCACTTCACCGTAGTGGTAATGTCTTTTGTCTCTTGTATATTCACTTACACACGTCCTGTGGCTGTTTACCCTGCAGACAAGTGGGTGGCTGTGTTCTTTGCAATCCTCACTCCTATGTTTAATCCTATTATTTACACAGTGAGAAACATAGAGGTGAAAAATGCCATAAGGAGTTTATTGAAGAGGGGAGTAATTTAGGCTTGTCACAATGCCAATAAAGTGATGGTTTATATACACAGGTAGAATTGTACCTGTTGTAAATTGTGGGAGTAAAAAGTTCTGAGGATCATTGACAGAAAAAAAAAATCCCAGAAACTATTTGTTGATTATTTAACATAGACACATTTTAGGTATTTTGATAAGTTTTAATATATGTTCTAGAGTCTTCAATGTTCATGTTCATAGTTTCAGATTAGGCAAAGGAAAGAACTATACTCTCCTAGTTTCATGATTTTAGAGTATGTTTTACTCCAGAGTCTTCCATTTACTTTACTAAATTCTGCATACATGTTACTTGGGGAAAAAAAATCAGTTTTTTTATGGGACATTGACTCAGATCTTCTATTTTTCCATAGCCTATGGTAAAGCAAATAAGGGATAGAATTTTTTTCAATAGATCCATTGAGAAGGAGCAATTGAGTGAAGGAATTGCAGCTGATTTTTTTTTCCCCTATGAATTTACCAAAAGTCAAAAGTGAGGCACCAACAAAATGAGGAAGGAAAAATGCAAAATCTAACTGCTTCCTTGCCATTAAAAATAAGCCAGAAATTTTAGAATTACTCATTTGTTCTATTTTTTATTCATAATTTTATTTTTAATTAAAGAGTAATTAGTCTATAATATGGTGATGGTTTTTGTCATTCAACGACATGAATCCCTCCCTCCTGAACCCCCCTCCCACCTCAGTCCCCATCCCACCCCTCTAGGTTGGCACAGAGCACTGGCTTTGGGTTCCCTGGGTCATACAGCAAACTCCCACTGTCTATCCATTTTACATATGGTAATGTGTACATTTCCATGCTACTCTCTCAAATCATCCCACCCTCCCCTTCCCCCACTGTATCCACAAGTCTGTTGTTTATATCTGTGTCTCCTTTGCTGCCTTGCAAATAGGATCATCAGTACTATCTTTCTAGATTCCATATATATCTGTTAATATACTATATTTGAATTTCTTTTTCTTACTTAAATCAGTGTAATAGGCTCTATGTTTATCCACCTCAATGAAACTGACTCAAATGCATTTATTTTTAAAGCTAAGTAATATTCCATTGTGTGTATGTACAACAACTTCCTTATCCATTCATCTATCAATGGACATCTACGATGCTTCTATGTGCTAGCTATTATGCATAGTGTTTCAGTGAACACTGGAGTGCATGTGTTTTTTTTCAGTTATGGTTTTCTTAGGGCATATGCCCAATAGTGGGATTGTTGTGTCATATGATAGTTTTGTTCTTAGCTTTTAAAGGAATCTCCATACTTTTCTCTATAATGGCTGTGTAAATTTGCATTCCCACCAACAGTGTGTAAGAGGGTTCCCTTTTCTCCATGCATTCTCCAGCATTTATTGCTTGTAGACTTTTTGATGATGGCCATCTATGTTCTTGAATAGCCTTAGTTTTCTGTGGCTTGTGTAGGTCTACAGATAAGAAAATTATCTGAAGTCTTAATGATTCAATTTGTCCCTTGGAAGTTGATGTCAAACATGTTGTAGTCTTGTCTGACCTGCAGCACTATATTTCAGCACTACAAGCTTTTTCTTTTTTGAAGTTTTCAGTTATGTCACTTCACTTTTACAAAAGCACAATAGTATGGTAACAGAGTTGTTTTTTTGTTTTGTTTTTTGTTTGTTTGTTTGTTTTTTTAAAGCAAAAATCCTCTTCCTTTTTCTTATTCATAAAAGTGAAGTGGTTAATGTGAACTTTCTGGATAGTTGGGGATACTTGCAATGCTCCTCACTGCACCTAGAGGACATCAGGTCATCTTATGTTATTACATCACTCTTTATTAATCAGGGCTTCTCTGATGGTCTAAGCAGACCGAAGTGCTATATGTTCAGTCATGTCTGATTCTGTGACCCTATGGATGGTAGCGTGCCAGACTCCTCTGGACTTTTCCAGGCAAGAATACTGGAGTGGGTTGCCATTTCCTCCTCCAGGGAATCTCCTTGACCCAGGGATCAAACTTTACTGTCTCATGTCTCCTGAATTGCAGGAGGATTCTTTACATGCTGAGTCAACTTCTCAGACTACAACATGCCATGTTTCTTTTAACAAATGTTGGTTGGTCAAACTCTGGTCAACTGGAGTTATTTCTTTCATGATTTGACCACACAGCAATGCCAGAGCATGGTACTGGGTGACTGTATTTACTAAGTTGTTCAAGACTGTCTCCAGGAGACAGGAATATACAGTGGAAAAAAGGTTCCCTCTTCAACTGTCTTCCCTTACATCATATATAAAATACACCTAAAGTAGATTAAAGACCTAAATTTAGACTGGCCACTATAATACTCCTAGAGAAAAACCTATCAGGAACACTCTTTGACATAAATTGCAACAATATTGTTTTTGGAATTGTCTCCTAGAGGTGTTTTTGTTTTGTTTTGTGGAAATAAAACAGTAAAAAGCACTTTGTGGTCTCAAATGAAGGCTTCTTTATTTTCAAAGTCCTCCTCTTCTTGTGCTTAACTTCTTTAGTATTTTATCATCTCAGAACTTATAATAGTTTTGACAATGTGAAAATGGGCAAAATGAGAAAGAGTTATTGGACCCTTTTATTTCACTTCTAAATAGGTTTTAAAGGAGATTCCTACAAATAGGTTATATACAGATAAATCCCAGACAAAATAAAACAGAAAAAATTTAGTTAAATAATACACAGGGGGATGTCCCTGGACATATAATGGTTAAGAGTTTGACTAACAAAGTAGGGGACACAGGTTCAATCCCAGGTCGGGAAGGACTCCACATATCCTGAAGCAACTAAGCCCACATGCCACAATCACTGAGCCCAGTTGTTCAACCACTGAAGCCACAAGCCTAAGTCAGTGCTCCACAACAAGAGACGCCAAAGCAAGGCGACCCCATCACACTGCAAAGAAGAGTAGTCCCTGCTTGCCATGGCTAGAGAAAGCCTGAGTGCAGCAAGCAAGACCTGGGGCAGTGGAAAATACATAAATAAATAAGCCACACAGGGTAAGAATATCTATACTTTTATGAGTCTTAGCTTTTCTCTCTAAAAACAAAAGGATTTTACTATCCAGGAATTTTTTTTTTAATTTAAATGAGGAGCTTCACAAAATATAAATTAAATACAAGAAAAATATTGTGTTTAGTTCACTGATTAAGGGGAGAACTAGGAAGATAATATTAATCAGTCAAAAGGAAACTCTGACGTACCATTTTTAACATTGCCTAATTAAGAATGTGTAATGAACTTATTTGTTGTTATTGTTCAGACGCTCAGTAGTGTCCGGTTTTTTGTGGCCCCATGGGCTGCAGCACAACAGGCTTCCCTGTCCATCACCAGCTCCTGGAGCCTACTCAAAGTCATGTCCATCGAGTCGGTGATGCCATCCAACCATCTCATCCTCTGTCATCCCCTTTTCCTCCTGCCTTCAGTCCTTCCCAGCATCAGAGTCTTCTCCAGTGAGTCAGTTCTTCACATTCTTCACATCACATCTTTACTTTTTCATATTTTATTGCTATAAAGCTGTTCCTGTATTTCTTACTGACACTAACAACAATTCTTCAAGGTAGATATAATTATCATTATTCCATTTCACTGATGATGAGGAATAAAGTTCAAAAGAGCTAAATAATCTACATATTATTAGAGGCAGAGCTTGTATTCAGATCATCATTCTTCTAAATTCAAATTTTATTCTTCCCCAGTGATTTCAAAGAATCTCAGAAAAAAGAGAGCATGTCATTTGAATGTCTCTTGTTTTCTAGTAATTAGAAAACATTCTATAGTATTTACATACCTCTATAGTGAGCCTACATATAGAAGCAGTTGGTTCTCAGAAAGCTATATGCCTTACTAGTGGAATATAAATTAGGAAGAAGATAACTAATATTTAAAATTATATTGAATTTCTTCTTCTCTTGGGAAAAATTATCAGTGATTATGAAAATTAGTTGTACAGTATTTAAGCTGTTGTGAACATTTTGAAGTGATATCAAATAGTCACAATGACATCATAAAATTAAAATTTAGCTTTCTTAACATACCAAAAAGACAGAGGACCAGAAAGATCATATAATATGTAAATCAGCTTTGATTTACCCTTCAAGTTTGAGAATTTGTGTTACTGTCTCTCCAATGTTTTAAACCACTCTGTCCTTGGAGTTGTATTCTGGAAACACATTTTAACAGTATAGTTCCAGGAACTCCTTGATTGAAAAACTATTTTTATGATCAGCCTTCCTTGAGTTAGGCCTAACTCCATTCTCTTTCCATTGTATGCTTCTCCAATGCTTGGGAAGTTGGACTAGATAGGTGTAGGGGAAAGGTGTAGGGGACAGGGGATAGATGAAGGGGAGAGGTGTAGGGGAAATGTGCTGGGAAAGATTGAAGGCAGGAGGAAAAGGAGACAACAAAGTATGAGATGGTTAGATGGCATCACCGACTCAATGGTCACGAGTTTGAGTAATATCCCGGAGTTGGTGATGGACAGGGAGGCCTGGCGTGCTGTGGTCCATGGGGTAGCAGAGTCAGACATGATTGAGCAATTGAACTGAACTGAGGGGTTCTAAAGCAACCTCTCAAGAAGCAGTTTGGAAGATGGTGGAGGAATAGGATGGGGAGATCACTTTCTCTCCCACAAATTCATCAAAAGAACATTTAAACGCTGAGTAAATTCCACAAAACAACTTCTGAATGCTGGCAGAGGACATCAGGAACCCAGAAAAGCAGCCCATTGTCTTTGAAAGGAGGTAGGAAAAAATATAAAAGACAAAAAATAGAGACAAAAGAGATAGGGACAGAGCTCCATCCCGGGAAGGGGGTCTTAAAAAGAGAGAAGTTTCCAAACACCAGGAAACACTCTCACTGCCAAGTCTGTGGCAAGCCTTGGAAGCAGAGGGCAACATAACAGGGAGGAAAAATAAATAAATAGTTAAAACCCACAGATTACCAGCCCAATGGCAACTCCCCCAGTGGAGAAGCAGCACAGACACCTGCACCTGCCACTAGTAAGCGGGGGCTGGGCAGGGAGGCGCGGGCTGCATGGCTTAGAGTAAGGACAGGGCCTGAATGCCCCAAGGACAATCTGAGGGAATTAACTTGGGCTAGCAAACCAGACTGTGGGATAGCTACCACGCGCAAAGCCAGCCCTAACTTAAGACACCGCTAGGCCCGCGCACAGAACAAAGGACTGAACAGAGCTAGCCAGCTGCAGACCATCCCCCTTCAGCGACAGGCAGCCAGAGCCGGAAGGGGGCAATTGCAGCCCCAGAGAGACATTATCTACCAAACTGCAAGCAGGCTTCTTTGCTAACTAAGACTTCTTGGGGTTCTGGACAGTCATCATCTGCCTGAGAAGGTGCGCCAGTTGTACACCCAGAAAACTGAGCAGCAGGGACAGGAGAGGCGATAAGTCACAGCGACCACGCTTGCCAAACACCTCATCACCTGAGCTGCTCGGACCTGGGAAGGGCACAAAATGCAGGCCCAACTGAGTCTGTGCCTTTGAGGCCTACCCGAGTGCCTGAACATGAGCAGCTTAGACCTGGGAGGTGCATGCAACCCAGGGCCAGCCTCAGATAGTTCCCAGCAGAGCAACCTAGAGCCTGAGCAGTGTGGACAGGGAGGGCACACGTGCTGTGAGCAGAGGCAGGCCCAGTGTAGCTGAGACACTGCGAGCACATGCCAGTGTTATTCGTTTGCAGCGTCCATCCCTCCCTCCCCATAGCATGACTGAACGAGTGAGCCTAAAATAAAGTGTCCACCACCGCCCGCTTTGTGTCAGAGCAAAAATCAGACACTGAAGAGACCAGCAAACAGAAGAAGCTAAAACGGAGGGAACCGCCTTGGAAGTGACAGGAGCAATAGATTAAAACCCTGTCATTAGTACTGACTACATGGGAAGGGGCCTATAGATCTTGAGAAATATAAACCAGACCAAGGAACTATCTGAAAATGAACTGACCCGACAATACCCACAACAACACTAGAGAAAGTCCTAGATATATTTTTACTATCATTCTTTTTTTTTTTATTTTTTAAAAAAATTTTAAGTCCTCCATTACTCCTTTAATTTTCACTTTTATAACCTACTATTACTTTGCAAAACAAAAAACAAAACCAAAAAACCCTATTTTTTAAAAAGCAAACTTCATATATATATATATATATATATATATATATATATATATATTTTTATAATTTTTGGGACTTTTTTATTTTTCTCCTCACTTTCTTTTTTTTCTTCTTCTCTTTTCTTTAATACTGTAGTTTTGAAATTCCAAACTCTGATCTAAATTTTTAATCTGTGCTTTTTAGTATTTATTATCAATTTTTTACCTTTAAGAACCCAGTCTTCCCTACCCATTTTTACTTGGGAGTGAGATTACCAGCTTGACTGCTCTCTCCCCCTTTGGACTCTCCTTTCTCTGCACCAGGTCGCCTCTGTCTCCTCCCTACCCACTCTCTTCTCTACCCAACTTAGTGAGTCTCTGTGTGTTCCAGACGGTTGAGAAGACTTAGGGAACTGATTACTGGCTGGATCTGTCTTTCTCCTTTTGATTCCCCCCCTTTTATCCTCCTGGCCACCTCTGTCTCCTTCCTCCTTCTTCTCTTCTCTGTATAACTCCAAAAACATCTCTAAATGGTCCAGATTGTGGAGTGCACATAAGGAAGTGATTACTGGCTAGCTTGCTCTCTCTTCTTTTGATTCCACCTCATCTCATTCGGGTCACCTCTAACTCCCTCCTCCCTCTTCTCTTCTCCATGTAACTCTGTGAACCTCTCTGGGTGTCCCTCACTGTGGAAAAACTTTTCATTTTTAACCTAGATGTTTTATCAATGGTGCTGTATAGAAGAAGAAGTCTTGAGACTACTGTAAAAATAAGACTGAAAACCAGAAGCAGGAGGCATAAGTCCAAACCCTGAGAACACCAGAGAACTCCTGACTCCAGGGAACATTAATTGATAGGAGCTCATCAAATGCCTCCATACCTACACTGAAACCAAGCATCACCGAAGGGCCAACAAGTTCCAAAGCAAAACATACCACACAAATTCTCCAGCAACACAGGAACACAGCCCTGATCTCCAATATACAGGCTGCCCAAAGTTACTCCTAAACCACTGACATCTCATAACGCATTACTGGATACTTCATTGCACTTCAGAGAAAAGAAATCCAGCTCCACCCACCAGAACACCGACACAAGCTTCCCTAACCAAGAAACCTTGACAAGCCACTGGTACAACCCCACCCACAGTGAGCAAACTCCACAATAAAGAGAACTACACAAACTGCCAGAATACAGGACGGCCACCCAAAACTTAGCAATTTAAACAAGATGAAGAGACAGAGGAATACCCAGCAGGTAAAGGAACAGGATAAATGCCCACCAAACCAAATAAAATAGGAAGAGGTAGGGAATCTACCTGATAAAGAATTCCGAATAATGATAGTGAAATTGATCCAAAATCTTGAAATCAAAATGGAATCACAGATAAATAGCCTGGAGACAAGGATTGAGAAAATGCAAGAAAGGTGTAACAAGGACCTAGAAGAAATAAAAAGAGTCCATATATAATGAATAATGCAATAAATGAGATCAAAAACACTCTGGAAGCAACAAAGAGTAGAATAACAGAGGCAGAAGATAGGATTAGTGAATTAGAAGATAGAATGATAGAAGTAAATGAATCAGAGAGGAAAAAAGAAAAATGAATTAAAAGAAATAAGGACAATCTCAGAGACCTCCAGGACAGTGTTAAATGCTACAACATTTGAATCATAGGAGTCCCAGAAGAAGAAGACAAAAAGAAAGACCATGAGAAAATACTTGAGGAGATAATCACTGAAAACTTCCCTAAAATGGGAAGGAAATAATCACTCAAGCCCAAGAAACCCAGAGAGTCCCAAACAAGATAAACCCAAGATGAAACACCCCAAAACACATATTAATCAAATTAACAAAGATCAAACACAAAGAACAAATATTAAAAGCAGCAAGGGAAAAACAGCAAATAACACACAAGGGGATTCCCATAAGGATAACAGCTGATCTTTCAATAGAAACTCTTCAGGCCAGAAGGGAATGACTAGACATACTTATAGTGATGAAAGAAAATAACCTACAGCCCAGATTACTGTACCCAGGAAGGATCTCATTCAAATATGAAGGAGAAATCAAAAGCTTTACAGACAAGCAAAAGCTGAGAGAATTCTGCACCACAAAACCAGCTCTCCAACAAATGCTAAAGGATATTCTCTAGACAGGAAACACAAAAAGGGTATATAAACTCGAACCCAAAACAATAAAGTAAATGGCAACGGGATCATACTTATCAGTAATTACCTTAAACGTAAATGGGTTGAATACCCCAACCAAAAGACAAAGACTGGCTGAATGGATACAAAAACAAGACCCCTATATATGTTGTCTACAAGAGACGCACCTCAAAACAGGGGACACATACAGACTGAAAGTGAAGGGCTAGAAAAAGATTTTCCATGCAAATAGGGACCAAAAGAAAGCAGGAGTAGCAATACTCATATCAGATAAAATAGACCTTAAAACAAAGGCTGTGAAAAGAGACAAAGAAGGATACTGCATAATGATCAAAGGATCAGTCCAAGAAGAAGATATAACAATTATAAATATATGTGCACCCAACATAGGAGCACCGTAATATGTAAGACAAATCCTAAAAAGCATGAAAGGGGAAATTAACAGTGACACAATAATACTGGGATATTTTAATACCCCACTCACACCTATGGATAGATCAACTGAACAGAAAATTAATAAGGAAACACAAACTAAATGATAAAATGGACCAGTTAAACCTAATTGATATCTATAGGACATTTCACCCCAAAACAATGAATTTCACCTTTTTTCTCAAGTGCACACAGAACCTTCTCCAGGATAGATCACATCCTGGATGATAAATCTAGCCTTGATAAATTCAAAAAACTTGATATCATTCCAAGCCTCTTTTCTGACCACAATGCAGTAAGATTAGATCTCAATTACAGGAGAAAAACTATTAAAAATTCCAACATATGGAGGCTGAACAACACACTGCTGAATCACCAACAAATCACAGAAGAAATCAAAAAAGAAATCAAAATATGCATAGAAATGAATGAAAATGAAAACAAAACAACCCCAAACCTGTGGGACACTGTAAAAGCAGTGCTAAGGGGAAAGTTCATAGCAATACAGGCATACCTCAAGAAACAAGAAAAAAGTCAAATAAATAATCTAACTCTACACCTAAAGCAACTAGAAAAGGAAGAAATGAAGAACCCCAGGGTTAGTAGAAGGAAATAAATCTTAAAAATTAGGGCAGAAATAAATGCAAAAGAAACAAAAGAGACCATAGCAAAAATCAACAAAGCCAAAAGCTGGTTCTTTGATAAGATAAATAAAATTGACAAACCATTAGCCAGACTCATCAAGAAACAAAGGGAGAAAAATCAAATCAATAAAATTAGAAATGAAAAGGGAGAGATCACAACAGACAACACAGAAATACAAAGGATCATAAGAGACTTCTATCAGCAATGATATGCCAATAAAATGGACAACATGGAAGAAATGGACAAATTCTTAGAAAAGTACAACTTTCCAAAACTGAACCAGGAAGAAATAGAAAATCTTAACACACCCATCACAAGCACGGAAATTGAAACTGTAATCAGAAATCTTCCAGCAAACAAAAGCCCAGGTCCAGACGGCTTCACAGCTGAATTCTACCAAAAATTTAGAGAAGAGCTAACACCTATCCTACTCAAACTCTTCCAGAAAATTGCAGAGGAAGGTAAACTTCCAAACTCATTCTATGAGGCCACCATCACCCTAATACCAAAACCTGACAAAGATCCCACAAAAAAAGAAAACTACAGGCCAATATCACTGATGAACATAGATGCAAAAATCCTAAACAAAATTCTTGCAATCAGAATCCAACAACACATTAAAAAGATCATACACCATGACCAAGTGGGCTTTATCCCAGGGATGCAAGGATTCTTCAATATCTGCAAATCAATCAATGTAATACACTACATTAACAAATTGAAAAAAAAAAGCCATATGATTATCTCAGTAGTTGCAGAGAAAGCCTTTGACAAAATTCAACATCCATTTATGATAAAAACTCTCCAGAAAGCAGGAATAGAAGGAACATACCTCAACATAATAAAAGCTATATATGACAAACCCACAGTAAACATTATCCTCAATGGTGAAAAATTCAAAGCATTTCCCCTAAAGTCAGGAACAAGACAAGGGTGCCCACTTTCACCATTACTATTCAACATAGTTTTGGCAACAGCAATCAGAGCAGAAAAAGAAATGAAAGGAATCCAAATTGGAAAAGAAGAAGTAAAACTCTCACTGTTTGCAGATGACATGATCTTTTACATAGAAAACCCTAAAGATTCTACCAGAAAATTACTAGAACTAATCAATGAATATAGTAAAGTTGCAGGATATAAAATCAAGACACAGAAATCCCTTGCATTCCTATACACTAATAATGAGAAAATAGAGAAATTAAGGAAACAATTCTATTCACCATTGCAACGAAAAGAATAAAATCCTTAGGAATATATCTACCTAAAGAAACTAAAGACCTATATATAGAAAACTATAAAACACTAGTGAAAGAAATCAAAGAGGACACTAATAGATGGAGAAATATACCATGTTCATGGATTGGAAGAATCAATATAGTGAAAATGAGTATACTACCTAAAGCAATCTATAGATTGAATGCAATTCCTTTCAAACTACCAACGGTATTTTTCACAGAGCTAGAACTAATAATTTCACAATTTGTATGGAAATACAAAAAACCGCGAATAGGCAAAGCAATCTTGAGAAAGATGAGTGGAACTGGAGGAATCAACCTGCCTGCCATTGGCTCTACTACAAGGCCTCAGTCATCAAAACAGTATGGTACTGGCACAAAAACAGAAATATAGATCAATGGAACAAAATAGAAAACCCAGAGATAAATCGATGCACCTATGGACACCTTATCTTTGACAAAGGAGGTAAGAATATACAATGGATTAAGGACAATCTCTTTAACAATGGTGCTGGAAAAACTGGTCAACCACTTGTAAAAGAATGAAACTAGAACACTTTCAAACACCATACACAAAAATAAACTCAAAATGGATTAAAGATCTAAACATAAGACCAGAAACTATAAAACTCCTAGAGGCGAACATATGCAAAACACTCTCTGACATAAATCACAGCAGGATCTTCTATGACCCACCTCCCAGAATATTGGAAATAAAAGCAAAAATAAACAAATGGGACCTAATTAAACTTAAAAGCTTCTGCATAACAAAGGAGACTCTAAGCAAGGTGAAAAGACAGCTTTCAGAATGTCAGAAAATAATAGCAAATGAAGCAACTGACAAACAACTAATCTCAAAAATATACAAGCAACTCCTGCAGCTCAATTTCAGAAAAATAAACGACCCAATCAAAAAATGGGCCAAAGAACTAAATAGACATTTCTCCAAAGAAGACATACAGATGGCTAACAAACAGATGAAAAGACGCTCAACATCACTCATTATCAGAGAAATGCAAATCAAAACCACAGTGAGCTACCATTTCACGCCAGTCAGAATGGCTGTGATCCAAACGTCTACAAGCAATAAATGCTGGAGAGGGTGTGGAGAAAAGGGAACCCTCTTACACTGTTGGTGGGAATGCAAACTAGTACATCCACTATGGAGAAAGTGTGGAGATTCCTTAAAAAACTGGAAATAGAACTGCCATACGACCCAGCAATCCCATTGCTGGGTATACACTCGGAGGAAACCAGAATCGAAAGAGACACGTGTACCCCAGTGTTCATCACAGCACTGTTTATAATAGCCATGACATGGAAGCAACCTAGATGTCCATGAGCAGATGAATGGATAAGAAAGCTGTGGTATATATACACAATGGAGTATTACTCAGCCATTAAAAAGAATACATTTGAATCAGTTCTAATGAGGTGGATGAAACTGGAGCCTATTATACAGAGTGAAGTAAGCCAGAAAGAAAAACACCAATACAGTATACTAATGCATATATGTGGAATTTAGGAAGATGGTAACAATAACCCTGTATGCAAGACAACAAAAGAGACGCATATGTATAGAACAGTCTTTTGGACTCTGCGGTAGAGGGAAAGGGTGGGATGACTTGGGAGAATGACATTGAAACATGTATAATATCATATATGAAACAAATCGCCAGTCCAAGTTCGATGCATGATACTGGTTGCTTGAGGCTGGTGCACTGGGATGACCCAGAGGGATGGTACAGGGAGGGAAGAGGGAGGGGGGTTCGGTATGGGGAACTCGTGTATACCTGTGGTGGATTCATGTTGATGTATGGCAAAACCAATACAATATTGTAAAGTAATTAACCTCCAATTAAAATAAATAAATTTATATTTAAAAAAGAAAAACAATCATTGTTTAATTTAATTTTATTCTCTAGCTTAATAAAAATTTTCATGACAATTTGCAGATAATAAAAAGTATCCAAGGTTGCAAAAATAAATAAATAAATAAAGCAACCTCTCTACTCAGCACTGTAGTTAATTAGATAGATATTTGATGACCACTCAATGAGTCATTGTAAATGGATTTCTATCTTTTATGAAGTTGAGAATGATAAATTTGTCAGTCCACACTAATTCTGTGATCTGACACTAGCTTTCAACCCAGTAATGATACTTCAACAAAATTTGTATCTCTTATAAATCTTTGTGTTTGTGCTCAGGTGCTCAGTTGTGTCTGCAGTTTTGAGACTCCATGGACTATAGCCTGCCAGGCTTCTCTGTCCATGGGATTATCCCGGCAGGAATACTGGAGTGGGTAGGCATTTCTTCCTCCAGGGCATCTTCCTGACTCAGGGATAAAAAAAGCTCTGCTGTCTCCTGCAGTTCCTGCATTGAAGGAAGATTCTTTATGACGGAGACACCTGGGAAGCCTTCAGTTCAGTTCAGTCCAGTCGCTCAGTCATGTCCGACTCTTTGCAACCCCATGAATCACAGCATGCCAGGCCTCCCTGTACACCACCAACTCCCGGAGTTCACTCAGACTCACGTCCATCGAGTCAGTGATGCCATACAACCTTCTCATCTTCTGTCATCTCCTTTTCCTCCTGCCCCCAATCCCTCCCAGCATCAGAGTCATTTCCAATGAGTCAACACTTCGCATGAGGTGACCAAAGTACTGGAGTTTCAGCTTTAGCATCATTCCTTCCAAAGAAATCCCAGGGCTGATCTCCTTAAGAATGGACTGGTTGGATCTCCTTGCAGTCCAAGGGACTCTCAAGAGTCTTCTCCAACACCACAGTTCAAAAGCATCAATTCTTCAGCGCTCAGCTTTCTTCACAGTCCAACTCTCACATCCATACATGACCACTGGAAAAACCATAGTCTTGACTACACGAACCTTTGTCAGCAAAGTAATGTCTCTGCTTTTCAATATGCTATCTATGTTGGTCATAACTTTCCTTCCAAGGAGTAAGCATCATTTAATTTCATGGCTGCAATAACCATCTGCAGTGATTTTGGAGTCCAAAAAACTAAAGTCTGACACTGTTTCCACTGTTTCCCCATGTATTTCCCAAGAAGTGATGGGACCAGATGCCATGATCTTCGTTTTCTGAATGTTGAGCTTTAGGCCAATTTTTTCACTCTCCTCTTTCACTTTCATAATTTTAATTTTTAATTCAGACTATCTGAACATGGTGTGTGAGTGTGGTTCTATATAGGAATATTTCTGAGTTGAATTGAATTACATTTATTTATCAAATACTTTCAATATTGATATTTATTTATTTTAGTAGGTAATTGTAATGGTCTTTACAGTTGGTGACAATATATGTGTCATTCTTCTTTAGTTGCAAAACAATAACTTAAAGATCAGTTCCTGGCCTAGGATATAGTGGCCTGGCTTCTTCTCCTTAGCAAATGACATTCTGATTCCATTTTTTAAAATTTTCTTGTTATAAATTGTGAATAATATTGTCTTTTTTTTAATTCCATATGAATATTATTCAATGAAAGTGGCTGAACTAAGTGCATTTACCATCTCTATGTACAGGCAAATAATGTAATTGCTTTCATAATTATCATGTTTATCTAATTCTAGAACTTTCATAATAAACAACTACTTTAAGAAGTACTGTGAATTTCATCTTGTTTGAAGTGCCATTATTATAATAAGACTCATAGTTACCACTTAATGTTTATGAAAGTAATATGTTAAAATCATGATTTGCATATGTAAGTTAAACCACAAATAACTATAATAAAGTTTAAATATCAATTCGTTATCCACCTAAATATTTAGTTTGCACAATACTAAATACTCAGACATCATAATAAATTCATGTATTTTCAAATACGTAAATTCATAAAAAATCAATATTTCTTTATTTTTTTTTCTCCCTCTTTTCATAGTGTTGGTCTTCATGTAAACTCAAGAAGGAAGTCAAAATTAAAGATGCATGACAAAGAAAGTTCTCCTCTGCTGTTCAGGTAATTTCAGGAAACAACTGATTTGCTGGCAAAGTCTGCTAATGTGGTGAAATACCCCTGAGGTTTTATTAGCCGCAACTGAGACGCTTTAGAGAATGTGCCAACAAACAGGACATGTGGTTATTTTAAGGTTCCTCCAAAGGTACCACTTAAAAGTCAACAAAGACATTCACTGTAACTGAGCTAGATGGCAGGTCTAAATCTTACATTGTTGCCTCTTTCTTGGTGAACTAACGGCTGCCTGGGGCCTTGGCCATGGACCTATGTCAGGCATGTCATAGGTGAGATTGAAATCGTATAATCACAGACTCTCAGCTTTCAATGGATCTTACAAGTCATAACATCATCTTTCATCCTTATCTTTCCTATATTAATTTGTATCTTTTTCAGCATATATAACATTTAAGAAAGATGGATTCAAGTAAATATCATCAATTTAGAAGTAGAAATATTTTGGAGACTTTTTTTCCTTTTTGATATATATTTAAATTACTGAGAAGAAAAATAATATTAGTTAGAATTATATCATAATAATTAAAGAATTCAAAGTTTCATCCAAATTTGCTACAATTTATATTACAGCCTAAGAAGGTTCTTTGATATTGCACAATTGTTAAAAATATCTCTGTTAAAAATTACACATTACTTAAGGAGATGCCTGTATTCCAATGATAAATTTCTTTAGTGTTCAACATTCCATATTGTTTCTAAATTTTCCACAGCTCTTAATAATTATGTTGGACATATTTGTAAATAACAATTTTTCTCCTTTAAAAATATTTTCCATTAGAGCTTATTTCTAGAAACAGTAGTATGGAACCAAAGAAAAATGAAAAGAGGAATTTCTATTTCTTCAGTTATTTCTAAAATAATGTTATTACATAACTTATGTCCAACTCTTACCTTATGTACACCATACCCTTGTCTGATCTGTTGGTATATCATATATCAGAATAAGAAAATGCAATAAAGCTGTTGCACTTTGTTTCCTCATAACTGCAATTTCCAGTTTTGAAATCAATTTTTATTGGAGTATAGTTGACTTACAATGTTGTGGTTATTTTGTGTAACTAAAAACTAAGCTCTATCCATTTATCTTTTTAAAACTTTTTTATTCTTTATTATTATTATTTTTTACTTTAAAATATTGTATTGGTTTTGCCATACATCAATATGAATCCGCCACGGGTGTACGTGTGTTCCCCATCCTGAACCCCCCTCCCACCTCCCTCCTCATCCCATCCCTCTGGGTCATCATCCCAGTGTACCAGCCCCAAGAACCCTGTCTCATACATCGAACCTAGTCTGGCGATTCATTTCACATATGATAATTTACATGTTTCAATGCCATTCTCCCATATCTTCCCATCCTTGCCCTCTCCCACAGAGTCCAAAAGACTGTTCTATACATCTGTGTCTCTTTTGCTGTCTCGCATACAGGGTTATCGTTACCATCTTTCTAAATTTCATATATATGCATTAGTATACTGTATTAGCGTTTTTCTTTCTGGCTTACTTCATTCTGTATAATAGACTCCAGTTTCATCCACCTTATTAGAACTGATTCAAATGTATTCTTTTTAATGGCTGAGTAATACTCCATTGTGTATATGTACCACAGCTTTCTTATCCATTTGTCTGCTGATGGACATCTAGGTTGCTTCCATGTCCTGGCTATTATAAATACTGCTGCAATGAACATTGGGGTACATGTATCTCTTTCAATTCTGGTTTCCTCAGTGTGTATGCCCAGCAGTGAGATTGCCGGGTCATATGGCAGTTCTATTTTCAGTTTTTTAAAGGAAAGAAATATTTTTGGCAGAATATATTTTATTATATTTATGCTTAGTCTTCCATTTTCTTTTGGAAATTTATGTCCCAAATTTCTCATTGTCTTAGTAATCCAATCGGCTGTAACCAGGATTTATGAAAGATGGATGCTATGGGGAAATTGGAGAAGGCTTGAGAATGCATGCAGCAGACACATGAAAGAGTGGAAAGATTCCTTCGTGGATGGATGCCTTGCTGCTGTTTGGGAATGAAGTTTCCATTCTTAAGGGTATTTAATAGGGGCACTCTTCCTGACTTGTGTGCACAGATGCACATTCATATATCAGGTAAGTGTCCAATAAATATTTTTGAATGAGTAAAATTGTAATAGGTAACTAACTTAACAACAGATTTTATCTGTGCTTGTGTTAGTCTGTGTACATATTAAACGTATAGTTACCTGTCTCTGTACATTACCTTAAAGACTCTTTCTGTTCTCCACATTAAATTTCCATTTTTAGAACTTTGAAAATAAGGATTTCCTCTACTTGAAATATCTTTGTTTACTGAAAACCTGTGCAATAGTTATGTTTTATCCAATTTTTTGGAAGCTGTATGTTAATTGAATACATCTATGTTGAATTCAATGTGAAACATAGTTTTGAAGAATAATAAATATCAATTAACAAACACTATAATTATCTTGAAAGTAAAAACAACCAGTAACATAGTTTTTCCTAAAGGCAATTAAATATTTTCATATTTACCTGATAAGGTCCATCAGAAACTGTTAAACTTTTCAACTTCCCTTTCAAATCTTTATTTTGTCTCTTATAAAGTAGAGAGCAATAATAAACAGAGCAGAAGAAAAGAACACATGAATTTCTCCTAGGTTTATGGTCTGGGGAATCAGGCATATTCTTACCCATATTAAATGACAATTTGCCAAGCTTTCACTCATCATCTAATAGATTTCAGACACTGCAGACATCGTGTCAGGCACCATGGTTAGTGAGAAAACACAATTGAATAGTTTATGTATTTTGGTTGCTACCAGGTGGAGTGTGTCATCAGTGAATTCTGCATATTTCCCAAAACCCTCTGCTTGCAATAAATTTTATTGACCATGTCTTCCTTTCCAGTTAGAGCTGAGGGTTCAAATGTAAATTCTCATGAAAAAATAAGTAACTCTTACCTGTGTGTGGCACCTGTCACCTTACAAGATACAAGATGCACACCTAAGAATTAAATACAAGTTGTAACCTGACAGAGGAGGGCTTAGAAACACGGGGCACTGAGATACTAAGTAGAGGTACATGGAGCTGGAACCAGAATGAGAATCCAGGTCTCATGGAGATAGCCCAGTGTTTTCACAGTAAACTACAGATCATGTGTTGCCCTATAGGTAATTTACAGGTTACAAGTACAAGGTGTCTGAAGAGATGGACAGCATCACGGAGAAAATAAGAAAGACATAAAACAAGTACTGGAGCAAAGTGCCAAGGACATTTCCACAGCTACAGTGACTGCTCTGTCTGTGTTCTAAGAAATTCAGACTATCATGCTATCATGATTAATAGGTACAATTCTCAATTCCTTTGTAGGTAATTCAGGACCCAAGAACATATTGCTTCTTAAATGGAGCTTCTCACATCTCCCAACATGACTAAATTTCTTCTCTTGGGATTCACACAGAATCTACAACTGCAGAAAATACTCTTTGTTGTCCTTTTGCCCATGTTTCTATTCACTGTGCTCGCCAACCTGCTCATCGTCATCACCATCTCCCTCAGCCCCACACTTTCAGTTCCCATGTACTTTTTCTCACTCACTTGTCCTTCATAGATGCCATCTTCACCTCTGTCAGCACCCCGAAATTGATCACCGACCTGCTGTACCAGAGGAGAACCATCTCCAGGGGTGGCTCCCTGACTCATCTCTTTCTAGAGCACTTCCTGGGAGGAGTAGAGGTTATTGTCCTCAGTGTCATGGCCTATGATCGCTACGTGGCCATCTGCAAGCCTCTGCACTACACGACCATCATGTGACAGGGGCTCTGCCAGCTCCTGGTGGTGGTGGCCTGGGTTGGGGGGATCCTGCATGCCACTTTGCAGATTCTTTTCATGGTAGACATGACCTTCTGTGGCTCAAATGTCATTGATCACTTTATATGTGATTTCATCTCATTATTAAAACTTGCCTATACCCACACCTACATGCTTGGAATCATGGTGGCAGCTAACACTGGGGCCATGTGCTTGCTCATTTTTTCCTGCTCCTCATTTCCTACACAGTCATCCTGAGCTCCCTGAAATCACATGGCTCTGAAGGACAGCACAAGGCCCTCTCTACATGTGGCTCACACTTTACAGTAGTGGTTCTCTCTTTGCCCCTTGTATATTCACCTACATGTGTCCTGTGGCCACCTATCCTGTGGACAAGTGGGTGGCTGTATTCTTTGCAGTCCTCACTCCCATGCTAAATCCTATCATTTACACAGTGAGAAACACAGAGGTGAAAATTGCCATGAGAAATTTTCTGAAGAGAAGAGTAACTTAGGCTGTTTGTGAAGCCAAGAAAGAAATGATTTGTATACATAGGGAGGGTTGTACCAGTTGTGAATTATTATAGAAAGTAAGAAATTTTGCTGATTATTGACAGATAAAAAGGCCCAGAAACTATATGTTGAGGCACACTATATGTTGAGGCACCCTAGTGAGGCACATTTTAGGCATTTTGTTAACTTTTAATGTACTATTTGAAAACTTCAAGGTTCATGTTTATAACTTCAGATTAGGCAATGGAAACAACTATAAACCCCAGGTTTGATGATTGTAGAGTATGTTTTTCTTCACTGTCCTACATCTGCTTCACTAAATTCTTCATATATGTCTTTTGGATGAAATTGGCTTTTCTTTAGGATATTGATCTAAGAACTTTGTCTATTTTTGTTTAAAGTAAATTAGGAATAGAAATTCTTTGCCAGATGCACTGGGAAGTAATAGTTAAGTGAAAGAATCAGAGCTATTATTTTTTTTGTACTATGAATAATCATAAAAGCAAGAGTCAACTGCATAGAGAGGAAAGAATAATTCACAATCTGAATGTTTTCTTGGCACAAGGAATAAGCCATAGATTTTTGAAATTATTCTTCATTTCCTCCATTTTTAAATATCCTTATGGCTCATCTACTTTTTTTAATATATGAAAAATCTTTGATAGCAAGAATTGAGAGTCATTTGATACAAGGGTTGCCATCTTTTATTATGTCTCAACAAAAAAACATGATTATGTTTCAAAGTTACTGCTCTGGAGAACCTTGAAAATAAGAAATTCATCTACTTTAAATATCCTTGTGTACTGAAAACCTGTGTAAAAAGTTTGTTTGTGTGTTTTTGTTATTTTTAACCCAGGTCTCTGAAGCTGTTACATAAATTTACATTAAATTAGCACTTCATTATCTACAGCATATTCACTTCAGTTGATTTATCCATTTACTAAACTGTTAGCTTCACTAACAGGTATACAGATTTTATTGTCATTGTTTAGTCCCTAATTTGTGTCAGGCTCTTTGCAAATCATCTGTCTATGGGATTTTTAGGCAAAAATACTGGAATGGGTTGCCATTTCTTTCTCCAGGTGATCTTCCCTATCCAGGAATTGAGCCCATGTCTCCAGCATTGGCAAGTGTTTTTTGTTTGTCTGTTTGTTTTTAATTCACCAGGGAGGCAATACTAGTTTTACAAAGAAGCAAATTAAAGCCAAAGTGGATTACTAATTTACTTGCCTGGCCTGATACATGTTTACCCCATTAGTGTGTCAGGAACTATTACTGAAATTCAGCTCTCTCTAAAATATTTCAGCTAGAAACTTCCCATTCAAGTCTTAAAACTCAGTTTTACTTTCTTTCAAGTAAACAGAGTTGTCTGTGGTATGTTTAGGTCTACTAATGAGAAAATCATCTGCTGTCTAAATGATTCACTTTATCCTTCAAGAAGATGGTGTCAAATGCTATAGCCTTGTCTCAAATGTAGGAATACATTTCAGCACTACAAGATTCTTATTCTTTTTGAAAGTTCAATTTACTTCAATTATAAAAATGTATAATATCATATATGAAATGAGTCGCCAGTCCAGGTTCTATGCACGATACTGGATGCTTGGGGCTGGTGCACTGGGATGACCCAGAGGGATGGTACGGGGAGGGAGGAGGGAGGAGGGTTCAGGATGGGGAACACATGTATACCTGTGGTGGATTCATTTTTATATATGGCAAAACCAATAAAATATTGTAAAGTTAAAAAATAAAATAAAATAATAGAAAAAATGTCCAACATTACTACGGTAATGGAATTTTTTTTAAGCAAAAATCTTCACATTTCTTTTATTTTTTTATTTTTTATACGATTTTTTAAATTTTATTTTATTTAACTTTACAATATTGTATTGGTTTTGCCATATATCAAAATGAATCTGCCACAGGTATACATGTGTTCCCCATCCTGAACGCTCCTCCCTCCTCCCTCCCCATACCATCCCTCTGGGTTGTCCCATGGAGTATTACTCAGCCATTAAAAAGAATATATTTGAATCAGTTCTAATGAGGTGGATGAAACTGGAGCCTATTATACAGAGTGAAGTAAGCCAGAAAGGAAAACACCAGTACAGTATACTAAAACATATATATGGAATTTAGAAAGATGATAACAATAACCCTGTATATGAGACAGCAAAAGAGCCACTGATGTATAGAACAATCTTTTGGACTCTGGGAGAGGGAGAGGGTGGGATGATTTGGGAGAATGGCATTGAAATATGTATAATATCACATTTATTTTCTATTAATGAAAACAAATACTAACATTGGTCTTCACAAAGCAAAGAGTCTAAGGTGAATTTTCAAAAATGAGGGGACACCTGTAATGATTCTCTATACCCATGGAAAATACCAGGTCATCCTACTTACTACAACACTGTTGATAAATCAGAGCTTCTCTGAATAAGATACTCCAACTCATGGTTTCTTCTCACAAATGTCACCTTCTCAAGTTCAGTGGTCAACTGGAGCTCTTTCTTTCATAATTTGACCACACAGCAATGTCCGAGCATGGTACTAGTCTGACTGTGTTTACTAAATGATGCAAGGCTGTCTCCACGAGGCGAGAATATACCATGAAGAAAAGAGTGTCTCTTAAACAGCATCTCTTATGCCATATACAAAATAAACTCTAAATGGATTAAAGACCTAAATGTAACAGCGGATACTGTAAAACTTCTGTAGGAAAACTCAGGTAGAATACTCTGACACAAACAGCGGCAACACTTTTTTTGGAACCATCTCTTAAATCTGACTTTGTTTTATGGCTATAAAGAGTAGAAAGCTTTTTGTAATCCAAATTAGAGCCTGGTTGTTTCCAAATTTCTCTTCTTTTTTTGGCAGGATTTGAATCCCATTTATTGTCCCAAAAGAAAAGCATTTGTAGGAATTTCCACTAAGTCTTTTCTGTGTAGTTTTTAGAATTGGCCCATATCTTTAGTGAAAAGAGCACCTAAAATTCAGGGTTTAGTTCCTGGCTTTTCAAAATATTGGTTCCACAAAACACTGAGTATTTGGTATTTCTCTAATGCTTTAAAACACATACATTTTATATCTTCTTTGCTCTTCTGGTATATCACATTGAAATACTTATTGCAAGACCACCATTCATTCTTCTCTAGGTCACAAATACTATCACTTCATTTCAAGTTTGAGAATAGTTGTGGCTTATATGGAATTACTACGAATTATTACATATTTTTAGGCCCTATGTCAGCTATGTATTGAAAACATATTGAACATACAAATTTTGTTCCTGGGCTTTTGAAGATACCACAAATCTAGTGACTTATTTTACTTCATTCAGATAAGCAGAAAAAATGAGTTGTTCCTTGCATTCAGGTGGAAGGGTTATAGAGACTTTTACCTGTAAGCATTTTAGTTCTCTATCAATGAGTCATAATTTAGTCTACAGAACAGAGATTAGCTCAAGATTGTGGAGCAGAGGAAGTGAGTTCACCCCTTCTCATGTAAACAATAAAATCACAGCCAGCAGCTGAACAACCATATACCACCCTCCCCCCAAAAAAATGCTGGAACCTACCAAAATAGATACCCTACATCCAAAGGCAAAGAAGAAGCCACAATAAGATTGTAGGAGAAGCACAGTCATGATTAAATCAAATTCTATACCCACCTGGTGGGCAACCTACAAATTAGAAAGCAATTTTACTACAGAATTTCTGCCACAAGGAGTGAAAATCTTGAGCCCTCTGTCAGGCTCACCAGGCTGGATGTCCAGCACAAGAGTAGGAGCCCCTAGAGGATCTGTCTTTGAAGGCAAGCAGTGTTTAATCACAGAAATTCCACAATGACGAAGGTAGCAGAAACCACACTCTTGGAGGGTACACACATGGTTGTGTACATATTAAGATTTGGGGAGAAAAAGAAACAATGGCATTCCAAGAGACGGGGCCAGACCTACTTTCTAGTATTGAAAACTGCAGAAGCAGAGTATTTCTTCAGCTCATGGTAGGGACAAAGATGATGGCAGTGGCAAATCTGGAGACCACTCATTGGTATGAACCTTTCTGGAAGCCACCATTAGACCCACTCTCCACCTATAGACTCCTTTGCTGGATACCTCAAGAAAGCAACCAACAGGATGGGAATACAGATCCACTCAATATCAGACAGGCTTCTCATAGAAGTCCAGAGCACAACCCTGTCCACCAGAGTGAAAAGACCCAGCTCACCCATCAGTATACAAGAACCAGTCCCTCCCATCAGGAAGCCTACATAAGCCACTTAAGACAGCCTCATCCACCCGAAGGCAAAGGGGCAGAAATAAGAACTACAGACTGCAGCCTGTGGAACTGAAACAAAATTCACAGAAAGTTAGAGAGCATGAGAGCACATGGCCCAGATGAAAGAACAAGATGAAATCCAAAAATAACAACTAATTCAGTTCAGTTGCTTAGGTATGTCTGACCCTATGCGACCCCATGAACTGCAGCATACCAGGCCTCCCTGTCTATCACCAACTCCCAGAGTCCACCCAAATCCATGCCCATTGAGTTGGTGATGCCATTGAACCATCTTATCCTCTGCCGTCCTCTTCTCCTTCTGCCCGCAAGCTTTCCCAGCATCAGGGTCTTTTCAAATGAGTCAGCTCTTCGCATCAGGTGGCCAAAGTATTGCAGTTTCAGCTTCAACATCAGTCCTTCCAAGGAACACCCAGGACTGATCTCCTTCAGAATGGACTGGTTGGATCGCCTTGCAGACCAAGGAACTCTCAAAGATCTTCTGCAACACCACAGTTCAAAAGCATCACTTCTTAGGTGCTCAGCTTTCTTTATACTCCAACTCTTATATCCATACATGACCACTGGAAAAAACATAGCCTTTACTAGATGGGCCTTTGTTGACAAAGTAATATCTCTGCTTTTTAATATGCTATCTATCTTGGTCATAACTTTCCTTCCAAGGAGTAAGGGTCTTTTAATTTCATGGCTGCAGTCACCATCTGCAATGATTTTGGAGCCCCCAAAAATAAAGTCAGCCACTGTTTCCCCATCTATCTACCATGAAGTGATGGGACCGGATGCCATGATCTTAGTTTTCTGAATGTTGAGTTTTAAGCCAAATTTTTCATTCTCCTCTTTCATTTTCATCAAGAGGCTTTTTAGCTTCTCCTCACTTTCAGCCATAAGGGTGGTGTCATCTGCATATCTGAGGTTATTGATATTTCTCTGGGCAATCTTGATTCTAGCTTGTGCTTCTTCCAGCACAGCATTTCTCATGATGTACTCTGCATATAAGTTAAATAAGCAGGGTGACAATATACAGCCTTGACATACTCCTTTTCCTCTTTGAAACCAGTCTGTTGTTCCAAATCCAGTTCTAACTGTTGCTTCCTGACCTGCATACAGGTTTCTCAAGAGGCAGGTCAGATGGTCTGGTATTCCCATCTCTTTAAGAACTTTCCACAGTTTATTGTGATCCACACAGTCAAAGGCTTTGGCATAGTCAATAAAGCAGAAATAGATGTTTTTCTGGAACTCTCTTGCTGTTTGATGATCCAGCAGATGTTGGCAATTTGGTCTCTGGTTCCTCTGCCTTTTCTAAAACCAGCTTGAACATCTGGAAATTCATGGTTCATGTATTGTTGAAGCCTGGCTTGGAGAATTTTGAGCATTACTTTACTAGCATGTGTGATGAGTGCAATTGTGCAGTAGTTTGAGCATTCTTTGCCATTGCCTCTCTTTGGGATTGGAATGAAAATCGATGTTTTCCAGTCCTGTGGTCACTGCTGAGTTTTCCAGATTTGCTGGCATATTTACTGCAGCACTTTCACAACATCATCTTTTAGGATTTTAAATAGCTCAACTGGAATTCCATCACCTGTACTGACTTTGTTCATAGCGATGCTTTCTAAGGCCCACTTGACTTCACTTTCCAGTATGTCTGGCTCTAGATGAGTGATCACACCACCGAGATTATCTGGATTGTGCAGATATCTGCACAGTTCTTCTGTACCACCTCTTCTTAACATCTTCTGCTTCTGTTAGGTCCAAACATTTCTGTCCTTTATTGAGCCCATCTTAGTATGAAATATTCCCTTTGTATCTCTAATTTTCTTGAAGAGATCTCTAGTCTTTCCCATTCTATTGTTTTCCTCTATTTCTTTGCATTGATCGCTAAGAAAATCTTTCTTATCTCTCCTTGCTATTTTTTGGAACTCTGCATTCAAATCGGTATATGTTTCCTTTTCTCCTTTGCTTTTCACTTCTCTTCTTTTCATGGCTATTTGTAAGGCCTCCTCATACAGCCATTTTGCCACTAAGTGCAGTGGAAATACGCAATTTATTGAAAAAATAAATCGTAGCAATGGTAGGGAAAGTGATCCTACATCTCAGAAAGAGAATGGAGGCATGAATTGAGAAGCCTGCAAGAAATATTTAATAAAGACATACAAGAACTAAAGAACAAAGAAACAGAGATGAACAATAACTGAAATGGCAAATATCTTAGAAGGAATCAATACCAGAATAATTGAGGCAGAATAGATAAATAACCTGGAAGACAGAATAGTGGAAATTAGTGCCATAAAATAAAGAAAAAAAAAAAACTGAGAATAAATCAAGACAGTCTAAGAAACATCTGGGACAACATTAAATGCACCAACATTTGCATTATAAGAGTCTCAGAAGAAGAGGACCTGAGAAAATGTTTGGAGAGATAATAACAACAATCTTTCCAAATATGTGAAAGAAATTTGAGTTGTTTTCACCTGTTGGCTGTTGTGAGTAATGCTGCTATTAACCCTGGTATCAAAGAAGGCAATGGCACCCCACTGCAGTACTCTTGCCTGGAAAATCCCATGGATGGAGGAGCCTGGTAGGCTGCAGTCCGTGGGGTCGCTAGGAGTCGGACACGACTGAGCAACTTCACTTTCACTTTTCACTTGCATGCATTGGAAAAGGAAATGGCAACCCACTCCAGTGTTCTTGCCTGGAGAATCCCTGGGACGGGGGAGCCTGGTGGGCTGCCGTCCTGGGGTAGCAGAGTTGGACATGGCTGAAGTAACTTAGCAGCAGCAGCAGCAACCCTGGTATATAAATATCTGTTAAAGATCTCTGCTTCTATTCTTCTGTGTATAAAATACCAAGAGTATAGTTATATTTAACTAACATCTCCTTTTTACAAAGGGAATTTCAAAAGTTACAATAATTATTATTAAATATATCTATTGTTCGGACAGACCCAAAAGATAGCAATGAAAATAGTGTAAAGCCAACTATAAACACCTAAGTGTTGTAAGTGGTCAACAGATCAGAAGGTTGAACTCTTTATACTGGACATTATCTCTTGAATGTTGAGGCAACAACTATGAACTGTGATTATTTATTTTCCATTACAAATGCACATATGTCTTCCTTATTGTGAGTGCAGATATTTAATTATATTTATTTGCTATTTTAAGCAGCTGTTTAACAGGAAACTCTTCTCAGCCGGAAGCCTTTTCCTTGTCACTATATCAAAGTTACAGCATAAGTAACCTTTAACCAAACACCCCATGCTTTACTCATTTTCAGCCCAAGCATACATTTCAAATATTTTAGCTTATAACAACAGCTTGGCTAACTGGTTGGTTCTTTCTGTAGATCAAAAAAGTTAGAAATGAAAAATAAGTAACAGATTATCAGATTTCTTTCCTAGGTTCCTTTTCAATAATTTCATAGTCAAACTGTGTGACCAAACTGTGAACAAGGTAACACCTACAAGAAGTCAGCAAGCCTGCATGCAGTGGGGGGTGTCAAGGAATCTGACTCTCTATCTCAATAATTAACTGATATTTCTTCCCTTCTTCCATTCAAAATGTTCATGGTTCAGCAGAATCTTTGGAGGTGGTTTTTGCCAACATGAAATCCATCATTTCTGTAGATTGCTGGCATTGTGGTTTAAGGCAGCTCTCCTATTTACCAAGTTTTATGTGTATTGATTTTTTTTTAAGTGACAAACAGCTTGGTCTGATTTAGGAACGATATTCTGTTTCTGACTACCCTTCTATATCACTATGATGATGTAAATATATAAAATCTATTTATCTACTATTTTATTTCTTAGCTGTTTATTTTGTTCAATTAACATATTTATCCATGAACCAATAGCATAGTGTTAAAATTACTGCAGTGTTTCAGATACCATTGCCATATAAAAATCACTCCCAAATTTAGTGGTTTTAAAAAACTGACTATCACTTTACTATTTCAGGTAATGATGATAGATCAAGAATTTGATTAATTCAGTTGGGTACTTAAGTTCAACATCTCTCATAAGCTTGCAGTCAGAAACTGCCTGAGGCTTCAGTCATGGAATCAGTTTCCTCACTCATATACCTATACAGGCTGGGAAGCCTTGAACAGTGGCAATTGAAACAGGCAGGACTCCATGAGATCATAGGGTGAAGCCTCATCCAATAGAACTGGTGTCCTAGTGAGATATGGAACATAAACCAGAGTCCACATGTTTGCTCAGAGGAAAGGCCCTGAGAGAATGGAGTGAGAAGGAGGCTGTCTGTAAGTGGGAAGAGAGGCCTTACCAGAAACCCACCCTGCTGTTACATTAATCTTGGACATCCAGCCTCGAGAACTGTGGAAAAAATGAATGACTTGTATTTAAGCTATGCAATCTGCATTATTTTGTTATGGAAGCCCAAGTCAATTAATATATGGTGGTATTGATAATGGATGGTGATGATAAAATACAGGTTGACTTTACTCAATAGAGGTCTGAATTGAATGACCAAGTTTCATTTTAGAAAAGAAAAAACATATTTCCTCATCCAATTGCCAGAAATAGATAATTTCCAATCCAGAGATTCTTTGACTAAAGAAGCTATCAGATATTTTTGAGTTATACCTGTCAGCACAAATAGGTGGTACAAATCTTCAACCTAATCTTTCTCTGAGAGATCTGTGACCATTTACTAAGGTAACTATACTCTAGCAAATAGAAATGCTCAAATCTTTCTGGAGATTACCTGAAATAGATTCTAACCCCCAGTCCTGGGTGGCATATTGCCACATCCTTCACTGGTCAGAAAGCTGATGGATAGTTGTTGACCTGAAACATATAGGATGCCAAATATTTCTCTAGCAAGTGCGAGTTAATTTGGGATCAGCAAGAATTGCAGTTTAGGGCCTGTACCCACGTGCAATTTCCCCACAGGCAAGGAAAGGTAAATGCTTTTATAGAAGGGAAAACAAAGTTGAGGGGGCACTAGTAAATAAAAAACACATGACGTTTCATTGGCTGAGACATTGCCAGGAAGAAAAAGAGTCTTTCTTCTTCTTGTTGAGCTCTGCTATGCTGCTATGCCTTCTGGTCTGCCAACTCTATTTCACTGGCTTTCTGTTTATTAATTTCTACAAGGCGAGAGAATACTCAATGCTCTCCTAGTGGGCCAGTTCTACATATCTAGTGAGCTATGTGTATTCTACAGAGGGCAAGCACTTCCATATCCGTTCCCTGATGGTGTAGAGAACTGAATAGAAGTATTTGAAATGAATCTATCTTTCCAAAATAATGAGCAAAAAGCACCGCATTTTTGTGCTACCAAGGATATTTGACAGATGCAGGAAGTTCTCTAGTCTTACTATTACAACTTAGTTTACTTTTGTGGGTTAAGAACAAAGTGAAGACACAGGCTAAACCGGTGTGGAAAAGGGAAGCTTAAAAAAACACTGTATAATAAGTCCTTACTTTGTGTATTTTCTATTTACATGAGAAAATCTTACAGTACTGAGTCAAAGGATGTATTTGGTTATGAGCTCTCAACATTCTTATTTCCCTAGGCAGTTCTCACTTGGGAAACAATGAAGCTCATTGAAATAATTACATGAAGAATTACACAAAGAAAACCATGTCTTTTGCTGAAACTACCTTATTTCAAGTGAGAATAGTGGCTAATCCCATAGGGAATAGATAAAACAAGTTGGCATTTAGAAAACCTGGATTCTTATCTTTAATCTGATAGTATCCAAATATGCACTTTTAGATATGACCCTTTCCTGCCCTGGGTTTCAGATTCTTTGTAAGCACATGAAAAAAGTGAATTAGATACTTTCTAATAAACTCCTAATTCTCAATGACTAATATTTCATTAATTGCTTATTTATTTGTGGACCTAATGCTGGTCTCTATACACTTGAATTCTCAAAATCCTTATTTATAATACAATATGAAATCCATGATAATTCTTCAGTTTATGGTGAAACATGTCCAACATTTCCCAGAAGCTTCTGATTTTGGAGAGCTCTTAAATTCAGCTTGGAACTGAAACAGCAGAAGCATGCTTTTAATTCTATTACTTACTGATTACCTCATCCTGAACAAGTGAAATAAATATTCCAATTCTCAGCTTTTCTATCTATGAGTTAGGAATTATGCATTTATCTCTGAGTTATTTTCAAATTAAGTATGAGTGATGATTACAAAAAATAAATGCTCAATGTAGGACAATTTTCTTTTTCTTTTTTTTTTTAAGGTAATTTATTTTTTTTTAATTTTATTTTATTTTTAAACTTTACATAATTGTATTAGTTTTGCCAAATATCAAAATGAATCCATCACAGGTATACATGTGCTCCCCATCCTGAACCCTCCTCCCTCCTCCCTCCCCATACCATCCCTCTGGGTCGTCCCAGTGCACTAGCCCCAAGCATCCAGTATCGTGCATTGAACCTGGACAATTTTCTAAAAAAAAGATATTTAAGGCAGATGATTTATGGGCAGGGTTGATTACATGTTATTTAACTGACTAAATAAATAAATATAATAATACATGTATAATTAGAAAGTTTCCTGAGAGAGAAGATGGACAATTCTCAGTGGAAGAAGTTGACATCTTTGAAATTCCCAAGGGTTTTTTGAATTCATTTTTTAATGTTTCCACAAATTAGGCTGAGAAATAGTCTTCTGAAAGCCTTTGTTGAAAGATGAATGTTAAAGAAGTCTCCTGCTAAATATTTGGTGAGTTCTTACATGGGAGGTAATGTGGGCTCAAGATCAAGATCAAGACTTGAGATCAGAGAGTTTTGAAATGTATTTTAAGGGTTGCTCCTCAGTAATTACATGTCCTAGAGTACAAGGCTGAACTTCTCCATGTTTCAGTTTTTCTATCTTCCAACCACGTATAATGTTCTCAAAAAAATCTTAAATAGGATAATTTATAAAATTCTTCACACAGTGCCTAGCATATATGAAGCAATATTAGGTTTTGATCATTACTTATATTAATAATTGCTAACATTCAGGAAGAACTTTGTAATTTACCCAATAATAACATCTCTCAAGAGGAAAATAGGCTTCATTTCCTTAGTCCTTTATCATCTCAGAGCTTGTAATATTTTGGATACCATGGAAATATACACAGAGATGAGAAAGAGTTGTTGGACCATTTTATTTCAAAGCAAGCTTTGAAGGAGATCTCTACAAACTGGCTATATAGAAATGAATGAAAAAGAAAATAAACCAGAAAATATATGGTGAAAAATATATTTTATATATATATATTTTTTGTGGTATATATATTTTACCACAAGGTAAAAATACATAGACTTTTATGAGTATTTTAGTTTATTTCTCTAAAATGTCATTATTATTGCTGAAAAAATTTGCATGTAAGTGTTGCTGGTAAGGTTTTGCTGCTAAGTCTCTTCAGTTGTGTCTGACTCTATGTGACCCCATAGATGGCAGCCCACCAGGCTCCCCTGTCCCTGGGATTTTCCAGGCAAGAACACTGGAGTGGGTTGCCATTTCCTTCTCCAAGTAAGGTTTTACTTGGGGCTAAATGAGGACTGCAGCCAAGGAGACAATGTTTCAGAGAGACCTGAGAAACTGCTCTGAGGAAGCAAGGGGAGGAGCCAGGCTCTCTAGGAGCTTTGCAACAAATGGCAGGTAGTTGGGATCATCAAAAGATTACTGTTAACTAAAGAAACAAGATATGTTACGGAATTTAGATCTGTCCTATATATGGGAAGGTGCAAGAGTCTGGATTCACTGAAATTACTCCTGTGATACACACCTCAGCTATCTGGGTCCAGTTATCTTGTTTTCACATCAGGAGCTTCTTTTACCTTAGGGAGTGGCTTGTCCTCTGAGGGTCCTAAAACGGTAGGCATTCTTTTCTTCCAGAATTTCATCAGGGCTCTCGTACTCACATGCTTGTTATTCAGCCTCTCAGTCCTGTCTGACTCTTTGTGACCCCATGGACTGCAGTATGCTCAGCCTACCTGTCCTTCACTATCTTCTGGTGTTTGCTCAGACTCATATCCACTGAGTTGGTGATGCTATCCAACCATCTCATTCTCTGTCGTCCCCTTCTCCTTCTACCCTCAGTCTTTCCCAGCATCAGGGGTTTTTCCATTGAGTCAGCTCTTCACATCAGGTGGCCAAAGTGTTAGAGCTTCAGCTTAAGCATCAGTCTTTATGATAAATATTAAGGATTGACTTCCTTTAGGGTTGATAGGTTGATCTCCTTGCAGTCCAAGAAATTCCCAAGAGTCTTCTCCAACACCACTGTGAAAAAGCATTAATTTTTCACTGCTTAGCCTTCTTAATGGTCCAACTCTCACATCTGTACACAACTACTGGAAAAACCATGGCTTTGACTATATGAATCATTGTCAATAAAGTGATATCTCTGTTTTTTAATACACTGTCTAGGTTTGTCTCAGCTTGTCTTCCAGGAGAAGCCATCTTTTAATTTTGTGGCTGTAGTTAATGACTACGGTGATTTTGGAGCCAAAGAAAATAAAGTCTGCCACTGTTTCCAGTTCTCCCCATCTATCTGCCATGAAGTGAAGGGACTGGATGCCATGATCTTAGTTTTTGGAATGCTGAGTTTTAAGCCAGCTTTATCACTCTCCTTTTTCACATTCATCAAGAGGCTTTTTAGTTCCTCTTCACTTTGCTTTCTCCCATTAGAGTGTTATCATCTGCATATCTGAGGTTGTTGATATTTCTCCTGGCAATCTTGATTTCAGCTTGTGATTCATCCAGTCTGGCATTTCATATGATGTACTTTGCATAGAATTTAAATAAGCAGGGTGACAATATACAGCCTTTTCATAGTTCTTTCCCAATTTTGAGCCAGTCCATTTTTACATATCTGGTTCTAACTGTTGCTTTTTGACCTGCATACAGGTTTCTAAGGAGGCAGGTCACATGGTCTGGTATTCCCATCTCTTCTAGAATTTCCCACAGTTTGTTGTGATCCACACAGTCAAAGGCTTTCATGTAATCCATAAAACAGAAGTAGATGCTTTTCTGATTATTCCCTTGCTTTCTCTATGATCCAACAGATGTTGGCAATTTGATCTCCAGTTCCTCTGTCTTTTCTAAATCCAGCTTGTATATCTGGAAGTTCTTGGTTCATGTACTTCTGAAGCCATCCTGAAGGATTTTGAGTGTTACCTTGCTAGCATGTGAAATGAGGACAACTGTATGGTACCTTGAGCACTATTTGCCATTACTTTTCTTTGGAATTGGAATGAAAGCTGACCTTCTCTGTCTCACATTGGAGGGCTGCAATTGCTGAGGGCTGTGACACCCTTGTTTCCTGATATGGCAGAAAATTTTCCATTTCTCATTATAATATCCAGAGGAAAAAGACTTTTTTGAAAAGTGAAATCAGTGTTTCATAAAACACGAAAAGAACACATAACAGAAATTTTATTTAGCTCATTGAGTAATGAGAGAATTAGTAGGATATAACCACAGTCAAAAGGAAAATTCAGCATACCATTTTGAACATTGCTCAATCAGAGATATGTAATGACTTTATAAATAAATGCAAGATTTGTTTGATCTCTAATGATCAGGGAAATCAATCAAACTTGCATCTGACAATATTTGTATATCTATGGAAAATAATTACTTCCATTCTTGTCAGTTGTCTGTTACCTTAATAACTGTAAAATAACTTACAGTCAGTAAAAGATACAATCCCATATAATTATGATTCCAAAGAGAATGCTACTGATAACACACACATTTTTATTTTTGTTACATATTAGTCTTTCACACTTCACTTTCACTTTTCACTTTCGTGCGTTGGAGAAGGAAATGACAACCCACTCCAGTGTTCTTGTCTGGAGAATCCCAGGGACGGGGGAACCTGGTGGGCTGCCGTCTATGGGGTCGCACAGAGTCAGACATGACTGAAGCAACTTAGCAGCAGCAGCAGTCTTTCACAATGTATTTTCTGAAAAAGTTAAATTTATTTATCAGCTTTATATAAAACAGGGACTGATGCCTTATGAATAAAATAGATTTATACAGAGAAAAATGTTTCACACATATTTTTGCACTTAAAAAAACATAAAATTTCCACATCCTTTGGAGTTTAACAAGAAACAACATACATAAAATGGGAGATTAAAACAAGTTGAACATATTGACTTTTCAAGGTATGGAGGGAGTTGAGGAAAATTAATAAGATGATAAAGTACCACCTGGACTAGTAATAGCAAGAAGCATCACTATAATAGGACCTGGAGAGCATGGAAGACAGAGATCTCAGGAACCCAGAAGGTCCATCCAAATGTATGCAGCCTTGGTTAAAGTCACCCAGCGTTGACAAACCGCAATTGGGAACCCAGACAGTGAACACCATGACATTTCTTCTTTTATTCTCCCCTGCGCTTCTTGGCCAGAAGGTAGGGGAGATGGTTGGTGCAGACGAGGGAAGAAAACTGCTCAGGGTGGAGAGAGTGAGAGATCTCACTGGGTGAAAGGAGTTTATCATTCCAACCGTTTTTCAGTTTTGTTGTTGTTGTTGTTAAGACAGTAGGTACTATTTTTGCAGTTGGCTTGACCAAAGAAAACACAAAACAAAAGCCAGATGAGAGTCTTCCAATGCATTTATTCACTTACTTTTGTGGAACACCCGTGTATCAGACACTGAACCAAGTAATGGCGGTGAAGAGGTGAAGAGACACCTCATTTTGATATTTGGCAAAACTAATACAATTATGTAAAGTTTAAAAATAAAATAAAATTAAAAAAAAAAAGAGGTGAAGAGACAAATGCAGACACTTTATTTTAGATTAATGGAAGTGGTTTTAAATGAAAGAGGGGATATATTATATTTAATCTATGTATCATCAGTGTACAGAACCAGAACCAATAATTGTACCAGTATATTTTTAACATTTAATAATATTTTTAACTTTCCTTATTGACTGAGAAGCAATAATATTTAATGCCTGGTAGCTCCCTCTGCCTGGATGTCCTCCAACAAAAACTCAAGGACCACTTGTCAGAAGGTGTGCAAGAAGGTTTTGAGCATCCTTGTAATAAAGTAAATTAAACAGCTTCAAAATGTTACTTTCATTATAAAACAGAAAATGTAACATGTTTCTTCTCCTGCACTATGGAAAAAAAAAAAAAAAAAGCTTCTATTATTAAAGCATTTTGGACTTACCTGAAAGCCTAAAATGTTAACTTTTCATCACATTGCTATGGATAATGTTGTTTTTGCAGGTTAATTCTCCACTTCTAAATTCATCTTCAGAATTACAATAAAAGAAAACGATGAATGTAACTGAATTCATTCTAATGGGACTTACACAGAATCCTCAGAATGCAGAGAATTCTATTTTTGCTGTTACTTATCACTTACATTGTGACTGTCACTGGCAACCTGTTCATTGTGGTTACTATAATCTGCAGCCAGACTTTGGACTCCCCGATGTATTTCTTCCTGGCCTTCTTGTCCTTCATAGATGCCTGCTATTCCTCATTCATAATTCCTAGCCGATTTGCTCTCTGAATCAAAGTCTGTCTCCTTCAGTGCCTGCATGATACAGCTCTTCATTGAACATATCTTGGGAGCTTCAGAGATTGTCCTCCTTATGGTCATGGCCTTTGACCGCTATGTGGCCATCTGCAGACCCCTGCACTATGTGACCATCATGGATCACCGCACATGCTGCCTCCTGGTGGGGGTTTCTTGGACAATGGGTTTTCTCCACTCAATTGGACAGATCCTAGTCACTTTCAGGCTCCCGTTCTGTGGTCCCAACATAATGGATCACTTCACGTGTGATATATTCCCCTTGATACAACTTGCCTGCACTGACACTTTCCTTGCTGGTCTCTTGGTTGCTGTCAATGGTGGGGTAATCCCTATGATTACTTTTGTAATGTTGTTGGTATCCTATGTGTTCATCCTTTGCTCCATGAGGACTCACAGCTCTGCAGGGAGGAAAAGAGCCCTATCTACCTGTAGCTCCCACATCACAGTTATTGTCTTCTTCTTTGTGTCCTGTATATTTATGTATCTGCGACCAGTAGCTACCTTTCCCATGGATAAAGCTATAGCAGTATTCTATACTCTTATTACCCCCATGTTAAACCCTGTTATCTACACAGCAAGGAATACAGAGGTCAAAAATGCCATTAGAATGCTATTAAACAGGAATGCAACTTCAGAAAATAAATGACTCAACATGAATATTTTATTTCTATCTTGACTTTTACAAAAGCCCTTCTTATACCTCTAACCTGACACTTATACACTTGTGCAAGGTATTATTACAATTATTCCCATTTCACAGATGGAGAACAATGAACTTCAAGAAAGTTAAATAAACCAACCAATATCAGAGACAGAACTAGTATTCAGACCTCAATATGTGTAAATTCAAATTTGACAGTATTTCAACTATTTCAAAAGATATCAGAGAAAAGACAGAATTTCATCAGAACCAAGTCTCTTGATTTTTAGTGATTGAAAATTTACCTTTCTAATTACACTCTGATATGATTTACATGCATGTAAAAGCAATTGGTACTCAGAAAACTGTTTGGCCTACTGGTATCTAGAATGGTACAGAATATAAAACAGAAAGAAGATATGTCCCAATACTCCTTTGACACATACTTAATATATCTAATATTTAAAATTATATTTGATTTCTTGTTCTTTTGATAAAAGTTTTCAGTTATTATACAAATTTAATTTAGTATTTAAACTAATGTGAAAATTTTAAACTGTTCTCAAATGGTTCTCAACAGAATTATAAATTGAAATTTAGAGCTTTCATTTGAGAGGGAAAAAACTGGGGATCTGAAAGCTTAAATCTTTAGGTCATAGAATATACAAATCAGCTCTTAATCCAAATACTTTTATTCCACATCCTGTGATTTTTACTTTACACAGGATTCCTTAGGGCTAATATTTGATTACTGTATGATATAAAAATAGTTGTAATTATATGCCATAGGAAGTGAAACATGTTAACAATTATTAGTAACAATTAAATGCAGTTTTTTTTTTCAAAGACACACAATAAAACATATTTGTAGAACAATTTCACTACTACAGAGTTGGCTTTATACTTAGGTTCCTTGAATCTGGAATCCTCTTTGAAAACTGGTTTAATAGATCATTCATAAGGGATATATAGAAACAAAGCCAAAGTTATTATTTCATAGTTGATCAAAGTATTTCTCACCTAAGAAACTTACCTCACTTGTAAGACTGCTGTCAATTAATTTTGGATCTTTTCAAAAATGAAGCATTCTATCAAAATACAAATGTGTCTATATGTCATAGACAAGACCTTTTAGAACTAACACCCAAAAAAAGATGTTCTTTTCATTATAGGGGACTAGAATGCAAAAGTAGGAAGTCAAGAAACACCTGGAGTAACACGCAAATTTGGCCTTGGAATACAGAATGAAGCAGGGCAAAGACTAATAGAGTTTTGCCAAGAATATTCACTGGTCATAGCAAACACCCTCTTCCAAAACACAAGAGAAGACTCTACACATGGACATCACCAGATGGTCAACACCAAAATCAGATTGATTATATTCTTTGCAGCCAAAGATGGAGAACCTCTATACAGTCAACAAAAACAAGACCGGGAGCTGACTGTGGCTCAGATCATGAACTCCTTATTGCCAAATTCAGACTGAAATTGAAGAAAGTAGGGAAAACCACTAGATCATTCAGGTATAACCTAAATCAAATCCCTTATGATTATACAGTGAAAGTGAGAAATAGATTTAAGGCCTAGATTTGATAGATAGAGTGCCTGATGAACTATGGACTGAGGTTGGTGACACTGTACAGGAGACAGGGATCAAGACCATCCCCATGGAAAAGAAACGCATAAAAGCAAAATGGCTGTCTGGGTATGCCTTACAAATAGCTGTGAAAAGAAGAGAAGTGAAAAGCAAAGGAGAAAAGGAAAGATATAAGCATCTGAATGCAGAGCTTCAAAGAATAGCAAGAAGAGATAAGAAAGCCTTCTTCAGCAATCAATGCAAAGACATAGAGGAAAACAACAGAATGGGAAAGACTAGAGATCTCTTGAAGAAAATTAGAGATACCAAGGGAATATTTCATGCAAAGATGGGCTCAATAAAGGACAGAAATGGTATGGACCTAACAGAAGCAGAAGATATTAAGAAGAGGTGGCAAGAATACACAGAAGAACTGTACAAAAAAGATCTTCACAAGCCAGATAATCACTGTGGTGTGATCACTGAGCTAGAGCCAGACATCCTGGAGTGTGAAATCAAGTGGGCCTTAGAAAGTATCACTATGAACAAAGCTAGTGGAGGTGACAGAATTCCAGTTGAGCTATTTCAAATCCTGAAAGATGATGCTGTGATAGTGCTGCACTCGATATGCCAGCAAATCTGGAAAACTCAGCAGTGGCCACAGGACTGGAAAAAGTCAGTTTTTATTCCAATGCCAAAGAAAGGCAATGCCAAAGAATGCTCAAACTACCACACAGTTGCACTCATCTCACACACTAGTAAAGTAATGCTCAGAATTCTCTAAGCCAGGCTTCAGCAATATGTGAACCATGAATTTACAATTGTTAAGCTGGTTTTAGAAAAGGTAGAGGAACCAGAGACCAAATTGCCAACATCCACTGGATCATCAAAAAAGCAAGAGAGTTCCAGAAAAACATCTATTTCTGCTGTATTGACTATGCCAAAGCCTTTGACTGTGTGGATCACAATAAACTGTGGAAAATTGTGAAAGAGATGGGAATACCAGAGCACCTGACTTGCCTCTTGAGAAATTTGTATGCAGGTCAGGAAGCAACAGTTAGAACTGGATATGGAACAACAGGTTCCAAATAGGAAAAGGAGTATGTCAAGGCTGTATATTGTCACCCTGCTTATTTAACTTATATGCAGAGTACATCATGAGAAATGCTGTGCTGGAAGAAGCACAAGCTGGAATCAAGATTGCTGGGAGAAATATCAATAACCTCAGATATGCAGATGACACCACCTTTATGGCAGAAAGTGAAGAGGAACTCAAAAGCCTCTTCATGAAGGTGAAAGAATAGAATGAAAAAGTTAGTTTAAAACTCAACATTCAGAAAACAAAGATCATGGCATCTGGTCCCACCACTTCATGGGAAATAGATGGGGAAACAGTGGAAACAGTGTCAGACTTTATTTTGGGGGGCTCCAAAATCCCTGCAGATGGCGACTGAAGCCATGAAATTAAAAGACGCTTACTCCTTGGAAGAAAAGTTATGACCAACCTAGATAACATATTGAAAAGCAGAGACCTTACTTTGCCAACAAAGGTCCATCTAGTTAAGGCTATGGTTTTTCCAGTGGTCATGTATGATGTGATAGTTGGACTGTGAAGAAGGCTGAGTGCCAAAGAATTGATGCTTTTGAACTGTGGTGTTGGAGAAGACTGTTGAGAGTCCCTTGGACTGCAAGGAGATCCAACCAGTCCATTCTGAAGGAGATCAGCCCTGGGTGTTCTTTGGAAGGAATGATGCTAAAGCTTAAACTCCAGTACTTTGGCCACCTCATGCGAAGAGTTAACTCATTGGAAAAGACTCTGATGCTTGGAGGGATTGGAGGCAGGAGGAGAAGAGGATGACAGAGGATGAGATGGCTGGATGGCATCACTGACTCGATGGATGTGAGTCTGAGTGAACTCCGGAAGTTGGTGATGGCCAGGGAGGCCTGGAGTGCTGCGATTCATGGGGTTGCAAAGAATCAAACACGACTGAGTGACTGAACTGAACTGAACGGAAACCTAAGGAGGAGATTAAAATTAAAGATGAGTGCTATAAAAGTTATCTTCTAAAGTTCAGTTAAGTGAAATAATTGAGTTGCTGGCTAGATTTGTTAATGATGGTGAAATACCCTTGGGGTCCAATTAGCCACAGTTAAGAAACTACAAATTTTGCCTACAAACAGGATGTGTATGACACCTTTAAGACTCAAGAGGAAGATCTTATGCAAAGATACTGTTTATAAATCAATAAAGACACTTTCTGTAGCTGAGCTAGTTGACATTTTTAACTTTACAACTTATCTCATTTTTGGTGAACTAACAGTTGCCTGAAGCCCTGGTCATGGACCTATGTCAGACACGTTCATAGGTGAGATTTTTTTTTTTTTTTTTAATGAAATCATGTAATCATAGACCCTCAAGTTTAAATGATCTTACAAATTATATAATCATCCCTCATCCTCACTGATATGAGATTTAAATCCTTTCTTCAGTAAGCATCCAGAATGTTAGACTCAACTACAATGCTACCAACTTAGAAGTAAAAGTGTGTATTTTTCTCAGTGATACATATTTATATTAGTTAAAAAAATAATTATTTAGAATAATTTTGTATTTCAACTTTGCATCCAAAATTTTCCCACTTAATTATACAACATTAGAATTTTCCTAAGATGTTGCACAACTTTTTAAAACACCCAAAAATAATCATTTCATTAATACAGCTAAATTTTTCACAGCTCTTAACAGTTGTAAATAATGAATTTTCCATTTCTAAAATATTTTCCTTTAGAATTTATTCCTAGGAAGAATATTGTGGAGCCAAAGAAAAATGAAAAAGTAATTTCTATTTCTTCAGAGTTATTTCTAAAACACTTAATTAGACATAACTATGTCTAATTCTGCTCTATGTATTGATACACTATTATCTTTTCTGATCATTTCTGGGATCCCAATTCAAAATAAGAGAATATAATGAAGCTGCAGCAGTTTGTTTCCACATAAGTATAAAATTTTTATTTTGGATAATTTAAAAACAAGATTCTTTATCCTTGAAAGGGAAATAATTTTTTTTTCAGAATACATTGTATTATGTTTATGGTTTCTCTTCTCTTTTTTTGGGAAATGTATATCCCCAATTTTTCATTCTATTAGTAATGCAGTATCCTGGAAACAGGAATGATAGCTAGTATGGAAAGACTGGAGAGGAAGGCATAGGAATGTATTTGGCAAAAACATAAAGGAGTGGGAAAAGCATTCCTATCATGGTGGGATGAGCTGCTGTTGTTTGGTAATAAAATATCAGGCGTTAAGAGCAATTAACATGGATTCTTTTTATCACTCTGTGTAAACATACATACATTAAAATACAGATTAAGTATCCAATAAATATTGTTGGGGACTTCCCTAGTGGCTCAGAGGGTATTTGTTGAATGAATTAACTTGGAATAAGTATTTACCAGTATGCAACAGATTTGATATACTTGTGTTAGTCTGTGTATATATGTATAGTGCATTATCTATCTCTTTATCTTACCTGGCAAGCTATTTCAGTTAGTTCTCCACATTGAAATTTTCATTTTAAAACTTTGAAAATAAGGATTTCTTTTCCCTAACAGATCCTTATGTATTGAACACCTATGAAAGAGTTTTTTTATCCATGTCTACTGAATCTGTACTTTACTTTATATTTTTACAACAATATAAAAATGTTAAATTGTATGTGGATCAAAGTTTTAAAGAATAAAAAAATCAATTAATAAATGCCATAATCATCTTGAAAGTAAAATGACTCAGTAAAATTCTCTTTCTTAGAGGCAAGAATATTTTCACATTCACCCCAGAAAGAGTATCAGAAATTACTAAATTGGAATGCAGCTTCCTTTCAAAAGCTTGTTTCTCATCAAGTAATGATAAACAGAACAGGAGAATGAGAACACTTAAATTTCTCCCAAGTTTATGGGTAGGACAAGCAGTTGTATACTTATCCATGGAAATGGCAATTCACCAAGCATTTAATCATCATCTAATAGGTTTCATGCATTACAGATATTATGCCAGGTACTATGATAAGTGAGGAAACACAGTTGAATGCTATATGTGTTCTGATAGGTACCAGAGAGGATGTGTTGCCAAAGACTTTTATATATGTATACACACACACACACACACACACACACACACACACACACACACATATATATATATATATATATATATATATATATATAATCTTTAACATGCCTGCTTATGACAGATATTTATTGATGATGTCTTTCCACAGTAAGAGCTGAGAGTTCAGATG